>NC_135717.1:38502388-38802388 GCF_964656455.1 Halichoerus grypus
GAAAGGATGAACATACCAAATGGTTTAGCAAAAGTGAATCTATTTTACACATTTTGCAAGGTAAATTCATCAGCAGAGCGGTAGGTCTGGTTGTTCTGTCCCTGAGTAGGTCTTCTAGAGATATCAGAGAAAACAATTGCCCTTGTTTATGGAATCTGAGAAAATCTTGAGAATCGTGTGGTGGACGTAGGTGACAGGTCACATGACGTCTGCCATTATCCTGGTAGAACGTGCTCAGCTCACCCAGGTGTGCACCATTTCCCTCATTAGAATTTCTCAACACCACCCCCCCCAAAAGAAAATCCCACAAGCTCTTAAAATACCCCATTTGACCATGAGGCTTTGGTCTTTTGTTGACGCAATGTGATTTGTTGGATGCCTGTTCAGGATAATGGTTCCGTGGCGATATCTAAGCACCCGAGTATCAAAAAGTGCAAAAAGGGGGCGCCTGGGTGGCTCAGTTGTTAAGCATCTGCCTTCAGCTCAGGTCATGATCCCAGGGTCCTGAGATTGAGCCCTGCATCGGGTTCCCTGCTTGGCGGGAGGCCTGCTTCTCCCTCTCCCACTCCCTCTGCTTGTGTTCCTGCTCTCGCTTTCTCTCTGTCAAATAAATAAATAAAATATTAAAAAAAAAAGTTTAAAAAAAAGTGCAAAAAGTTTTGTCTGAGAACAATCACAAGTATTGTGAGAAACAGGTGGAGCATATTTTGTATTCAATGCTTTAGGCAAACAAGGCCTAACTAGAAGAATAAGTGTCAAGGGTCAGATTGGTTAACTTTCTCAAGTGGCTTTTAAAAACTGATGGTTGGTTTTACCTCTTATTTGGGTCAGAGTCAGAGATAAATTACAGGTACACAACTTTTTTTAAAAGATCTTATTTATTTATTTGACAGAGAGAGAGAGTGCACACGAGCAGGGGAAGGGGCAGAGGGAGAGGGAGAAGCAGACTCCCTGCTCAGAGTGGAGCCCATGGGGCCTCGATCCCAAGACCCTGGGATCATGACCTGAGCTAAAGGTAGATGTTTTACTCACCGAGCCACCCAGGTGCCCCAGGTACACAAATTTTAAATAATTTTTAGCCAGAGTGGAAATTCTTGTACAAACCAGTGAAATCCAGAGTGTTGGGTGTCTTCTGAGAATTTAACACATAAGGCTCCTAATAAGGTATTGGTTACCTGGGAGTTTGGGTTAAATGCATGAGATGCCCCAAATAACAAATGCCAAAAAGTGGAAATTATTAGCTTTTCACAGTCTACAAAAAGTTCTTGGTGTACCAATTCATTTAAAATGTACAAACTTTGTAATCATGCAGGCTCATTTTCCTCACCTTGTACTTTATAGTTGTCATATGCATTATATCTACATGTTACAGACCCCAAAACATGGTTTTTATTTTAAATGCTCCTGTATTTTAAAGAAATGAGGAGGAAAAAGCAGTATTTTATATTTACCTACATATTTTCCCTTTCCATGCTCCTTATTACTTTCTGAAGATCTGTGACTTCATCTGGGATCATTTTGCCTCTAGCCTGAGACCTTCCTTTGGCTTCTCTTGTAGCGTAAGGCCTACTGGCAATCCATTCTCTTAGTTTTCATTTATCTTAAATTGTGTTTTCCCTCTCATTCTTGGAGCATATTTTCATAGGATATGGGTTTTATGGGATTCTGGGTTGACAGGTATTACCACTGCCACCACCATCATCATTCTGATGGCGTTCCAACATGAAGATGTTCCACTGTCTTCTGGCCTCCCATTATTTTTCAGGAGAAGTCAGCACGTTGTACAAGCTTGAATGAAAGGAAGGGTTCTTTAGATTCCCAGCTTTCTACAGATAAGAAACAGGTTGGCAGAGAAAACTATTCTACTACAGACACAGCCCGTTTCCTATGGAAAAGGACGGATGATCCAGAAACCAGAGCCCAAAGGCTGGAGGGTGGTATGGAGAGTCATGAGGAACCACTTCCAGGGACTCCAGGAGAGCCACACTCCCTGCTCCCAGTAGGAGAAAGTAGCGGCATGTGCCCAGCTGGATTTCGGAACTGCTATGGACCAGTGACTGCTATGTGTGGTTATGGATGATGGCTGCCCTGTCCCTCCCTCGCCGTGTGTGTTGCGTGGGCAAGGTGAACTCTAGTTTCTAGTTCCTCAGATGGAGAGCAACAACACCCATGAGGGCTCCCCTGCACCTGAATCTGATTTAGTGGACAAGCTCCTGGAGCTCAAGGCTGGCTAAGGCCAGAATGGGATGAGGCTTCGGGGGCACTGGGCACGCCTTGCAGTGTACTTCCTGTGTTTGCTTCCTTTCTTAACTTGACTCCCTGAAATTAATGATTGCTTTTGTTGGTGGTATTCATTTCTTTTGTACCTACCCACACTTTCCAGCTCCCCACAGGGTCAATCCCATTAGGGACTACATCAGTTCCTTTTTCTCCTTGTCTGCTGCATCCCTCCTTGAGATGCCCATTTTCCTCCTCTCTGGGACATCCCTTTAGCTGTCATCCTTGGAATTCCATTCGCCTTTCTCCTGGCTTGTATTCCCTGTCCTGGGTCTCACGTCTTCCTCTGCCTCGGTTTCCATCTTGTATTGGTGGAGCACATCCTGAAAAGACCGTGCAACAGCAGAGGGCATGATGGTGATGATGCTGGCATTCTTGTTGCTTGTGTCCCAGTGTCCCAGTGAGGACTGCCCGCCCTCTCTGTTTGGGGCACAGCTGTCACTCCGGCACCCCCCTTCACCAGCGTCCTAGAGGGTCCCTTCACTGCTCTTCTGTGTTTGAGCTCTGTGTTTTGCAGCCCACATTTCCTAATTTTCTGTAGGAAAATTCTTCTGTAGTTAGAGAGCATCTTTCCTCCAGTGGCTTTCACTCCCAAGAACAGTGCATGGGTGCTAAGTTTTTCGTGATGTCCCATGTCTGAAGATGTCTTTATTTTACTCTCACGCTTACTGAGAGTGTGGTGGTTATTGCTTCTTACTGACCAGCATCTTTCCCTCTTCCTCCTTTCTGTTAACAAACTCTGTCCTGGGGGCGCCTGGGTGGCTCAGCCGGTTAAGCATTTGCCTTCGGCTCAGGTCATGACCTTGGGGTCCTGGGATCAACCCCATGTCAGGCTCTCTACTCAGTGGGGAGCCTTCTCCCTCTCCCACTCCCCCTGCTTGTGTTCCCTCTCTCGCTGTGTCTCTCTCTGTCAAGTAAAAAAAAAAAAAAAAAAAAAAATTCTGTCCTATGGCCACATGGTGGCCTTTTGACCAGCCTGGGCCGATCACACGGCCAGGGGCCAAGTTGGGCCACTTAATGTCCTATTCCTGGGACGGTTCATCTGAATGGGGCAGAAAAGGAGTTCTGGTCCTCTCAGCTGACATTCCTTAGGGGAAGACATTCTAGCTGGTAGCCACATTCCCAGCTCAGGGAGTCACCCTGGGCACTACAGAGAGAGGCAGAGCATCCTGGGGGTGAGAAGGAAGGTCGTCAGCACAACCCTGGGTCCTGCATCTCTTCCTTCAACTGGAGCATCGCAGAAAGGTCCCACATACCAGGTCCTGCCAACCCACCAAAGCTTCTGAGAACATCCCTTGGGGTCCATGTATCTAAGCTGGCTTCCTGTCCCCTACTTTCGAAAGAAATCCACACGATTACAGACACATTCCCAGCTGGTCACTGCTGAACATTTTGCCACCTTTCTTTTGGATGCTGGAGGATGTTGCTGCTGTTGTTACAAAACTTAAAATGTTTTCATCATTTTTATACTTACGAATTCTACTCATTGCCAAACTAGTTTTTGTTTGTTTTTGCAAGTACAAATATAACGTGGCCCACTAACACTTTGCTGCTTTTTCTGTATTTAGGATTTTCCTCTTGGAATAGCCTGCCAGCAGTGAAGTCGTCGAATCAAAGGGAATAACTATTTTAAAAAGCTGAAGCCACAGACTGACCAGCCGACTCCCAGAAGAGCTGCGCCCACCAGCCAGCCCATTGCCGCACAGCCCCGACCAACGGCATTCCTCCGCCACCTGCTGACTCCAAACAGGACAACTGGCCTCTCCCGGCTGGCTCTGATTTGCATTTACTTGATTAAAGAGGCTGGATCTTTCTCAGTAAAGCCTATTAGTCAGATTGGTTGTCGTTTGGAAACACTTTCCACAGTTTGTGGTTTGTGATTAGACATTTTTCCCTTTGAAGTATGCCTTGTCGTCTGTTTGTTCACCTCGATATGGCGCACCGCCTGTGCTCAGAAAACCGTGCGCAAGGAATGAACCGACAAACGAACTGGGGGTGATGACCCCCCCCACACCCCTCGCAGGGGGACTGAAGCGGGAACCATGGGCGGGGGGCGGGGTTCGTCCCCTGGAGAGACCCCAGCCCGCGCGCCCCGCACTGCAGCCCGCGGCCACCAGGAGGCAGGCCCGCGCCGACCAGCCGCGCCACAAGGGTCGGGGGCCGCGGCACAGTCAGCGCGCCCCGCAGCCGGCGACCCCGGCCCCCACTCGCTCCCAGTCCGCGCACGCACCCGCTGCGCAGGCGGGGAAACTGAGGCAGGGCTCCGTCTGCGGTCCGGCGCCCACCCGCCGGAGCCTGCCTGGGTCGACCGCACCTGGTCCCGAGCCCGGACCCCGCGGCCCGGGCGGGAAGTGGCCGCCCCAGCCCCGAGTCCGGCCCTGACGTCAGCCCCGTGCCCCAAATAACTTCCTCCGGAGCCTCTTCCGCCGCCCGCATGTCCCGGAACCCGGCCGGTCGCGCCCAGGGCAGGGGCGCCCGGGGACGCTCCTTCCGGGCCCGGCCTTCTCAGAAGTCGCTTCCGCCCCGCCCGCCCCGGCCCGCGGGTGCCGGGAAGCCCCCAGCCCGCCACGCGCGGGAGGAGGGGGCAGCCCCGGGGAGGCGACGCGGTTCGGGGCCACCCGTGAGGGGCGCTGGGGTCAGCTAAGGATAACCCCCCCCAACCCGACCGCGCCCCTGCTCTTCTTTGTTCCATAAGCACTGGTGACCTGGACTTTTCCGTGTCCCCTTCCTCATCAGTGTAAGCCACAGACCTGAACTGTGTTGATCACTGATGCCCTGATACAAAGTAGGTGCTCAATAAATCAATGAATGAACCAATGAATCAATGTATGAAACAGGGAGAGTCTGGTGGGCAGACTGCTGTCAGCTTATGTGGGGCCTGTGGCCAGTTTGGGGGGGTGTCTGGTCAGTTATGGTGGAATCCCAGGTCACAAGCACCCAAATGGGGCAGGCACACCCCCGCCCCAAGACCCTAAGTTATTTTGGGGTGAGGGGTCTGCTCCCTGAGGGTTCAGGGACAGGTCATGGAGAAGTTGGGGTTCTGGGGCACCTCCTCCCGGCTGAGAGGAGCTGGGCGGGCTGGGCCAACAGGTTGGGTGGCATAGCCAAGCTGACACTCACCTCCAGCATAAAACCCCACTTCATGGAGCCCTGCACCTTGAGCTGGTGCTCACAGACCTCTGGCTACCACTGCCCCCCAGTGCGGTGCCCCAGCTGGGCTGAGACCAGGAGGTGACGGCCAGCCATGGCCCTGCTCCTGCTGCTGCTGTGGTTTGGTGAGTACTGGAGGTTGCAGAAAGTGGGTCCCCCTCCTGCCCAGAGGGGCGCCCTCTAACTGCCTGGAGCTCGAGCAAAATCCCCCACTCCCAGGCCAGACCTGGGGTTGCAGCACCAGCCCTCCTTTCCTGCCCCAGTGGGGGACCTGCTGAGCAGGTGGGAAGGCTCCAAGGTTCACTCCTGGGGCAGTGACCTGCAGAAGGCAGCCCAGTGACAGGCTGGGGGCACAGGTCCAAGAGGACCCTGAGGCAGAAACATGGGAGGGGCTCTCCTCCCCCCACCCCCAGCTTGTCTCTGTTGCTCATGGGCCAAGCTCTGGGTTTGGGATTTCTGCTTCCTCCCATCTCAGTCTCTTCCCGTCCCCCAGATAAAGACATGGGGCTGCATGTGTGCAGGATCTGAACTTGGGGTCATTGGGCTCTAAAGCCTTGGATCACCTACTGCTGGGCCAGGGGAGGGGTGGCTGAGCTGCCACCTGAGCCTGGGAGCCCCCAGGAGGCCGGTAGGGGCTCACTGGGGGAATGGGGAGCTAGGGGTGCAGGCTCCTGCTCGTACCAGACAGGGAGGATGTGTGGGGAGGATCAAGGCCTGCATCCCTTTCCCCTCTCCCAGTCCTGGGTCAGGGTCAGCAGGTGCCAGCCAGGGGGACCCCACCTGCCAGGCCCCTTCCCACAAGGCAGGCTGCTCCCTGCCAGGGAAACACTCCCGCATTCCTGGGCTAGCCTGGCCGGCCCGGTGCCACCTCACTTCCCTGTCCTCAAGTCACCTCCCAGGGACGGGCCAGGTCACCCCAAGCTTTGACTGTGCTGGGGCTCCAGGCTTCCTACCAGAGGTCAGAGGACACCAGGCTGGCACTTCAGTGGGGAGGCCCCAGTATCCCCAGGCTCTACGGGGCCCCCCCAACCCTCGCTGCCTGGCTTCTCCCTCCTGGCTTCCTGGCACGGGGATAATGACATTTTTGGAGGGAGCCCATCTCCAGTAGGGGTGTAATGCCGTGATTACTTCTAATGGGGTGAGTAATCACGGTCATTGCCAAAGTGGAAACAGCAGCCTGCATCTGGCTTTACAAACAGTTGTGAGCAGGAGTTGTGGGCTCCTTCAACGCCATCCTCACTCCCCACCTCCTAAAACCTTGGGTCTCTCCCATCCCCGCCAGCTGAGCCCTGACCAGCTACAGGAGCATGGGGACCCTGGGCCCACACGGGGGGCCACATGCTCCCTGTGGCTCACCCAGCCCCCAACAGGGCACCCACCTGCAGAGCCCAGGGCTCCACAGTACCCCTTCTGGTCAGCCCTGCCCCCACAGCTGTTCTCCTTCTGTACATTCCCTGGGCTCAGGCCCCCTGGAAGGGGGCTCTGCCTGGACTGAGCCCCTGGGCCCCTAGGTGAGATGAGACTAGGATACTCCCTCCAGAGCGAGGTGGGCAGAGCTCTGTGTGGCTCAGCAGGAGGACGGAGAGCTCAGGACCGGGAGCCAGGCTTCCTAGACAGACAGCACAAGCAAGAAGGGCTGCCTGGAGGCAGGGACATTTCACTTGAGCCTTGATCTGGATTAGGACCTGTAGGATTCACACTAGTAAAGACCAGGGGGAAAGGGCCTCTAAGCAGAGGGGTGTTGTTAGCAAGCACTCAGAGGTCAGAAGACTCAGCCTATATGAGAAACAGTTGCATGAAGCTGGGTTGAGGAAGTCTGCAAAGACTCAAGGAGGGGGGATCCACCGGGCCCCAGGCGTGTGTACTCGATCCTGGGTGTGGACCACGATTCCAGCTGCATGTAAGGGAAGGGGGGGCTGGCTGTGGGGGGGACCAGAAGGCCCTGGAAAATCCGCACAGGGAGGGAATGAGCCTGAAGGAACGTCAGTGCCCACGAGGACTGGGATGAACTGAAGCATCGACTACGAGCAGAATCATCAGAGCTTAGGAAAAGCAGCTGGTCGGGTGTCTTCAATCCAGTTAAATTATTTTATACTAGGTGAGGGAGGCTGGAGGAAACAGCCCAGGGGACATTTGCACTTTAAAAGGGTACCTGTTGGGGCGCCTGAGTGGCTCAGTCGGTTGAGCGGCTGCCTTCGGCTTGGGTCATGATCCCTGGGTCCTGGGATCGAGCCCCGCATTGGGCTCCCTGCTCGGCGGAGAGCCTGCTTCTCCCTCTCCCTCTGTCTGCTGCTCTTCCTACTTGTGCTCTCTCTCTATCTCTGTTAAATAAATAAATAAAAATCTTTAAAAATAAATAAATAAATAAAAGGGTACCTGTTAACACAAATCAGGGACTAGAATGTCCAGGGCAGACTTCCTGTCCCCATCACTGGCCTGGGCAGACAGCACGCTCGCCCCCACACTTCTGCCTGGCGCCCCTACTTTGAAGAGGGCCAGTCCTGCCTGTGCCTGCTCAGCACCCCGCATCCAGCCCCTCCCCGTCCCTGCTTCTTGCCAACCCCACCCTCAGCACTGGGGAGCGTACCCCTCGGATTGGTGCTCTAGCAGGAAGCATGGGGTCCTTGTAAAAACCCCCAGTGTCATGGAGATGCGTGGCTCAGCCCCCGCAGCCCCTCCCCTCTGTGGAACTGCTGACCTCCTCTGGTCAGAGTGAACTTGCCACATCCTCTGGTCACCAAAGGGGTTGGGGCTGAGGTGGGGAGAAGCTGTCCTGAGCCCACCCCCCCGGCTTTGATCAGATTCTCCCCCAGTGAACCAGATACGCTAGGGACACTTGGGAGACCAGCAAGTGTTTCTGGAGTGTTGCTGACACTGGGCTGGGGTCTGCAGGCTGGGGTGGAGGTTCCCGTGTGCCTCCCTGTGTCCAGAGATATGGGGGGTGACGGGTCCTGGGGAGACGGGCTCTACTCCGACCCCTCTGCCTGTCCCCTCCCCTGGGGGGGTGGCCCAGCATGGGGGTCTTGGGCTCTAACTACAGAACATACTGAGATGTGTGATGGGTGTTGGGGAGTCTGGAATCTTGGGGGGGCTGACCCATGATGTCACTGGCTGGCTTCTCTCTGCTCCCCAGGGACCGCAGAGACCTGAGGGACACTCCGGGAAGAACCCTAGGGAGGTTGACTCTTGCTGGAGCCGACTGTGTGTGAGACGCTCTAGGCCTCTTGCTTGACCCCAGCTCCAGCCTGTTCCAGGGGGGAAGGCAGACCTCCCACCCCGGCACCAGAGCATCCAGACAGGGACGGGTATAGGGTGTGGAGGGAGACCCCGAGGACAGAAGCAGCAGAGTCAAGCCATGATGGGGGTCCCCTCACTGGCGTCTCCTGATTGGCTCCCGTGTGGCAGGGAGTTTGTCCGCCCTTGCAGATAAGCTCTGGGCCTCCAGAGACATAGAAGCCGCCTGGCCTTTCCTGCCAGGCCACTCTGTAGACTGTCCTTCGGTGTCCTCAGAAGGCTGGGAGTGGAACAGAGGAAGGGCTGCTCTGACCAGCAGTGGGCAGGGGAGAAGCTGACCTTGGCTTTGGCAAAGCCGGACGATCACCCCTTTTTTCTCACCTCCAGGGACTCCCGGAGCCGCGGCATCAAGTGGTAAGCATCTGAGGCCCTTGGACTGGGGGACAAGGGCAGGGGCCAGTCTGAGAGCAGCAAGACTGGCCAGAGGCGCGCGCGTGCGTACACACACACACACACACACACACACAGCCAGAGCGAGACCCAGAATCCAGGGGTGGGGCACGGGGAATCCCAAAGTAAGAACAGCTGTGGTTCCGCAGAATTAGAGCCGAGACAGGAGAGAAGGAGGAGGGCCTGCTACGCAGTACAGCGGGCACAGGAGCCCAGCGAGGCAGGACGCACAGAGGAGGCGGGCAGGGAAAAGTGACAGCAGAGAGGCTAAAGACAATCTGAGGACCATCCTGCTGTAACAGTAACAGACCCCGCAGCATCACCTATGTTGTGGGGGACCCTCCCGGTGCCCGCTGTCCCTCCGGAAGCCTCTGTTTGCCTGGCCCTGGGACAAGACCTTACCGAGAATTATCTGAACCCTCTCCGTGTCTCATGACCTGAGAGGTAGGTCTGAGGTCACCGTTTCAGAAGTGAAGGGTGGGGGGACTCTCCCCCTGTGTCTGTGTCTGGCCGCCCTCGCCCCTGACCTGCCCAAGTTCTCCGTGCAGGTCAAGGGTAGAGAGGGCCCAGAATTGGGCAGAAAATGGAAGCTGGAGTGTGGGGTTGGGAACCAGAAGGCACCCCCAGTGAGCGCCGCCCCGGCCTTGTCCCCTAGTGTGCGGGCGCCCGAGGATGCTGAACAGGATGGTGGGCGGCCAGGACGCCTTGGAGGGCGAGTGGCCCTGGCAGGTCAGCATCCAGCGCAACGGAAGCCACTTCTGCGGGGGCAGCCTCATCACAGAGCGATGGGTCCTCACCGCCGCGCACTGCTTCTCCAAGTGAGTCAGCCGGCCCCCAGGCTCCCTCCACCCCCAGCAAGGGCTCCAGCACCTTGGACAGCGCTGGGCCGGCCGGGTGCCCAACCTGGCTGCTGTCTGGGGCTCTCAGCCCCGCAACCCAGGCCCCGCCCCTTAGCCCCGAAGCCCGCAGCCTGGCAGGGAAGGGTCCCCCCTCCCCGTTGTTGGTCTCGCCAGTGAGGCGCTCTGCCAGGCGGGGGGCCGCGTCCCTGCCCCCCTCCCATACCTCGAATCCAGGACACTCCCTTTCCAACTGGGACTTGGGTTCCAGATAAGCCCTCGGGCTGAGGTCCCCCATGCCACCATACTAGGAGCCGCCTGGCCCCAGACCCCCATCTGGGCTCTTGCCTCACCACAGCGTTGCGATTCTTTAACAAACTCACATCTTAAATTCAGAAATGTAGGCTCAGAGGGAGTAGGTCGCTTGCCCAAGGCTCACGGGCTGGCCCCCAGCTGCAGACTGGGTGGCATCTCTTTCAACCCTTCCAGGTAGGGACTGTTACAGAGGAGGAAACTGAGTCACAGAGAACTTGCTAGGTGACTTGCCCAAGGTCATCTGGTAGCCAAGGGTGGGTCTGGGCATTCAAGTCAGGAATTAAAGCTGCTTCAGCTTCTAACTGTACTGTGCATCCCCCTGGGGAGGACTGTTTTGAAGACCGCATGCAGGCACCGTGGCGGGTGGGGAGGGGGCTGGTAGCAGAGGGACCACCCCAGCCCCTCCCTGTTTCGAAGCTCCGTCCGACCCCTCCCAGTCCCTCTTTTGTCTCACACCAGCCCTCTGCTCTTTCCCACCAGCACCTCCCAGACATCCCTGTACCAGGTCCTGCTTGGGGCGCGGCAGCTGGTGAGGCCAGGCCCACATGCTGTGTACGCCCGGGTGAAGCGGGTGGAGAGCAACCCCCTGTACCAGGGCATGGCCTCCAGTGCCGACGTGGCCCTGGTGGAGCTGGAGGCACCGGTGACCTTCACCAACTATATCCTCCCTGTGTGTGTGCCTGACCCCTCGGTCGTCTTTGAGACGGGCACGAACTGCTGGGTCACTGGCTGGGGCAGCCCCAGTGAGGAAGGTAATGGGGCAGAGCCGGGGGAGAGTGGGGGACAGGTCTAGAGAAGGGCAGTCTGTGGTGGGGGGGCCACTCTGAACCAACACTCTTCTTCTGCTGATACTGGTCCACGTGTCTCTCCTCCATAGGGGGGAGTGGGTACGGGAAAGCGGAGCTCAGGAGCCATAGGCATGTGGGGAGAAGGGGAGTAGCAAGAGCCCAGGTCTCAACCCAAGCAAGAAATGAGGAGGGGCAGAGGGCCATGGGGTCCTCGGTAAGACCATGCACTGAGCTGCGGGCTGTTTCACCCTCCCCAGACCGCCTGCCCAACCCGCGGATCCTACAGAAGCTCGCAGTGCCCATCATCGACACATCCAAGTGCAACCTGCTCTACAGCAAAGACACCGAGTCTGGCTTCCAGGCGAAAGCCATCAAGGACGACATGCTGTGTGCTGGCTTTGCCGAGGGCAAGAAGGACGCCTGCAAGGTAGGGGCTGGGGTGGGCCATGCCGGAGGCCGAGCCCTGCTCCCTAGGGCCAGGTCGAGGTGCGAGCCAGCCTGGCTGGGCCCAGGCGGCCCCAGTAGGTGGGGCCATGGTCCACACCAGAGCCTGGCATTCCATGAGCTGGGAAATGCAGACTCCCGGACCCCACCCAGCATGGTCGGCCAGTTTAGGGGTCTGCGGTGGGCCAGGAACCTTCAAAAGCCCCTCGGACGTGAATCAGAGCAGGTAATCTGGGGGTGCTAGGGAAATGGGCACCCCAGGGCAGAAAAGGAAGGACCAGCCAGTGGGTGGTGGGATGGGGGTCCCAGGCAGGGATGTTCCTGGAGGAGCGGAGGAGAGGGACAAGGGGAGGCAGTGTGTGCGTGTACCCGGGTGCCACAGAGGCTGGCTCTTGGGCCCGTGGGCTCTGACTGCACCTCTGCTTCTCCCACAGGGCGACTCGGGGGGACCCCTGGTGTGCCTGGTGGGTCAGTCATGGCTGCAGGCCGGGGTGATCAGCTGGGGCGAGGGCTGCGCCCGCCGGAACCGCCCAGGTGTCTACATCCGGGTCACCTCCCACCATACCTGGATCCATCGGATCATCCCGGAACTACAATTCCAACAGGCCAGGCTGGGTGGCCAGAAGCGGGGGCCCCGGCAGTCCCTCGTTCAGAACTCTGTGCCCTGCCTGGCAGCCCATACGGGCCTCTGGGTCCTTGTGGCCCTGCTCACCCTCCTCTGAGCCCTGGGACCCATGCTGTACGTTTGTAAATAGTGCTCCCATTGTTTCTGGTCAAACGCCCATTTTTTATTTGTTTGTCCTCCAATAAAAACCTGACCTCAGTGCTGGCTGCCCCGTGGTGCCTCAGGGGGAGGCGGGTGGCGGCACACCAGATGGGGGGCTGATGCAGCTCTGGGCTGGGGGCTGAGGCTCCCCAGTGGGAAGGGAGCTGCGGCAGGTGCACTGGACACCCATCCCCGGATCCCCTCATAGGGGCTTCCCTGCTCCCAGCCCTGCCTCAGCGTCTGCCAACATCGTCCTCACTGTATCCCTGAAGGGCACCCCTGGGGGCAGCAACAGATACGAGCAGAAAAAGCAGGGGCCCAGTGGAGGGTCCTAGAGGAGGAAGGCTTTGATCTCCCATGGCCCCCACTGCCTGTGTCTGAATCACCCCAAGACTCCTCTAAATAACATCAGCAGGGTGACTCACCCACGGCTGTGCTTTCCTACTGCAATGGGGTGGGGGAGGCAAGGGCTGTTCCTGGTGCCCTGGGACCCCCAGGGACTCCTTGTTCCCTGGGTCCCTCTTGGGCCCTGGCTCCTTTTCCTGCACCCCCTCCCTCAGCTTCAATTTCTCAGTCGTGAGTCCCAAACAGCAGGGAATTGGTGGGACTGGAATTGGGGCCCACATCTGCTGGGAGACATTAGACAAGTTGCTACCCTCTCTGAGCCGAGAAGAGCGCCCCCACCTGCCTATCAGAGGTGACTTGGGTGGTGGTGAACTCAGTGAAGGTCAAGGCAGGGAGAGGTAGAGACCTAGATCCTGCCCCTGGGCTCCCATGCCTGCCCACCTCCCTCCTAGGCTCCAGACCCCCCTTGCAACAGCCTGGGGACAGCTCTGCTGGGCCACCAGCCCCAACACTCTGGGAGGCCAGGCCTCCCTAAACCTCAAAGATGCAGGGACCAGTATGAGCCCCAAATCCACACATTGCATGGGCAGGCCACTCAGGTCCATGGAGGTCAACAGGGCAGGCCCCCCTGCCCAGGCCAGGACCTACTTCCTTCTTCCTTCCACAGGGTTTAGGGTTCAGGCCATACTAGCCGGAGTCTTCAGTGGTTTGTGCAAGGATCCCTGAGAACTCAGAAATGAGCTAGAAAGCATCACAGCCCCCCAGCTCTGCAGCCCACCCCTGCTTCCCAGCCACCCTCTTGTGGCCTGTTGCCACCAGGAATCCAGCACAAAAGGTCTCCAGAGCTCAGATCCCCAGCTTGCTCCAGCCCTGCTCAGGCCTGCCCGGCACGGCTGCCCCGAGAGACAGCCTCAGGCTCACCGCCTGGCCCAGATACAACCACAGCAGGCCCCTCTTGGAGCCAGATGGTCAGCTCCCTCGTTTGGGCCGATTCCTGAAAGTTATCTGGGCTTGCCTGTGAGCTCAGCAACCATCCACTGGACCAGACTCCTAGGAAGGCAGGGCCAGGTCTCCGGCTGCCTTGCGTCCCACACATGCACACATGTGTGCACACGCATGCACATACACCCATATACAACACACACACCCATGCACACACTCACGGGCGCACAAAAAGGCACAGCTTGCCCAGGCCTGGTGCCGGGAAGAAAGCAGACCTGGATATTTCTGGAATGGATCAATAACCACTTAGCAAGCACCTGCTGTGAACCGGCCCCGGGGACAGAGTGGGAACACGAATTCCCTTCTGTGCTCCACTTTGTCTGGGCATGTCCTTGCCACCAGGGAGGGGAGGCAACTGGCAGAGGCTCACGGGGTCCCACCCCCCTGCTGGCTGCTCAGTGGCCCTCTAGGGACCAGGTGGCTTGACGAGCTCCTTCTCCAGACCAGATGGGCTCCAAGTCCCTCGGGTGGTGGTGGGGGGGGAAGCAGCTGCTCTGAGGTCCAGATGGAGATGGGGGAGGGGGAGAGGGTCTGGGCTGAGGGCAGCCCTAGGGACGAGTTCTGGGTCATTCTGGCTGGGAACAGGGGATGGCCTGGGTCCTGCAGCCTTGGAGAGAGGCCCGGGTGAACCCACCACCCCACTCTGGGGGTAGAAAAAGCCTCCAGCCCTGGGCTGGGGTGGGGGGGTGCTTCGAGGTTGACTGGTCTCAGGAGGGAAGCCATGCCACCCCACCTGTGCCTCCTCTCGTCGGCTGTTCAGCTTTCTGCTGCTCTGAGCAACCCCCATCACCCCCACCCTCCTGCCTCTGCTACAGGACAGGGGTCTGGTCAGGATCCTTGGGGCATAGTCCCCATCCCCTGGGCTCCCCAAACTCGGGCCCCCCCAGACCGGGGGCAGACATTCGAGAGAGGGGAAGAGAAAACACTCTCGCAGAGGCTGGGGGTTTAAAGGGAGAGGTTTATTTCATGCAGTTGACACCCACAGCAAGTGGACGAGTGTTGGGACAGGGGCTGAGGAGAGAAACTGCCCTGCCGTCACCGTCCCCTCTCCCACCCTGGGCAGGGGGGCAGCTCATACACAACTTTCCATGGTGCTGCCAAGCCTCAGAGCCACCTGCCAGGGGGTGGACGGAGGTGTCAGAGAGCAGGCAGGCACAGACCAGGAGACTGTCCTCCGGCATAGGCTGGGGCCCACAGCGAAAAGCCCACCTTGGGGCAACCACAGCGGCCTGCAGGGGAAACAGGAGGAGGGGGCCGACCTCTCGGGGGCTGCAGCCAAGCACGGAAATCCATACCTGTGTGCGCATTACGATCAGCCTGTGGGAGCCCCAGGAAGGAAAACCACTGGGCCAGCTCTCCAGGCCCCTTCTGGCCTCAAGAACCAGAGGTC
The DNA here is from genome assembly GCF_964656455.1 of Halichoerus grypus. Taxonomy (NCBI): domain Eukaryota; kingdom Metazoa; phylum Chordata; class Mammalia; order Carnivora; family Phocidae; genus Halichoerus; species Halichoerus grypus. Next base: position 38,517,386 of record NC_135717.1, read on the forward strand.
AGCCATGGCTGTGAGGTCAAAGGATTGGCCCTGTACCCTGTGCTGAGTCCCAGGCCCTGGAGCATCTGTGCAGGGAGAAGGAGCCTGATGCAGCCACCCCAAGGTCAGGTGCTCAGAAGACAGGGCAGGCGGGACGCACGCAGGAGGAAGGAAAAGGGGTGTGTGTGCAAGTCAAAGCCAGAGACCAAGTCCCTCTCAACCCGGGGGCTGGAGCGGAGCTGTGTCTGCCCCCGGCCAGGCCACTGATCACACAAGCTCTGAGGCACCCGGCCGGCCTGAGGGCACAGGCTCCCAGGGACGGACGAACAGCTGCGGCCCTGGGCCCCCCGAGCCAGCCACTGCCTCCTGCTCTGCGGAGGATGTTACGAGGCCAGAAAGACCTGCTGGGTGGACACAACCAAGCACAGCAGGGAGGAGAAGCCAGGCCAGGGGACCAGGGCTGCTGCCTGCCCCTCTGCAGGGCCCTAGAAGGTTCCGGACACGGGCTCAGCGGGGGGGCCCAGCAGCTGCACACCCCACGCACCCGCCTCCCTCTTCTGTCCTGCCTGCTGGAGCTACCGGGCTGGCTGCCCAGAAAGCTGGGCCCCTGCCCTCCCCACACCTACCCCCAGCAGACAGGCTGGAGCGCAAGGTTCAAGAGGCAGGGCTCCCTCCCTGCCCGGGAGACCCAGAGTAAGGGTCCTCAGTCTCGGGACAGGGGTGGGCGGCTGGCTTCTTTCCAGTCCTTTGCTTGGACAGGAGACACGTTCAGATTTGCTGTTGGCATCAGAGCTGGAAGATGCCAAGTCAGTCTCCGTGGAAAGCCAACTCTTTGAAGCAGGATTTGGAGTCCTTCCCCATGTGCCCCTGGCTGCACACTGAGCACCCCCCCCCAGGCAAGCAGGTCCTGCTCCCCAGACTGGGCCAGCAGGACAAAGCCCCAGGACCCTGGGAGCCCTGGCCAGGCCAGCGGCACGCCTGCAAGCAGGATGGACACTCGGACAAGGCTGGGGTCAAAGACATCCTAGCCAGCCTCAGGGGGGCTCTCCCCCAAGTGTGGGGGGGCGGCCCAGAGCTTTCGAACAACAGCCAGTGGGGGAAGCCGGAGCAGCTGCCGGGATGGGGGATGGGGGAGGCACCCCAGGACTGGAGAAACGTCTCAGGAGCCGGCACTTCTGGGCAGGATGAGCGTGCTTTAAACATGTCACTCGAAGATGATCTTTGTCCCGGGGGAGGGCGCAGGATGCCAGCAGGGGGTAGGCAAGGCGGCCCAGCCGAGGGGGGGAAGACGGGCCCTCGCAGGGCAGGCCACAGACCACAGCCCATGGATGGGGCCACGGACGGGGCCACCCTGAGCCCATGAAGCGCTTCTGCAGCAGACCCTTCTCCATGCATTCTGAGGCACTTACAGTTGTTCTCATTCATAAATACACAATTTTATTTGCTATTTTCAGGGGAAACTTAGGCATTAAACTGTAAGCTGATAAAATACGGATACCTAAAAAAGTATAAAAGTATAAATATCCCCTTAGAATAAATTTTAGTGAATTAAGTCTTAATATCTTTAAATTAAAAAACCACAAGCCTATCTATTATGTCAAGGTCCTAGATCAAACAACGCTACGCGGCCAGCAGCGCCCACAGGTACACCCCAAGGCCAACGAGGGGCTGCCCCCGCCCCGGGCTCACCGGGAGGACGGGTCGCCGGGCCCTAAACGTGCCCTCTAGAAAGGTTGCGATGAATTTGAAGCCAAACATTTAACAATGTACAAGAGACCTTACAGAAAGGAGGAGGTAAATCCCGGGTGCCGGAGAACTTGGTTAATCAGGTTATTGGCAAAGAAGAGGGCACAGGCAAGAAGCCTCCGGAAGCACTGGAAACTAAGCACGCCCAGGCCTCTGCCCTGTTCGGCGGCAGTCAGAGCGCACAGCGGCCCTGGCGAGGAAGCAGAGAGCTGCTCGTCCAAGCCAACCCCCCACCGGGCTCTGACAGCCCCCCGACAGCTAGGAAAGATCTGTCCTCAAAGCATGCGAGCAGCGCTGTTTACAGGGATCCCAGTCGCTCCAACGTCATGTCCCGCGGGCAGAGCCCGTGCAGAGCCCGTGCGGGTCGCCAGAGTCTCAAACACCCCAAACCCCAGAGAGAACTGCATAGTTAGACAAAGAAAAGGAGCGAGCCAGCAAGAGGGAGAGATTTGTGTAAACATCCGGTTTTCAGAGTGACCTGGAGTCTCCGCTCCGGAAGCCAGGTGGACAGGCCTCCCGCCCCGACCTCCATCCCAGGCGAGACAAAGGCACTGACGGGTGGCAGCTCCGCCACAGGCCCATGGCCGGGCCACACCACACAAACTGCTCCGTCCCTGTCAATGACTTCACACATCAGTCCCAAATGCGGCAACGCTTGTAGGCATTTCTAAGGAGTAAAAACGCAGGGTAGTCCGTCCACACTAGGGAAGAAGGGACGCAAAGTTCTCTGGCCTGGAAAATACAAGTGGAGAAGCCTCGACTGTTCCAGGCAGGGTCAGGCCGGGGAGCCTGGCTCGGAAGGAGGCCGGGCCTCGGGGCCGAGGCCCAGGAAGTAGTGAACACGTGGAGGCCGTCTCTCTCAGGAGCCACCCGCCAGGGGTGCAAATCGCCAACCACTCCTCCCGGGGAGGCAGAGCGGACTCCCTGACCCGAGGACCAGGGCCTGGTGCACGTGTGGGTGACCAGCAGACACCCAGAGCCTGGGGCCACAGTGCTGCGGCCACTTCCTACCAGCAAGGCCCAGGCTCCGTCACAGACTGTTTATGTTAGCACCAAGAGCGCTGTCCTTTAAATGACCTTCGGTGATTACAGGGGTTGGCTGGAAGCATCCTGCCTCGGGCCCATGCAGCCCGGGGAATGCCTCACGGAGGCCCCCGTGGGGACACCCACCCGGCCAGCATGCCTCCTCCAAGTGGGGACGCCTGGCCTCAGACAGCTGGTCCCGTCTCTCACCACCCACCTCAGAGGCAAAAAAGGATCCACACCCAAATCTCTACAGAGAAATTGTCAAACGCAGGTTTCTTCTCACGGCCAAGCTTCCTCCACATGGCAGATCGTCGCAACTTGGGACAAGATAAAATGTTTCTTCAGCTGTCAACACTGTGTTCTCACATCCTTGAACCCCGTTCTTGCAAAATCTGAAAACGCCAAACACAGACAATGAGGACCTAGGTGTTGGATGGGGCTGCGGCCTGTGGCCAGCTGGGAGCCATGAGGCCCTGAAGCAAAGCACCTGTTCCCAGGAGCAGGGCCCAAGACCCCAAGTCCGCCTGCAGGTGGCTCAGGGGGCCGAGGAGGCTGGCACGGAGGGTCAGGGGCCAAGAACAGGCTGGGAGACCCTTGCTGCAGGGGCCGGCCCACGAACCTCCTGGCCCTTGGAGTCCCTCCAGATCTCCATCCCAACCCATGGCAGGCATATTCACCCCCACTTCCTACCACAGCAGCCAGCCCGTCCCCTACTAGGCGCCTCCCTGGGCCACCTCGGGGAGGCCTAGGGGTGTGTGTGTGTGTGTGTGTGTGTGTGTGTGTGTTGGGGGGGGGACACTTGGGACTTGGCTCCTTATCAAGTGCCCAGAGGTCCCCCGCAGCATCCCCCCCGATGGCTGCCCCTGCTCTCCTCCTGCAGGTGCCACAGCCCACCTGATAGGCACCAACTCCTGAGTCTCCAGCCCGGCTAGGTCCTAGGCTGCAGACATGCGTGGACCCTCAGGGTCCTCAGGGTGTCAGCGGTCTCCGCCTCAACCTGCTCTTCTTCCTTGCCCCATCACAAACCATGTCCCCTCAGTGTCCCCTCAACCCTGCCCCAGTCACACGACCCCTAAGCCTGGGCCCCCAGGACTGCCCCATCACCTCCACACCCATCAGTTCAGCCCACACGCTGCCTGGCAGGCCTCCCATTTTGCTTCTCAGTGCGCTGGCCCCCCTGCCTCAAGGGTGCCGGCCTCTCCTCACTGCAGCCCTGCAGAGTCCTCTGCCCCTTGGCCACCATGCCTGTCCCTCTCACTCCTCCCTCCTCGGCATCTCAGGGACAGAGAGGGCCCCCAGCCTCCCTCAGCCCTGAGCACGGGTGGACACCTGCAGAGCTGAGCCCCATGCAGCCCAGGGAGCAGGGATGGGACCACCCCGTGTCCGCAGGTGGGGGCTTCAGAGCCGGCAGATCTCTCGCTGTTTCGATCGATACGGGCAGGACAGCTGCTAGGCACCACGTAACCATGAGAAGTGCCTGAGTCCCAGCCTGGCCCAACCCAGCTGAAGCCAGCACTGTACGGCAGCCCGTGTCATCGGCCATGCGAGAGCTGCCTCCTGGGGGCATTTGCCAGATACGGCTCTGGGGACACTCTGAGCCCAGACCCGGGCACAAGGTGGGACTGTGCCCTGGGAGGGGCCAGCCCGCGCACACCAGGTCCAGGCCCACATGGACCCTCTGGCCAGAAAGCAGCTCACTGCCTCCCAGTGAGGCCCCGCCAGCCCGCAGCCACCTGCTCCCAGGCCAGGGGGGGTTGCCCAGAGCAGCGAGGACACAGGACCGGGGACGCCAGTCACTCACATTCACCAAGGGCTTGTTCTGAGCCACTCAAGAAGGCCCAAGTTCTTGAGGGTCACTCCAGCCTCTGCCCTGGTGCCCTATACACCCCTGCCAGCCCCTGGGCCTCTGCCTGCCACGTCTGAGGGCTCCGGAACACCCAGCTGGCATGGTCTCATGCTCTCCTATCCTCTGTGCCCACCTCCTGGGACCCCACTCCGCTCTCTGTAAGGTGCACCTTCCGCTGTGATAGGGGAACAGCGTCCCGGATTGAATGTTCCTCAGCCCAGACAAGAACAGACCCTACATCTAGTAGGATTTGTCAGCTGGGTGGGAAAGCCCAGGAGGCCCCTGTCAGAGGGATGCGGTCTGGGGAGGGGACCCAGGATGGTCACACGCAGGTCCCTGCTATTCCCAAAGTGCTGGTCTCAGCCCCATCGTCTTTGCTTTTTGTAGGGCAAGGTGGACTCTGTGGGAGCCCATGAAGAGTTGTCCCTCACTCCATGGGAGCCCAGCAGAGGAGAGGGAGTGTCTGAGTCCATAGTGGAGAGGATGAAGCCTGTGCAACCGAAACGTGGCCTGGAGCAAGGTGACCACACCAGAGAGGCTGCCCCACCAGAGTGAGCCAACAACTGTCTCCTGACGAGGACAGAAAACCGGGCCTAGACCTGTGACAGTCACAGCCCTTCTGCCCGGGATGGGCTCTTACTGGGCCACCTCCCACAGTGGGGCCGGAGCCGCCCATAGGGACCAGCAGTGTCCCCCAGGCAGCACCCCCTCGGACGGGCCCAGGCAGGGGGCACCACCCCACCGTGCGGACCCAGGGCTGCTGTGTGACCGGCCCCTCCCACCACCTGCTCCTATCACAGGCGGCAAGCTGTGCTCATGCTCCGCCGGGCCAGGTCAGGTGCCTGCTGAGCCCGCAGCGCGGCCGCTCCGAACACAGGTGGGCCACAGACACAAACCACACGTCTGCTTCCAGGGACTGAGTGAGGAACGTAAAACACCTCCGTGATTTCTGACGTCCTGCGTGTACTGAATTAACAGTATAAGCTTAAATTCACGTTTCTCTTGACTTTCTCGACGTGGCTACTAAAAAGTTTGAAGTGACAGATGGACCACGCTCGTCCAGACCAGGGCTCGGCAAACTGTCTCACAGAGCCAGGTGACAAATACTTGAGGACTGGTGGATCAAGAAGCAAAACTGAGAATGTTGTATATGTATGTAATCACCAGAAAGGAACTAAAAACGGAAATGCCACTCTCCATTTGCAATTCCCAGTCCAGACCTCTCATGGCTGGGCGGTCAACCTTCCAGGGCTTGGATGGCTACACGCCTTTTCCAAGCATCTCCCAGGGCAGAAGCTGAGGGGCCCCCAATCTGCATGGCTTGGCCCACGACCAGGGGGCGGGGAGGGCCTGGAGGGAGCAGGGGAGCCCTGTGGATGATGCGTGGCTCACCCACCTGTAACCTGCCCTCTCTGGGCCTCGACTCCCTGTGTGCACGATGAGGGCACAGAGCAGGTGGCCCCTGCTAGTGGTGAGCACAGTCGGGCTCCGGACCCGGGTGACGGGAAGAGGGATGGGAGGAGCAGGTGGGGGCCAACGGAGCGTCCGCGGAGCCCCTCATCACAGGGCAAACAGACAGAAGGTCCTCACAGACTCCTCTCTATCAGCACCCTCTCCTGAGGCTCAGGGGAGGAGATGCCCCGAGCCCACAGCAGAGTGACAGCAGGGGCGGCCGGTGTCCTTGCCCGCAGACATCCACGGCAATGAGGTCGTTCCAAAGCCTGACACACAGGGTTCTCAGGCACCCCAGCCGAGGTCCCGATGCCACCCACAGACATCCTAAAGGACACAGACAGACAGCCCCTCCCCCTCCCCCCCCGCCCCAGACAGGCTGGCTCCGCTGGAGATCTACAGTCAGGTTCTAACACAGAAGGTTCTGTCCACTAGAGGAATCATAAAGTGCAGTGGAGGAAGGGCTGGGGTCAAGGAGACTAAAGTGAGTGGTCAATGAAAGGGTGACGGAACTCACCATGACATTTACACTTAATCTGAGACATTCCCATTGTGACCCATGTCGCTCTGGTTCGGCACGCAGCATGCGGCAAAGGAGAAGAGAGGGCACCATTAGTGCAGGCTGGGATGGGGCGGCAGCCGGGAAGCCCGCCCGCAGAGGCTGAGTCTCCCATGGCGGCGGCAAGCATGGGTGCTCGGGGGCAGGAACCCCCCTGTGCTGGGTGGTGAAGCACAGATGGGCCAGTCTCATGTGGGGGTCCTGGGCCCCGAACCCACGTGCCCAGACATGCCATGGAGGAAAACACAGGGCGTGGGCATCTCCTGTGCCCCATTGTCCCCAGGCCTGGCGCTCCCAAGGTTCCAGACCTCTCCCTCCCTCTTTTTATTTATTTATTTATTTTTTAAAGATTTTATTTATTTATTTGACAGAGAGAGACACAGCGAGAGAGGGAACACAAGCAGTGGGAATGGGAGAGGGAGAAGCAGGCTTCCCACTGAGCAGGGAGTCCGATGCGGGGCTCGATCCCAGGACCCTGGGATCATGACCTGAGCTGAAGGCAGACGCTTAACAACTGAGCCACCCAGGCACCCCTCCCTCCCTCTTTTTAGTGAAGAACTGAACCTTGCTCAAATAGAGGTGTGGTCTTTGCTGCTGGCCCTGGAAAGGTTGTGATCTCCAGGCCACACGGGACGGTCTAAGAATAAGATAGGGGAGGGCTCAGTTGGCCAGGGGGCTGGAAACTGTGATCAGGCAAGTGGGCGATCAGTCATTGATCAGTTATCAATCGATCTTGTGTGTCACCGAGAGCAGTAAAATCCCTGGACAAGGAGGCGGGGGACACCCTGGGGGGCACTGTTCTCTGCGTGCTACCACCTGTCCCAACTCCGCAGAGGAGCCCCGCGCCCATCCCTGCTGGACCTGAGCCCTCCCTCTCTGTCCTTCCGAGCAACAAACCATACCCCAGGGTCCCCTCAGTGAGTCCTGCAAGCGCTTCCAGCATATCTCAGATTGGGGTTTGGGAGGCCCCCCAAACTGGCAGCTGAGGTGGGCCACCCTTGTGTGGACCGCTGCCCTCACTAAGCTGCCCACCCGATTCCCGCCTTGAGACAGGAGACTGGCCATTAGTGCCGGGAGGCTGACCCTTGGCGCCCTGCTACAACCAGGCTGTGCCCGGTGTCCCCAGATTACCGCCCCCAATCCAGCCCCAATGGTTCTCCGTGGCGTTCTGGAGGCTCCAACCACGTTCCACCTCCTGGGGAGCTCCTGTCACTGCCCCCGTTTACGAGCCACAGTGGCTGCCACACTTCAGACCCAGGTATTTTTGGAGAGAAAAACAGGGCACGTTTTCAGAAACAAAGGGATTTGGGGTCATGCCTGGAGCTTCCTCACGGCACAGACGTAGCCTTTCTGCAGCAGAAAAGCTACCTGAGGAAAATGAGCTCAGGCGGCTGCCCTGGTAAAGCACAGCTATGAAAACTTCTCAAGCTCAGAAATCAAAGCTTCTAAAAATGAACAACTTACACAGGAATTCTGCAACTGCTCAGAAAGATGTGCCTCCTTATGAGGCTGGGGGCTCTTGGGGGGGTGGTGGTGGTGTCACTTTCTACCCGACTCAACGGGAAGCACGTCCCCAGGCCGAGCACCGCCCCCACATGTGCAGCTACGGTGCTGTGGGCCAGGGCGGGGACGCCCCGTGTGATGGACCGTCGCCCTGCCGGGAAGACGCAGGACTTCTTCACCCGGCCATGAGCCTCGTGAGGACGGCCACCACGAGAAGGCTAACGTGCACGGGGACTCCGCTGTCTGTTCCTAAGCCCACACCTCCAAGGAAGGCCCTGAAAGGGTCACAGGGCAGTTCTGGGCCGGTGGCTTTGACCAGAGGCCACCTGGTGGGGCTAAGAGTCTGAGGAAGCATCAGAAACCCCCGACTTAACGTCATCAGTTAAAATCCTCCAGGCTCTGGTGTTTCCTGCACTCACTCAGGTACCCCGGGGCTCTGAGCTTGTGGGGGTGCCTGCCAGAGCCCCATCCCCACCTCCCTGGCCCCCCTCAGAGCTGGTTGCACGGCCCTCAGGCCACCACCATCCTCCAAGGCCCAGGAGTCCCACCAGGTGGAGCCAGCGACCCCAGAAAAGATGGCAGCTGCTGCCCCATGCCCCAAGGCCACCCCGAAACCCGGCATGGCCACCCCTGCCCTCCTCGGAAGACAGAAGCACCAACGCCCAGCATGGAGCCAGTACACAGGGACGGCCCGGGCTGAGCCAACACTCCGAGGAGTCTGAAAATCAGAGCATCTGCAGGATCTGCTGCACCTTTTACAAACCAAACACGACCCCCAACACATGGATGGATGTGGCTAAGGCAGGTGCCACCTGGGTGGCCCCCCTCTCCAGCCCTGATGTCTCAAGTCCCCAGGAAAACCATCTAAAATGGTATCAAAAGACAAACTTCCAGAAGCAACTCTGCCTGTCCAAAGAGGTGTAGGCAGAGGGCATGGGCTGCAGAAGCCACAGGGGCTTGCCTCCAGGGGGAGCCCCTGTTCAAAGACCCCTGGCTCCACCACCCGCAGGCCACGGGACCTATGTGTCCTTCCTTCCGGGACTCTGCTGACGCATCAGGCAAGAACTCTGTGACAAGGAATGACAGCACGAGATGGACGAGCCGCCAGGCAGCCTGTGCAGCTGGGAGACGACGAGAGGGGGCCCAACTCCGCCAAGGGCAGCCGCCACCCCATGAGCCCCTCTGCAGGCGGGAGCCGGAGGGTCCGCGGCTGTGCCCAGCTGGCCCAGCGCCCGCCTGCCCGTGGTCACCCACCTTGGCTTTCTCGCTGGGCTCGCTGGTCGTGCCATACGGGGAGTTGTGCAGCTCCTTAGAGACCACGCACAGGAACTCGGCCTGGTCTTCACTCCCATAGTTGTAGGAAGAGCCGATGCTGACCAGCTGGGAGGACAGAAGAGCAGCAGCATGGGGTGAGCACGGCACACCAGCCCACCCGCCGGCAGGGAGACTCTAGCCCATGAGCGCACGCCGGGGACAGCTGGCACTCGGGGCGATGGAGAAGGCCAGGGGCGGGCGTGCCACGAGCAGCAGCGTGGGAAGGACGAGGACAGTGTGGGGGCAGCGGGCAAGGCCAAGCAAGGAGAGTGCGTGGGCAGCGTAGCCTGTGTGGCCAGAGACGGGAGAGCACGGCGGGCCGGCCACTGGAGACGTGTGCCGTGCCCTCTGCGGACCCCGGGGGTGCAGATGGAGCCGTGGGTCTGCATGCAGACCGTGTTCTCACAGGGCACGCAAGCCTCATCTGAACCAACCTCGGAACCTTGTTCTCGCCTCGGCGCTCACCACTGGCTGACCCTGGGCTTGGTGCCAACACCACTCAGGGTTCTTACCCTACTTTCCCCACAGCAGTCCCAGCTCCTGCTTCTGGGAAGTAGAGCATTTCTCATCAAACGGGACTGGTTCTGGAGTTTCGCTGGCAAGAACCGGGAGGACGACATCCTCCAGAGACAAAGACTCAGGGACAGGAGAGGAACCTGGCATGTGTGATGATTTGGGATCCGCGCAGAGGAGCTAAGGACTAAACCCTCAAGCTGAACACAGAGAGGAAGGGAGAGGCCCACGCAGGAGGCAGGAGATTCTCCCTCTCAGCGAGAGAGCTACAGAGGTGCTTTGTTCCCAGCGAGGGTGACCTTGCAACACCCTGCCCGGTGCCTGCAGCCCCCATCTCCCCAGCCTTTCTCTGGGCCGCACAGCGAGGGAGGACGCGAGGGGCATGGGAGGGGACCTCTGTCCCTGCACAGTCTGTGGCACAAATGTAACGAGGTCAGATTCTACCTGGACCCCGGCACGCGGGTAACACTGTGAGAGGACACAGAGAGCAGCCCTGACAGCCTCAGGCCCACCCCCCACCCCCCGCCCGATTGGAGGGAGGACACAAACACTGCAGTTGTCTCAGTGACATTTAAGGGGACTCCAAGCATGCTCTACAGTATGATCCCATTTCAAAAGACCCAAAGAAAAGGTGTGGCCTTAATTAGAAAGGAGGCTGGGGTGAGCCTGTAATTTCCCACCCTCTCTCCCGGCAGGACCACTCGCCGTGGCTGGAACCTACACTGGATGGAAACAGAAAGCTCTGAGGCCCGAGGGGGCCTGGCGAGCAGGGCAGGTGAGACCTGGGGCTGGGGGCCGGGGAGGGTCACAGGTCCGAACCTTAGTTCGAACCTGCCCGAGGGACAGGAACAGTGAGCGGTTTGTGGAAAAGGTACTGGCCAATCGGTGAGCATCCTGGACGTGCTCCTGGGCCCATAGCCAGTGGGCTGCAGCTGCACAGGCCGGGAGCCCGGGCTCCATGAAGAGAAGGAGCACTCCCACATCCTCATGTCAGGCCGGCAAAGTGGAGGGCACAGCTGCGCCAGAGCCGAGGGCAGGAAAGGGCCTGGGGGGCCGCAGAGCAGCCCCACTGGGAAGGGCATCTGTGCCAACCACAACACAAAGGAGCCCAAGCCACCATCTGCTCAGCCAGCATGGGAGGGGACGCAAGGGGACGGGAAGGTGGGGCCAGGCCGGGATGCACGCAGGCTGTCAATCCCACACACACAGAGATGCCAGATGGAAGCACAGGGAACAGTCCCCGCAAAGCACGGGCTCAAGTAAGAAGGATAACTCAGAGAGAAGGGTGGGGAAGCGGGGATGGGGACTTCTGTGGGGAGGGGCCCTAGAACAACTCGACCCGCCCCACCTGAACACCCGTGACCAATCCCGTCAGAACAGGGCACAGGCCGCTGTCTGCGAGGTGCCGGAGGACAGTGACAGGCCACCACAGGCCCCCGACGCCTCACTACTGGTCCCTGGGGCCTCACCTGCTCGAACTTCCAGCCGTCAGACATGGTGGACACCATCTGAGTGAGCTCCTCTTCCTGACACTGCAGCACACGGTACACGTGCTTCACCGGCACCTGGGAGAGCCACAGCCACGGATGAGACACGCCCCGCGGAGGACCCAGGGAGGCTAACGTCCCCCTCAGGCTCAGGTCATGGTGCACAGAGCGACCCCGAACGCAACCAGCAAAGCAAAACAGGCCGAACAGCTGTTTTTCTCCCCCGCATCCGCCGTCCAACAGGTCTCTATTTCTAAACTGCAAAGTTCAGTGAGTTGTGCTCCTGAAATCCCGACGGCACCTTGAGCTAGATGTGAGCACGCGAGGACTGCGGACGTGAGGGAAGGCAGCTGGGAGGGGACGGCGGGGAGGGCCTGAGGAGCCGCCCACGGCACTCAGACCCGGGCCCTCCCTGGGGGAGGTGGCTTCCGAAAAGCTGCTGTGTCACCCAAGGCGCCGAGGCGCCCACCCACCATCCTCCGCTCCAGGCACGGTCTCTGGTGCTCAGAGCACCACGGGGCCTTGCCAGCCAGCAGCCTACCCCCCTGCACCTGCTCCTCTGGTAGGAGGCCACGGCGTTCGGCGCGAGTGTGATGGGTGGCCACAGCCGGGAGGGGGCTGGCTATCACACAGCCCCAGTGCGCTCACTTGTGACAGGGACGACACCGGCGCTCCTGGCCCAGGCCCCGAGGAGGAGTTCTTCTATGCCCACCACGCAGAGGCCTCAGTGCTGCAGGCATGGGTCATACTACGTGTTTAGTGGGGTGGCTGGACAGAGGGGAGTGCGGCAGCCAATGGCCAGAGACGACCCGGGAGCCCGTGGTCAGGTCTCCTGCCCCCTCCCTGGACCCCTCCCTCATTGTCTGGCGCCCGAGGGGCTCCCGCAGGAGACAGGGCTGGGGGCACCATGGCCAATCTGAGTGGCCAGGCCGTCAGCGAGCGTCTCACAAAGGCCGAGAGCTCTAGCTCGGGGCCTGTCAGACAGCCGGTGGGAGGGCCCACGATGGGACGGGGCAGCCAAGGGGCTTCAGGTGGGTATAGACTCCAGATGAGCGAGGCGGCTCTCAGGGCATGTCCACTTCATGGCATCCCCCCCGAGGAGCTGCTCACTGGGAGACGGCTCGCCGTTCTGCCAGCCAGGGCGGAGCTCAGCCCCTCCAGCACCTGCCTCTGCATAAGATGCCGGACATGGCCTGCTTCACACACTGGGCTAACGGGCAGCAGAGTGGCTGGACTGGCCAAGTGCATGTGGGCTCCACATGGGGATCAGCCCCAACAGGCAGGCACACAGAGCCCTGACTGCTCTCCTCTCCCAGGAAAAGCCACGTCTTCGTGAAACCCACATTGGCCTGCAGGACCCCACCCTCGTCTACCCTGAGCTCACTGCCAGCCGCAGGCCCTTTGCACCTGCTGCGCCCTGCTACAATGCACTCCCTGAGATGTCCACACTGGAAGCCTCCCTGTTCTCCGTCCCTGGACTTTCCTCTGCGGCACTGTCTGTCCCCTGCCCCTGGGGTGGAGACCCTTAAGGGTGGGCTGGGCAGGAACGGACAAACACACTCAGTGTGTGGCTACAGCGGTGCCACAGGACATGGCCAGAGAGCAGGCCCGTCAGGCATTAGGACGATTCCCGAGGAAGACAGTCACGACAGGGACAGCACCGATCCTGGGGTCTCGTGCAGAGGCCGCCCCTGGCCAGCGCAAAGGCAGGGAGCGAGCTGCACCACTGTGACAGACCTCAGAAGCTCGGGCCTATTAGTCACTGCTCTTACCTGCGACGTTTTGCTGTCTCGTTCTCTAATTTTGTCCTTTACAAGTTTTATTAGTGAGGTGATATTGTAAAATTCTGCTTCCTCCAGCACTCCTAGAATAGAAAAAAGTAATTTTCACCAGATCCAAGAATAAATGTCCCGCCCCTGTCCCTCTGTGGACCTACAGCCCATGCCTGGCCCTGGCCCCCGGCAGCTCCTCGGCCCCGTGCCAACGGACCCCATGCAGACTCTGCTGGCTCAGTGGGGCGCCCCAGGATCAAGGGCAGACGGCCCATTTCCTGAATACACTCCTGGCACGTGCCACTCCAGGTGGCCTGCTGGGTACACTGTCGCACACGCATCTACCCCGAGCTCCGCCCTGGGCGCCCCTGGATGGAACTTGGAAACCTTCCCTCCGTCGCTCGCGGGCCATCTGCTGCCCTCACGTGAGGCCCTCATGCAGGTCTGTCACTTGGTGCCTCAGTTTCCCCATTCCACTGGAAGCCGGGCCGGTTGAGAGGGTGGCTCCAGGACTCTTGACAGTTTAGGGCTGTCCTTCTTCCCCAAGGCTGCAACTCATGCTGCACCCATTTGGGGACTCTCCGGCCCCACGACCCCTCCTGCACATTCCAGAAGGGCTGTGCTGGCTGCCCTGGCCAGGCCTCAGTCTACACGGTGCCCCACACCGGCAGCCCCAGCAGCTCCGGGCCATGTCCTAACTGGGCCCCCAGGCAGCACAGTCAGACGGGGAGCCTGGCGGTGGGCAGCTGCACTTACAACGTCACTTCTCAGGACGGCGTGTGGCCGTGTAGGTGACGAAATGCAAGCCTGGTGCCATCCTGTCGGCCACCCCCCTCAGACCTGTGGGTGGGGACTGAGAGGCCTTGCGAGTGGGACGCTCCAGGTGCCGGTGGCCGCATGGACCCTTCTTTTTTTTTTTTTTTTTTTTAAAGATTTTATTTATTTATCTGAGAGAGAGAATGGGAGACAAACAGCATGAGAAGGGGAGGGTCAGAGGGAGAAGCACACTCCCGGCTGAGCAGGGAGCCCGACGTGGGACTCGATCCCGGGACTCCAGAATCATGACCTGAGCCGAAGGCAGTTGCTTAACCAACTGAGCCACCCAGGCGCCCCTGCATGGACCCTTCTGAAAGTGCGGCGATCGAGGCCGGCCAGGAGGCAGGGGACGAGGCAGGGCAGCAGGGGCCTGTGTGCAGCAAGCACCTGCCTCTGAGCAAGCCGCCCCGGGAACAGTCTGTGAAGTTTAGCCTAGAACTGCACGGCTCCACCAAGCCCAAGGAAGGCGCCTCAAACAACACGAGTGCACGTGTACACGGAAGTCCCCTTCGGGTCTGGAGGCCCAGGAAGTGGCAAAAGTGAAAGGAGTGAGCCCAGGTCAGTCCCGGCAGTCACTAGAGGACCCGGCAGGAGCCAGAGCCCACGCAGAGCGTAAACACCTGGACCTCTCAGGTCCTGACACGTCAAGCTCCCTACTCGCTGTGCCCAGAGCTGGACCGTTTGAGAACAGACAGAGCTCAGAGGTGAGGGTGCAGAGGTGCCCTGGAAGGAGCGCACCCGGGGCTCACCCGGCGGCTATGTCCAGGACAGTGTGAGCCAAAGTAGCCGTGAGAGCGGAGCCCTAGCCCCAGCAGCATCGCTAACTAGGCTCCTGACATGGCCCAGAGCCCAGCTGACCCGCTCCCCGCTTGACAGCAGTCCTGACGGGTCAACCTGGCCGTGAAGTCTTTGCTTCCCGGAGGAAGACAGGGGACGAGGTGGCCAGCAGCCCTCACCTCCTGGAGACAAATGCCTACTGCCCCATGGGGCACAGGTGAGAGGCAGCTGGGAGCCAGCGAGGGCACGCAGGCATCTGGGATTTCTGCAGGGGAAGGTGTGCCAGGCCTGCTCCTCACAGGGCGGCTCGGGCTCAGAGGAATCTGTCTCAAGTGACCAGTCAGCCTGTCCACTGGGGCCCTGTCCCCAACTCACCTTCCTCTGCGAGGTCTTTGTTAATGACCAGCTTCCCGTGTCTCAGGTAGTTCAGCACGGGCCCAAAGTAGGTGGGGTCTCTGTCGATTAAATAGGCACCAGTTTCATCCTACAAAGAAGAGAACACCGTGAGTCCTGGCGGGGAAGGCAAGGATCCCCACAAGTGACTCCAGGCCAGGCCGCGTGGAAAGGGTTGCAGAGGCACGTGGGTCGTGTGTGTCCCTTAACCCGCAACCAGACAGCACTGCAGCACTTCGGGGAGGTGGCTCTGCGGCCTCTGGCAGTCGGCAGCCTCGCACCTTGTCTGTCACCACCTCAGGTCTAGGCCAAGTTCACCTCCCTTTATTTACTCGGCAGCGAGGTGACTGAGGCTGAGGAATGGTTCAGCCTCCGTGCATCTCAACGTTGCCCAACACAAGGAACCTAACACAGACTCTCCTCCCGGGCACCTGTGGCAGGGCCTTCTTATCCTGGGGCGGGGTCAGAGGCACACACAACAGCGACCGTGTGGAGAGGCCTGACCAAAGGAGCCACACCCCAGGGGCAGTAGTTCCAGAGTCTGAGCAGTCTACAAAACAGACCTTCAGAAGGCTCTTCTCCCACACCGGGTGGCCCCGGTTCCTCCCGGAAGTGCCTGGGGCCTGTCTGAGGGTTAGAGCCCTCTGCCCAGCAAACTTCCACAACCGGCCCAGGGGGTGCGGACATGCCGACCTGGGCACGAGGGTGGGGGCAGTCCCCGAAAGACGCCTCCACGGAGTAGAGCCCAGGGAGTGCTGCCCAGAGTAACGGGCATGGAGGGTACTGTCTGCGAGGAAGGGCCACAGCAGTCTAGTGGGGAGTGACGGCACCCTGGGATCCACTCTAGGCCATGGACCTGACTGCGTCGAGGGCACTGCATATCTGCTGTGGGTCTGCTGGGCAGGGCCCGGCCCGGGCTGCCATCCTGCTCCTCCCGCAAGCCCACCTCCCCTCCCCGTGGCCCCAGGGAGGCCTCCCTGACACAACAGGTCAATGGAACAGTCAGCTTGGCAGGCTCTGGGGGGGCCATCCACAGGAGCAGGACCACAGAGGACAGTGTGTCAGCATCTCTGTAGGGCGAACATGGTGGTGGGAAGACCTGGAGCTCTTGGATGTGCACTGCCTACGGACACCAGATGCAGAGACAGAGCGAGGCAGGAAGCATTCCAACCGTAAAGCAATAGGGCCACATTAGGGCCCTATTTCTCACCCAAGTGTGGCAGAACCTGGAGGTTCCAGGGGCTTCCTGACGTCCACCACTGCAGACCTGCTCTTCTTACGTCAAGTCAGTTAGGGCTCTGAATGTGTGCATGCTGGGACCTGGAGCCTTGCTGCTCAGTGGGCAGGACCCGGGCACTCAGCCCAACCTCCTGCCAGGACAGGCCACTGCCTGCTCTCCCCTGTGGGCTTCTGTCCACCAAGGCGCCGTCCCAGCTTCACCCAGACCTCCCGAGTTCATCCTCGTGCTCCACCCCACCCACCTAAGGAAGCACCAGACACTGTCCCGTGGACCCCTGCCTCCTGTCCCCCCAGGCCCCGCCTGTTCTCCGAGCAAGACCAAGGACCCCGTGGACCAGCTTCTGGAAGAAGGATGCTCGACCAGTCTCCCTACTGGTAAAAAGTGGCCATGAAGTCAGGGGCTCGTCTCCACCCCCACCCTCAGGTGTGAAAAGAGCCCCATGCGTGACATGTGCACATCAGCAAGCTCAGGAACAACTCACTGGCTCCCCACTAACCTCGACAGCCAGCTGGCAGAAGGACAAGATCCAATGGGGACAGGGCGCCCCAGGGAACCTCCCTATCACACTGGGCCCACACTAGCTCGAGAAGACCATCATCACACCGCACTCCCCCCGTGGGGGGCAAGCCTAAGCTCCAGAGCTTCCGAGGCAGTGTGCGCTCAGCCCCGCGGCTGTCTTGACGTGGGCGCCAACACGCCGAGCCCTCATCCCGAGGCTGCCTGGGGGCCCCCCGCCTGGACCCAGAACAGCAGGTTCACTGAATGGCCTTGTGTGGCAGGCTGTGCCCCGAGTAATCCGACACCGGGGATGCGCTGCCCCCTGCCAGTGACCAGCCAGCCGGCCCGGTCCTGACACTGAGGAGCAGCACTTAGGGAAACTCAAAAGCGGTTTCTTCCATGGAGTCCCGCCAAGGTTCTCTGGACCGGTTTCTTCTTGGGGATTTGTTTTGATCGGATGGACTCTGAGGTTGGGCAGGACTCTCAGTACTCTGACCTGGGCTCGTCAGGTGGAGGGTTCAGCCTCCACAGGAAGTGCCGGGGGCCCTACACCAAGACCCCAAAACTCCACCAGGCTTTATCCTGGGCTGCTGCCCAGAGGATCACAGACCGACTCTCTGTGTTCAGACGCGCACAAGCAGGACCTCTTTAAAAAGCACGCGCCTCAGCACCTGAGCGGGAGCAGCAGGCTCTAGAGCTGAGGGGCGTCGCCGGGGGCAGGCCGGGGACAGGCTCCCCCAGCACTGCGGCCGGCACGCCGACACCGGTGCCTCACGTACTGTGCGGGGCACGCAGCCCTGGGCCCTCTAGCCTACAGCAGAAATAAGGAAGAACACACAACCCAGAAACGGAGAAAGAAAGAAACAAACAAAAAACCCCAATTCAGAATATGAATCTTAGGCTCACTTCTGCAAAAGCCCAGAGAAAAGCACCTTGGTGCCATCTACCCTGGCGACTGGGGGGGCAGTGGGGGTGCGGCCGCCGGCACGCCACGTGGGCATCGCCGCGACAGCACGCACAGACAGGACCCTGGGCCGCTCACGCCTACAACGGGCAGCAAGGAACGCGGCAGGACATGAACGCTGGCTGGTGGCGAGACTCGTGGGCCCCTCGTCTCCTCTTTCTGTCCTGTCCTCGATTTATACAAGCGTGTGCTACATTTATAGAGTGGCAAGCTCTGTGTGTTTTTGTGTAAAAGAGCCAGAATGGAGACTCCTTTCTTCACAAATCACTTCCCTCTACTGACCTTCCCTACTTCTCACTGAATTAGCATCTGACCTATTTGTGAAGCGCTGGCTTTAAAAATATACATGTATCTTAGGGTGCCTGGGTGGCTCAGTCCATAATCCCAGGGTCCTGGGATCGAGCCCCGCATTGGGCTCCCTGCTCTGGGGGGAGCCTACTGCTCCCTCTCCCTCTGCTCCCCTGCTTGTACTCTGTCAAATAAATACATAAAATCTTTTAAAAAAAATAAAAAAAATATACATGTACCTTAAGGGCTTTAAACAGGGGAAGCGGCCTTGGCTTAGGAATACGTAACGAGGGCCAACTCCCCGCAGGCTGTCAGTCCACACACACTTGGAGCAGGGCGGCCTGATGATGCCCAGGTCGGCTGGATCCCACTCCTTGTAGGACCCACCTCCCGAGACTGAGCTGCTGGTCTCCACGGGAAGTCTGAACCCTGCATCCCTGAGCTTGGGCTGCTGGACCACTGGCCCCAGGCAGGGAGGCAGCCAGGCCACAGAGATCATGCTCTGGCCACGAGCCCCGTGTGCAGTCACTTCTCTGAGAGGAGCCAGTGGGCAAAGGTAGGGCCAAGCCCACATCACATGCTCTCCCAGGAGACACTTAACTGCAGCCCTGACAAGGAGGGAGGCAGAGAGGACAATCCTGACCTGAAACCACTCCCCCACTCCCCGCCCTGCCCCACCCTCTCCTTTCTGAGCCCACCCAGCGCCCCTAGCCCACACCACTGGTTAGGAAACAAGTGTTCTGCAAGAGGCAGAAACACACCTGCGCCACTCAGTAAACAGCCCCCAAGACTGAGGTTCTCCCTGCCCACACTGCACCCAGAAGTAAAACCCGGCCATCAGGTTCAAGGGGCAGGATCGAATGCACTGCCCAGCAACGCACTGTAGATAAAAGAGGGCGCTGCTCGTCCCTCAGGGCCAGCTGGTCCTGGAAATGGCGATGAGGAGTGAGACTCTCACCAAGATTCTAAATGGAAAAGAACTCTGTTGGCGTGACAGCTCTCTATGGAGCGTCTGCACTTGGCCCCGTTCCATCACCTTCACAGCCTCCACAAACACGCCAGGAAACGGGACTCCGCCACCACTTTGTTGTGGGAGAAAAAGCACAGCCACTGGAGACTGGAAATGAAGACGGCTGAGTGTCCTGAGCTAAATGGGAGATAAATTCTGTCAAATCTCCCCGTTAAAATCTAAATGTAAACGCACAGAATTCTCTGTGCACAAACATCTGCAATCAACCTAATTAGAAATACTTAGCTTTTACTCTGAAATTATCCATTTTAAGAGACCAGTCCAAATTTGCACACAAAACCTTCAACCTCCACCCCGTTCTCTGTTGTTTTCTACAGTTTGTCAAACCCTCCGTCCAGAAGAGGCCTGAGATGTCACCAATTACAAATGATGAGGCAGTAGACCCGGAGACCAAAGAGACTTGTCTGAGGCACCAGGATTTGCCGGGCTGGGCCCCTGGGCATCCAGGAGTGCCAGCGGGCTCTGATTTACCGTTCCCTGCATGAGCCCCCTGAGATGCCCCGTGTGTGCTGAGATCTGACACACTCCCACGCCCACCCAGGAAGTAAGGGAAAAGCAGGGCTCTGGGCCGACGCAGGGTGCATGTGTCCGGGTTCTGGGTCATTCTCACCCTCAGTGCCGGCCCTGGCAACAAACCCCCTCAGACCTCAAAGAGCACCCAGCTCCCAGGGCCCCGACCCCCACAATGTCCCAATTTAGGATGACATACACGACTCACATGAGGCTCGCCCAGAAGCAAACACAAGTGCCCGCAAGAAAGGGCCCATCCGCAAGGCTCCTCTTGCAGCAGGTGTGCGTCAGATTCAGCCACAGTGGGTCCACCCCCAGGTCCCCAGGAATCCATGGGGGTGATTCACAGTGACCCACTCAGTCCAGCAGGTCTGCGGGCACTGAGAGCAGACGCCAGGTCACTCTGGGGCCAGGGTGCTGAGTGGACTGGCCAGCCTGAGGGCCGGTCATCCAGGTCAGAGCTGCTGTGATTTATGTCACAAAGCAAGGGATCGTCCATCTGCAGGGATTTCGCAGGTGCTCCCCTCCCTAGAGACATTCCAGCCTCAGAACACCTGCACGTACATCCTCAACAGACGTCACATTACTGATTCTGGTGGCGTGAGTGCGTGTGTTTAACATAAAATTGCCGGCACAGGAAAGTCAACTAGTGATGGAAACAGGCGGGAACCATGATCACCTGGGGCAGAAGCACCACACCGGAAAGCCCCTCCACAGCCCCAGAGGCGAGGCCTCCTCAAGCCCAGAGCCCCCAGGCCCTGGGGCGCCCTACCGACAGTTCACGCCTAGCCCCCTGCTCCGGTGATGCCCTCGAGCCCTCCCCACCAGCTGCCCCCACAGCCACCGCCCTGCGGGCTCCAAGGGGGCCTCTGCTCTCCTCCTACACTTGGCCCTGCTGGCAGATCTGGTGCAGAGTTCAGCCTTCCTTCCTGCTGGGGCCGAAGGGCAGGCCCGTGGTTCCTCTGCTATGTCACCGAACCTCCTCCCTCTTCTTGACCACTGCACAGTGACTAGGCTCGGTTGGTGCCCCTGCTGCTTGCCTCGGCCTCCCTGCTGGAGCTGGCCCAGCCCATCAACTCCAGAACTGTGGCCACTCAAGCCTGACTTGCAAAACCAGGCCAAGATCCTAGAAGCCCAACTGCTGAGGCAACTAGAACCCACCAGAATGTGGACGATGGGAAGAGACACTTGTGCACACCCATATGTGGATGCCTCAAGCCCCTTCCAAACACGTGGGCGGATGGGACTGGAACCCTAGAGCCACAGTCTTCAGGCTCAAAGACCTCAAGTTTCTTGCAAGAAAACTCGGTGGCTGCCCAGGAAGCTGTGTCCCTCCCCTGTGGCACAGGCTCCAGGCTCCAGAGTTGGGAAGCCGCCCTCGGGCCTTTCCTCAAGTCAGCCAGGAGCTCTAGGTGGAGCGCCAAGAGGCGGCCAGGGATGGACGGGGGACAGGAGGGCCAGGCTCGCACACACTCCCCTTCGAGGCTGGCCGAGCAGCAGGAGCTCCCCTCTGGGACCAAGGTTTGCGGTGATTCAGAGAGTATGTGTAAGAAACAAACAGCAGCAAGAACAAATTCTGATGGGGAGAAAAAAGCATTCTTTCTAAAAACAAAGTAGAGACCACCGCGAGTCATCTCCATCTGCTGTGAGGACCCAGCACGGGGCACGGGGTGGAGGTGGTGTGACCTGCACCATCTTCCTAAACTCTCACAGCAACTCCCGGACTAACGCTCAGAGAGGTGCACCAACTTACCCCAAAGTCGCACAGCGAGTTAAGTTCTGGTCAAAGTCAAAGTCAGGCCCGAGTCTCCAGTCTCACTCTGCCACCAGGGAAGACACTCCGTCTCCCCAATACCCACAGCACACCAGCGCCAGCCCGGATGTTTCTGGCGCTCTGCAGTCCGGGGAGAGCACCCTGGCCATGCACAAACCTCCCTCGGTGCAGAGCCAGCTCCTTTAAGGGACTTTAAGGACAGTTGGCCCAGTGACTGCTGACCTGGAGCGTCTCTGGAAGGGAGCTGTGAGCACCCACTCACAGGTGAAAGCAGCTACAGACACCCTGTCAACAAGTGGGCACCCCAGTGTTCCCATAAAACTCAATTTGCAACATCAGCCAGGTGGGCCACAGTGTTCTGACTATGGCTCCAAACCAAGCCTAGTCACGGTGCAGGGGGCAGAAAGAGGAAGTGCTTTGCAGCGACAACCATTTCCTCCCGGGCTGCCCTCAGATGGCTGATGGTGGGGACAGCTGCAGGCCCAGGGCCTATGTCTGAGGCCCTGAAGCAAGCTCTCACTCAAGCAAGTCCTTTCTCAGGACCTTCTGGCCTAGAATCACGGGCTGCTTCAGGTCCAGGGCTGTCCAGTTAGGGGCCCCGTGGAGACGTAACGTGGGCTCTGCCAGCAAACACCTGCTGTACGGGGGAAGGGCGGGAGACCCTCCCTCCACCCGGGTCCTAGACCAACCACAGCACGTGGCCAGGGCTACGAACACGCTCCGAGCCACATCCTCGACCAAAGTGTGAAATGAAATGCACCCAAGGCTCGGGTTGCCCACTCCAGGCCTCAGATAGGACGACACGGCTCTCATGGGCGCCCAGGATGCTCTTCAGAATTCGGGAAGTTAGCCTTTCGCCTCTGATTTAGTTACACGGAGCATAATCTGCTCTTTCCACTCTAAGGAATCCCCACTTTTCTTGCCAAGCAACTTAGAAGTTTGTACTCCCACCCACATCCCTCATCGCTTGGCTGTTGTCTGTAAAATCTCTTCCACTATCTTTCCAATCCCGACACTCTTGCCAACACCAAGTACACCCAGAGTGAGCACAGGCAAAGAACTGCAAGTGACATGTCACCAGAGGCCCTGTGATGGCCCCACCTCTCAAAGACCCATCTAACGCCACAGAATCTGCACCCCAAAGGCAGGACAATGGCCCCATCAAAGGACAAAAGCTCAGATTTTCTCCAGGCCTGGCTCAGACAGCAGAGACTGAACCCACCTCAAATCCTACTTAACCTGAGTGGTTTCCAACCACCAAGGAGCAGTATTTCCTGTTTCCCTTTCAACTCCTAAAGCATCTCCACACTGAAACGGGGGCTGATTCAGCTCTAAACAAATGCTAACCTGTTTTCAGCAATGCCTAATGGGCCAGGTACCATGGAATACAGACTTAACCCAAATGAATCACACATCAAGTATTCACAAAGCACTTCCGGGAAGGAGTGTCACACCTGGCCCGCCCCTTACGAGAACCTGGGAGAAAGATGACCCAGACAGCAGGGGAGCAGATGCTGAAACAAACACCCCAAACACAGCCCGGCTGGAGGAAGCCCCAGGAGGAAGTGAGAATTCATACTTGGGCGGTCTATAAAGAGAACCGCACGGCAGCAATGGGCCCAGAGTCCGCACTGAAACCAACGGGTAAGGGTTTGGAGTCCAGAGCTGGTCCCAGGCTCAGTCCTGAGAGAGGGAGACCAGTTGCAGCCCTGCTCCCCACCCTCCTTAACAAACTGTTGCCTTCTTCAGAAAACGTTCCATCACTCCACCTCTCCCACAGGCTTCTGCGGTGTTTAAACACAAGCTCCAGGCACTCTTCCAGTGAACTTCAACCCACCAGGTTCCCAAAAGGTCCTGGTCTCCCCCTTCCTTGGAACAACTTCCCCTCGAATCCCCCCACCCAAGTCCGATGCAAGCACTAGCTTGCTGGAGCCCAGGAGCTCAATAAACACTAGTCAGGTGCCCAGCAGGAACCTTCCACCAGGTCTGTGCTGCTGACGTCCAGGCCTAGGGACATCTGCCAGGTATGCTTTCATTCATTTTAACTATGAAGTGAGGGCTTCGAGGTTTTTACAAGTGAATCAACATCCTGTTTCTCTTCCATCATGTAATAATCACTGGCCGTCCCGCTCCTCCAAACACCCCTTCCCCTCTGCCCTCAGCCTCTGCTTCCTCACTCAGGGTCTAATTATCTAGGAGTGAAGCTCTGGGACATTCTTTCATCAGAAAGTTGGGGGGGGGGGGATGACACTGAGAATCTGACACTGAGTATCTTACACATTGTGTCTCATTTGAAGTAAAGCACACTCCTACCGTGATTGATGTGAATCAGCATTACTCTTTGTTAAATTCCCATTACCCGCGACAAAAACTCACCCTTATTTACTATCGACTACCCTATGAGACAGAAACTGTATCTGCTGCATTACCTTCATGTTCTAGATTTCACTCTTACAATTTGGAGATCAAATGTGGGTAAGCACCGGATGGTGACAAGAAGCAACCGCAGCAGATGCGTTCTGGTGGGTTAATTACCTCCCCCAAAGGACTGTTATTACAGTAGAGCATAGTTTTTTTTAAGTCGTTTTGAGACAGTAAAATAAAGGGATGAAATGACTTAACTGTGGAAGCTATAGTTAATTGGCTCTGAATCAATTGTTTTAGTGATGAATAGAGACTTTGCCTCAAAAACAAACACCACACACACACACACACACCAAAACCCCAGTGGACAAGTGCAATTTAAAATCTGATGCAATATACAAAACAGGAACTCTCGAGTAGAAATCCCAGTGAATGACCACTATGGCCCAGTGTTTTAATACAAACAAACACACAGTAAAACATACACCCTCGCCATAAAAGGAAAATCACAGCAAACAAAAGCCTATTTCTGTCCTGGAGAGGCCTGCCATTTTCTGGGAGGTCAATTCTCTCTGAGGCGAGAGCTTGGTCAAAGGAGCAGTGGAAGCAGCTGGGGGTGGTGGCGGGGGAGACTGGAGCGCTGACATCTCAAACCCTGATTTCTGCCAACGACAAGTGGTCTTGTGGTAACTCAGGAGCTCTCCTCTCCTGATCGTAAGGTCATCCCACCCTGAGAATGGGCTCCGACCGCCTTCCCGAACTTGAAGAGGGAGCTGAATCTTTCTGGGAAGACTTATGCCTGGCAAGCGTTGAGCTGGCGAGGCACAAAGCCAAGTGCAATTATGTACGCTCAACTGAGAAGACCCAGGAAAGTTAGGTTGCGAACCGCCACGGATAAATATAGGTAACTACTCTTACAATAGAGCGTTTTCAGAGTTTCAATCCGTACAGACCCCGAGCAGCTCTTCCTCAGCCACACAAGTCTCATAAAGGTCATAACCGAAACAGTTTCCATTATCTGCACAACAGTACCAGCACTTAATGAAAGACAAGCTGCAAACCAACCGAGGGACTCCTACCCTTTCGGGAGGGCAGTGGGGACGCAGCCTGACGAAATATTCCTACCTGGTCCCTCCTTGCCACCCCTTCGCACGCGCAACCTTCCCTTTGAAAAATTACTCTACGGCCGGCCCCTTCTGCGAGTGCCGATGCGAGCGTGTTGTGGCTGTAAACGACGGAGCGCCAACTCTCTAAATGCAAGTCACTGGGAAAGGCAGGTCACCCGTGTCAACCCCCCCACGCCAACGTGAAGTCAAACGTCTGGAATGCGAGCAGATGAGGAGGAGGCCAGGGTTCTCCGATTCCCCAGGGCCACTAAGTACACGGGGCCACAGAGGAGACGCTCACAGAGCGGGGCCATGAGAACCTAGACGGGAAAGAAAGTGGATCCACAGCAAGGTCCGGGGTGTGGGAAAGCTCCGCCGGGGAGCGGAGAGGGCGAGAGGGAGCCGAGGTGGGCCGGCCGGGGGTTCTCGAGAGCGGTGGGCGCCCGGGCACCAGGCCCGGCCTCCCCGGCCCGGCACGGACAGTCTGGCGGCCCTCACCTTGTCCGAGTCCAGGTCGGGGTCGGCCTGGCACAGACGGTACAGGAAGGATTTCGGGTCCCGGCACAGCGTCTGCCGGGTGGTGAGGAAGTAGGTGCCGCCGACGTTGAGCCGAACCCACTTGGACACGCCGCCGGGGCGCTGGGCCAGGGCACCGAGCCCCGCGCTGCAGCGGCGGCACAGGCCGGCCCCCAGCCCCGCCCCGAGGCCGCCCGGAGCCGGCGGCAGCGGCTCGCAGTGATTCTCCGCCATGATCCCAGCAAGCCCCGCCACAGCTCCTCTCCACCGGAAGCGTCCGGCCTTTAATACCGTCCTCCTAGCTCTGTCCCGCCCACGGGTCCGCCCTTGTAAAGCGCCCGCCCTGGTGTCACGCGGCAGGCGGAAGTTCCGGTCCGGAAAAGCGACCGGCCGAGCCCCCTTCCGGCCGGAGCCGGGCGTCGGGCTCGAGGGGCTCGCCGGCCTCCGCCCCCCGCGCGTGCGGCGCATGGACGCTGGGTTCCGGGCCCGGAATGCAGGTGGCCACCGAGCCCGACCCGCGCCCCCGGTCAAAGAAGAGTTAGGCCAGCGAGCGTCTACACTCTACATGCTTTTTATTACAAGACTACCGAGCATACGTGGAAAATTCATCATCCAGTAACTACATCTAAAGCACAAATATTTGAAAAAAAGAGAAGAAACAGATTCATTAAATTATATGATTAAATCATTGACCAAATAGAAAATTTATATAATAAAGCCAGAAAAAAAGTTGTAAAATATAGTTTACAATAATTATTCACATTCAAGGCTGTACATCAATACATACAACAACGTGGCCCCGAACATGAATTCAATCCAAATAATTCATATATTAGATTTTAAATAACACAGACTGAACTAGAGGCCAACAATAGCCAGCAAATAACCTTATATAAGAATAAAAATACAAAAGTGTATATCCTAATATCATTGCATTATTTGTTTTCATAAGTTTTAAATTTTTGCTTTGCCTGTACATCACAGTTACAGCTACAGACCAGGTAGAGAATTTTACACATGTTCTAACTGACTGCCACCAACCTGAAAGACAGCTAACATACTATTGATTCATCCGATTTTGTGTTAAGGAACAGCTACAGCAGTTCTAAATAATGCAAAAATTTATTTTTGTCAATGTCCAATCAAACTTCTGATAAGGATAGAGAGGCTTTTCACCAGCAAAACGACCCCTATTCAAAAATCATTCTGCCAGATTGGTTGGGACTAGGGTGGATCACACGCTAAAAAAAGGTCTGCCTTTTGTAAAAAGTTCTCTGTACGCGAAGTTTGGTGTCTCTTCACACTGAAGAAGTGGGTTCTGGGGAAAATTCAGGTATAAATGTAGGCTAGTTCAGTTGCCCATCACAGCTGTCCGAGCTACAGATAAAACTGCTCTTGGCTGGAACAGCTCCTTCCCCAAACCAGTTCTCCACAGGCAGCCTGATTTGCAACTCCGCAACCTTGGGCCAGCAGCCTGCCCCCCTCAGAAGCTCTGGAAGTGACTCCTGCCCTGATTTAGGGCACTTGCCATATAGGCTGCCTAAGTGGGAAGGGCCACACCCACCTGAGTCACCGTCAGCTCACGTGAGCTTTGGATGAAAAGAAACAATGTGGAAAAATGCACATGGCGACATCTCTAAGAATAGTACCTGCATCATATTCTGGCAAGCGGCTGCAGCCTCTGCGGTCTGGGGAGTGAGCACCCTGTCTGTGGACCGGACAGGGGACAGGGGACCTGGGGTGTCAGAGGAGGGCAGGAAGTCCAATTCTCCACAATCCAGCCAAAAATCTCTGGCAGACTCAAGTGACACTGAGCACAGCACCTAAAAAATCTCACACACCTCTCCTCTCAGAATCAATGGACCCCAAACTAAAGTGGAGAAATTAGGAATGAAACCAAATTGGGTGTTCTGGGTTTGAAGACAGCCAGACAACCTGCAACACTGTGAGGGAGGACAGGGGAGGAGTCCCGAAAGCCACGTGGGCCAGGACAATCACCCTCTACAGTGAAAAGGCCTGGCCACTGTGCTCTACTAACTGCTAAGACCTTCCTACTGAGTGCCACCATTTGAAGAGCATAGGGGCAAATAACCTTATGTGAAACCCAACTGCCTACATGGTCTCTTTCTCAAGTAGAGATTTTGCTCTTTTACTGATTCCAAATGGCCCAATGTATTTTCGGAGTCTACACACACTTAATTACAAATCATCCACTATGCATGTGGCAAGGTCAGTTCAACACTTTTTATCTCTGCTGCCTGTGCAGATGCAAATTCAGTACCATTGTGGACACAAAGTACAAGCTTCTGAAAATATCACCAAGCATGTGAAAGCCACAGCAGCAGGGATGGGAAGGTAACTAACATGCAAGCATAACCAGATTCTGTCAATGAAAATAAGGAAATGCACTTTTGGAAAAATCTGTCACAAACGGACTGCAATAAATGATATCATTTTAGCATTGTGGGGAAAAAAAAAAAGAGCAGTCTTACTAAAACATTCTTTGGAACACACACCTTAGCAGAAACTGATTTGTCCAGAATCTGTAGGACAACTGAGGAGGTTGTGTGCTGGAACTCTGAGCATTTAAGCCTCAGATCAAGACAGGAAGAGAGACTAATACCACCTTTAAAACAAACTCTTTGTGACCCCAAAACACTACTTCTAGGAACCAAGGGTGGGGGGCGATCAGAGTCAAAATCAAAGATTTACGAGGGTATTCATCACAGCATTATTTAAATAGTGAAAAACCAGAAACCATCTAAATGTTTTATAACAGGAAAATGGTCAGATAAGTTACGATAAAACTGATAACCATATTAAGCTCTACAATCACTAAAAACAATGTTTTTAATCATTGTTCATGATGTGGAAAAATGCCTAAGATAAATTATCAAGTGAAACAAGCTAGATGCAGAACAGTGTGTGTTTCATGTTCCCACTTTAGTTTAAAAAGCAAACAAATGTGTGCATGGGGGGTGGGGGGGTTATACACCAAAATGTTCACAGTGGTCTCTTCTGGGTGGTAAGCCTACAGCTGATGTTCTCAGAAAGCAAATGTTTTAAGAAAGTACAGAACCACGTGGAGGCCCTGGGCTGGCACCTGGCCCTGGGTAAGTCTGTGCCACGGGGCGACTCCTGCAATGCCTACAGGCCTCGGCCACAAATACCACAGGGCGGCAGTAGGGGCCTGGAGAAGGTGCGGGGCCCACCAGCTCCGGCACAGCCGCGAGAGGCATCTCCCGCAAAGCAGGTCTGTAACACACTCCTGAGAGCCAACGTTCAGAACAGCAGGTGCAGTGCCTTTGTGTACCCCATGGGGCCACCTGCTACACGACCCATCGCCCACTGTCCTGGTCAGGTCCACAGAAAGAGGGAAGGAAACAGCCCCACCCAAGCCTGGCTTCCTGGAGTTCCCAGAGAGGGGCAAGGCGCAGTGGGCCACCTGAGCCTGTGGAGGCCACAGCCCCACCCCCTCCCCTCCATGCCCGGCGAGGCCACATGGTATGGGACCAGCTCTGCGTGCCAGCTATGTGGTTGGCACTGAACCCTCTCCTGGCCCTCACTAAGACACATGGCTCCTGAATCTAGTCAACAGGGCACTTTCTTTCTCAGTGTGGATAAATCACCTGTACTTCCATGTATGTCTGGTACATACTCGATTGACAGCCATGCCCACATCTTAGAAGGCAAGGCACCTGCACCGGGGACAGGCACTCTAAGGACAAGCTGCATACAACGAAAGCCGACATGGACAAGCACAGGGTAGGAAAAGAACATGTATGTGCCTTAAAAAAAAAGAGGAGGGGGGAAGAAGGCTCTGAGAGGAGAAAGGTGGCGAAGGGAGAAGGGCTCAGCTGTCACTGGCTCAGGCAAGGGCAGTCACTTCAACTCTGTCAGCTGCGAGCTGAACCCTGAACCCCTCATTCTCTGGTTCTGTAGGTTACGATGGAGCTGGCGGGTGAAGCCCAGGAGGTAGTGGCGCTGTCCAGAGAGGAATGCAGCAGACGCTGCGTCTCTCCTGGAGCAGCCCAGCCGAGCGCTCTTGTGAGAGCCAAACGCCAGCCCTGCTCGTTTCCCCATAATCGGACCCAAGGAAGAACACTGTGCAAGAGCAGCCCCCAACTCTCCGAACGGCACGCCCACAGACGCGGGTGTTCTAAGAAAGGTAAATGATCAACATGGGGAGTAAGCTGGAAATGACATTCCTGAAGGCCCAGAGAGACTTAATTTTTGAAAAGCAGGTGAACACAGGCAAGCCTCTTCAAAAGCGAGGAGGAGGAAGAGGGAAGCGTGACCTATGACCCTGGCCCCGGCAGCATCCCACTCCCCTGGGTGCCCCAAGGGCAGGCACGCCCCCCACAGCTTGGCACCCGCCCCGGCATGGGCACGCGCGCACACGCACCCTCGCTCACTCAAGCACGTGCAGCTCTCACAGAGCAGTGCACAAGACCCGAAAGGAAGCCGCCGGCACTCCCCGCCCCACCTCCGCTCCCGTCCGGCCCCCTGCACGGCCCAGCAGGGGCAGCTCCACAGCCACACTCCCCTCACCGGGCTGACACAAGGGCCACTCATATCACTAAACCCGTTTGAGAAAGACATCTTTTCTCCGATTTGGACCACTCGTCAACACGGGGTGACGGATGCTTTGTTCAAGACAGGAGATGGGGGCAGAGTGGTCAGGGGGGACCTCTCCTGTGTGAGCCTTCTGCTGGTGCCTTCGTGAAAGTCTCCAGGAAACGGCAGTTGTTCATCCCCTGGGGACAGAGATGAGTCTGTGAGCAGCCTGCAGGCAGCGGTGCCTCTACCCCGCCCACCTGGGGCTGCGGACTGCCCTCAAGGGACACGGGCAGGGAGAGGAGCTCTGAGCCCCACCAAGCCCACAGGCTTTCTCTGTCCAGGGAGCAGCAGCAAAGAAATCAAAGGACCAGTAAATCGTGGACCCCCTGCGGTAGGTATGCAGCACTGTGCTGCCTCTGAAAAGAGAAAGGCAGGCAGGCTGAAAGCACAGGGGGTGAGCAGGCTGGGCGCTCAAGACTCCAGTGTGGTGTTCCTACCCCTCATGCAAGGTGAGCACCATTTCTTCCTGGCAAGGTCCACATCTTGATGGGGATAAATGACCTGGCAGCATGAGAAGGCTTTCACACTTTCACTGTGGAGATGTGAACGTGCTGGAAGTCAGGCTACAAGAACGTTCCCTCACCACGAAAGGGGTGCGTGTCACAGCTGGGAGACCGCTGGTGCCCAGAGACCCTCAGCCCTAGCAAACCGCGCCGGGGGGCCTGCATGTTCCACCCTCGGACCAAACTCTCAGGAGGGGCTCATCAGGCAGCACTCCCCCACGTGGGGGACGCCAGGCCCAGTCTGCCCTGCTGCCCTGGCCTCGTGCCCAGAGCAAGGCACAGCCTTCCCTGTCTCCTGGCGCAACTGGGTGCCCACCTCTGACAGTGCTCTTTTCAGACCCGTGCTTCTTTCGAGCTCCACAGGGCCAACCCCGCTCAGAGGGACGTTCAATGCGAACGGCCTGCTGGCACCCTCCAACCTCAGCGGCGGCTCCATAGCACACCCCGACAGCCCGCTCCACATTTCCGCACCTGGAGCCTGCCCAACGAACACAAGCCATGGAGTGCTCACAGCCAGAGCGATGCAAGAAGGCAAGCAGGGGCCCCGGCAGGGCAAAGGGGCATCAAGTAAGGGACACAAGAAAAGAAGCACACGGACCAAAGCCAAGAACCCTCCCACCCGCCAGAGATCGAAGCCACCCTGGCAGAGGCGTGCATGGCTCCCTGCCGACGGGTTCTGTGATAACCTAGGGGCAGGAAGAGCCCAGACACACACCCCATCCCCTCGGCCACAGGAGGACTGGCCGGTGCATGACCAGGGCGCGTGGTGCAGAGCTGGTGACTCGAGTCTGTTCCACTCGCCCGGGCGGGAATCAGGTGGACGTGCACGGCGCTGGGTCCCCAAGACAAGGAGAGCTTGGGGAGCCTCCACAGAGCACAGAGAGCAAGCAAAGCGACCCTGAATTCCTTTTCGTTATTGGTTTTGTTCTTTGTGTGGTTGGGTATTTTTTTCTTCTTTTCTTTTAAATAAAAAAGCTGCAAGGTTCTGCCGTCTGCGTCCCCCTTGAGATGGCTGGCAGGTGGTCTGGAAGCGTCCCGGAGGGCGGTGAGCCGCGCTGGGGCAAGTGTCCTGGCAGCGACTGCGGCAGCCGCAGACCTGTCACTGCACAGCGGCATCCGGGTGGCTCTGGTATCTGTGTCTCCACACTTCCTGGATCTTTTTGCACCATTTGTGAGCGTTCCCACTCGGGTCCATCAGGTAATACGTCCTGTTCGGCTGTGGAGACAGAAACCGTTTAACGATGCCAAGGGGGTGCCACCGAGAGCAGCACCCTACTGCAGCCACCGAGGCTACCTTTGGAGGCACACGAGCATGCGGGTTTTCGCTGTGCATATGTGCAGACATCACACGTGCGGGCAAGGATCTACAGTTCCCTTAGGTCACCCCCACCCTGACAAACAAGCACAGGGGCCTGGGGGCCCAGCTCGCAGCTGAGCTGGGAGCGTGGGGCCCCTGGGACACGAGAAAAGGGGGAGACAACTGCCCTGCAGAGGAGAACCTGTACAGACAGACTCACCGTGTGCACGAAGAAGGTTTTAAAGTTCTTGGCCTCTGGTCGGAGTTCTTGTGACCATGGAATTTCGCCTTTCAGGACTTTGTTAACAGGATCCACATAATACAAGTGTGGCCCTTCTGTGAGCAGTAACTGTCGTCGTCGTGCAAACAAGCCCTGATGCAAAACGAAAAGACCCTGCTCGTCAGGGCTCAGAAGTGGGAGCGGGCAGCACCTACTGCGGCCTCAGAGGCTTGGCCATCACAGCAGCCTGGGGCTTGGGACCAGCGCCAGCCCTCTGTCCACTCGCCTGGAACCTGGCCTCTCAGGTCACAGAGGGGCAGGCAGAATGAAGCGCCCAGCCTGCCTGGCCTTTGTGAGCTGGATTCCAACGGCCCCACTTGGGCGTGTCTCCCTCCTGCTGCCATATGAGGGAGTGGCAGCACCGGCAGGCAAAACCGAGCCTGCTCCACCGAGCCTGCCAGGGACAGTCAGGGCGCCCCTCGTGCCCTCTGCTCCATGGGGTGGGGGTGGGGCTCCCCACTGCTGGCACCGACCAGGGCGGCGTGTGCAGCATGGCCAGGAACGGAGGCCTGGGGCCTGAACTCAGAAGGGCCCATGTTGGCAGAGTGTTTGTGGAGTCTGATATTTTTGACACAATTAATCCATGAAACAAATAACAACTTTCAAAAACAACTCTAATGAAGTAAGAGACAACTTGATAGGATATCAAAACCCCAAGCCAGAAACAAGAGGCTGTATTTCTATTTTACCACAGCCTTCCTGTGTGGTTTCAAACAGCTTCCCCCAAGTGGCTCAAGTCTTCCTTAGCCGTCAAATCTAGAAATGATCTTTCAGAGAAAGGGAACCAAGACCAAGGACACATGCGCAGCAAGGATCAGCCGGAGCCTGCGGCGGAAGACCAGACCCTGACGTGGCTGAGGGGAGACAGGCCCTCGGGGAGATGCAGCGAGAGTCTGACTTACCTTTCGCTTATCTACGGGACCCATCTTTAGTATTAAGTTATTTTCTACAAACTGGTGCCTATAAAAAGAAGAAAACAAGAATGAGAC
Organism: Halichoerus grypus; assembly: GCF_964656455.1. Taxonomy (NCBI): domain Eukaryota; kingdom Metazoa; phylum Chordata; class Mammalia; order Carnivora; family Phocidae; genus Halichoerus; species Halichoerus grypus. Next base: position 38,550,548 of record NC_135717.1, read on the forward strand.
GCTCACGTGAGTCAGGGATAAAAATTCTCCCCAAGCTCCTCCACTCAAAATGAACTTGCTGAGGGCATCTGCGTGCCTTGCCCAGGCCTCTCCCGTCACGGCCCCAACTCGCTCCAGGAAGTCAGGAGGCCCCACGTGTCACAGAGGGCGCAGGTGCCCACTGCTCGACCGCTTTCGGTCGGGGTGCGCAGACCAGCACCGTTGCCTGCTGCTACCTCTGGCTCGGCAGCACAAAGGTGGTGGCGAGGGGACGCCGATCCTCCTTCATGTGAACAAAGCTGGGGTGAACACAGAGCCCCTGAAAGGGAGGAGGCTTCTGAGAGTCAGCCCCAGGACACAGACTGCTGGCCACGTGCCACCTCCCCAAGCTGGGCCCCCCAGTCCAAGAAACCAATCCTCAGAAACCACCGAGCAGCTGCAAATCACAGATCCCGGAAAGACCTGTGCCGGACTCGGTTTGAGAATATCTTCTCTGGTGTTTCTACCACAGTAACACAGCACTCCTACTCAAATATGGCAGGAGTTTGGAAGAGAAAGCTAGGAACACAACTTTGACTTAATGTGCATTCTAGCAAGTATACTTCACTTTGACTCCAAGGAGGATAAAAGAGGTTGTTTTAATGTCTACGGGTTCTTGCTTTTGGTTAAAGTGAATAGTTACCGGTTTATGTTCTGACTTTACTGAAATTCCTGATCTGAGGATCTACTGTAGAACACAATAATATTTTTTATTTGGAAAGGCCTAAGACAACTGTCATCTCCAACAGTGACAGTTTTATTACCACTTTAGTATCTGAGCGCACCCACACGGGACCCAGTGCGTGCAAGACGACTGGCCGAGCTAGCAGAACCGTGTTTTCCCACCCAGCTCACCTGGCCCCGAGGTCTGCCCATGCTAACCCAACCAGACCCAGGCCGGCTCCAGAGCTCACAGAGGCCCCATTCCCAAGAACCCAGCCTACATGTGAGTGGACATAGCCGCAGGTGGATTCTGAAAACTAAAAAGAATTTTAATGAAAACAGTGCTGTATGAGGAAAAGTACAACACCTCCCTCTCAGAGGTACTTAAAAACCAAACTAACAAACAAAACCAAGACTTGAAACAAAGAGGAAAAAAATTCAGGAGATTTTTGAAAAGCAGATAGAATGATCTGCAGCACAGAAACAGATCAGACGGAAAGTCCCTTCTAACCAACAGACCCTAATGTAGAAGAACTGGATGTGTAGTAAAGAACCATAAACTAACCATAAGGGGAAGACTTGAATTAAAGTGTACTAGGTGTGGGGGGGTCCGGGGCGGGGGAGGCAGCCAGACCCCCGGGGGCGCTGGGCTGATGGTGCCACAGCACCAGGGAAGCCTGACAGACAGGTACAGAAAGAAGTGGCCTCACGGTATCTTTGCAGCCTCATGTGGTCTGACAGGAGACACCGAACGAAATATTAGATCGAACAAGAGATTCTGGTTTTCCCTGAGCTTGAGAAACTGGGGAAGATTTTTCTCGAGGATAGCTGACACTGAGTCCAGTTCGCCGGCAGCCCCAAAGCAGTCCAACGCCCCCGCCAGGGCAGAGCTAGGAGAGGGGGGAGGAGTTCCTGTCTAAGCAGCAGTCAGGACCACGGGAGGACAAAAGCACCTCCAACTATAGAACCACCACGGTGAACCAGGAGGCAGGCTGGAGAGGTCTTCAGTAAATATGGCCCACAGGGTCAACATCACTCTGCAGAGCACATGCAAAGCAACAGGAAAGGCTTAAAGCTTAAAAAAAAAAGAACAAAGGATACAAACTAGCAATTCCCCAAAGAGGGCATGGCCCCAAAATTTTCAATGGCTCTAAGTAAACAAAACTGAGCTAGCTGCCCTTCCTGGGTGCCCTACTGGGGTTGCCCCGGTGTGTGTGTGTGAGCACCTGCTCAGCACCGGCGCCTGTGGTCCTGAACTTGAAACTCGCTTAAAAGCAATTTGGAAATGATGTATTGAGACGTAATCCCACTCCCAGCCATTTACCCTCAGAAGGTAAAGAAAAATGAAGATTAGAAGCACAGATGTCCACAACAGTAGTATTACAGTGAAACCGAAACCACAGCAATGGCTCATCAACAGAACATTCTGGCACCGCAGGGAAGCAGGCAAGCCCCTTCCTCGTCCCTGCCGTGAGGACCCCACTGACAGAGCCCAGCCTGACTACGTGGACCAGCACGCTCTCAGGCCCTGTCACACATGCACAAGCGCAGCCTCCGCCTCTCGCACTCCTCCCGGGCGGTGACAGCCAATGCGGGCTCCTGACTGGATCCAGTGGCTGGGGTGATACGACCCCGAGGCGGGACACAGAGAGGCTCAGAAGCTCCATTATTAGCACAAATGCCACAATCCGATCGGGCAGTGCATTTGCCAATTAGCTTACAACAGGCTGCTAGTGAACTACCTTGAAAAGTTTAAGTACTTATTAAAGGAGTCATTTTCAATTTTTTACTTCAAAAAGTCAATTTCCACTCCCCTGAAAATGCACCCCCCGCCCTGCGCACGAGGCGCGTTTTCCTCGCTGGCAGGTGGTGGATGCCGTCCGCAGACTTGGAGCTGAAGCCAGACCCGAGTCAGAGACTCTCAGAGTGTGGTCAGCAGGCAGGTCACCGCAGCCATGCTGACCACACAGTGACGCTCACCACTGGCTCTGTGCCGATGTCCACGCAGGCTTGCCCATGGTCGTTTTGCTAGGGGGGATGCTGTCAAGGTACTCCTTCCTCCTGATCCCAAAGCCAGGGTTCTCTCCTCCTCACCCTATCCCTCCAGCAACCCCCAGGCCCCAAGAAGGTCATCTTGGAAGATGCAAGCCTGAGGCCACAAGCAAGTCTGAGCCACTTCAGGGCACAGTCACTCCCAGGGAAGCCGAGCAAGCCGGCCAGAACCCCAAGGTGGCTCTTCTGACCACCTCAGGAAGCCTCTCCACACTGGGCTTTGACCCAGGGGATGGAAGAACAAGCGACTGTGGCCAGTTTGCTCTTAAACGCCAGCTCTGGGGACCCCTTTACACCCTCAAACTTGATGGAAGATCCCAAAGAGATTTCCTTTATTGGGGTTACACATTGATATTTAGGTAGGAGAAATTAAAACAGAGACATTTTTAAATACTTAATTCATTAAAAACCACAAATAAAACTATCACATACTAATATAAATAACATTTTTATTCAAGAGTAACTTTTTTCCAAAACAAAGATAAGTCATGGGAAGCATGACCCCACTGTACATTTTGCAAATCTCCTTAATATCTGGCTTCAGAGAAGACAGCTGGGTACCCCCATCTGCCCCAGCCTTCACTGGGCTGTGCCCCGCTGTGCAGGCTAGAGCACACGAAGGACTCAGCCTCACTGAGTCAAGTAGCCGGAACAGGAAGGAGTGCCTTTAAAAGCCTCTTCAGATGACGATGGGCATTCTTCTTTGATAATGCACCCAATCAACAAGCGGAGTTCCTTCAAGGTCCGCTGCCACCTGGAGTTGGAGTCCCACGACGGCTCTCTCACACTCTGAGACACTAGAACTCGTCGGTGTACCTGGCACTTTGAACAGCTCTGCCCCCAGCACCCAACCTGGAAAACGGTGGTTTGCCGAGTCATGGAAATCACCCCAACACCGACAAATTACCTCCCACGATATCCGCCAATCAACTCATTACCGTCACGACCTCTCTCCTCAAGTCTTTAAGTCCTGGGAAGATGTCAAACTCAAGTGAGGGATAAAGGTTCCCCAAATCCTAATTTCGATTTTATCACTGGTAACAAATACTAGCAGTTGTTTGTCTTAAAGGACGGGCTCATTCCACTCCTTTTCTGGAAAAAACGGCCCAACGGCCAAGTCTGAATAACCCCAGTTTGCCAGTAAAACAGTGTAGTGAAAACGGTCTTGCATGCAAAGAGCAGCTGACCGCACTCCCAACACCACTGCTTTGCTTGAGAGAACTCACCCTTGGCTTGGCAGCAGAGATGCTTCCTGCAGACTTCCCGGGAACTGCATTCAGACTACTAATAAAACCAGTAATTTTTGACGACTACTCCCAAGTGAGCCTGGTTTCTTTCCTTCCCGTGCGTGCGTGGAAAGCCCAGGTGCTCGAGCACCACCTGGTGCCACAGCCTGGACTCCTGACCTGCCCCCGAGGCTGTGCCAGCCACTGCTTCCGCAGCACCGATGCACAGGTCAACAACGCATCTGTTCCAGAACAGGCAGTGAGATTCCAAAGCAGGACTCGAGGCAGACCCTGCCCTGCGCCTGAGGAGGCGCATGCAGCTGACACTGTGCTCTTCGTGCGACTCTGACGGAGAAACTGACTGCAACTGCAGAAGAGGCAACCTTCCCAAACGGTAGGATCACTCCGGTGGGTGCCGGACAAGTTGGTCTGGTGTGTGCCGTTAAGCATTCTGGGAAACTCTCTGGCTGATGAACTTGCCCTCGTGGATGTTTTGGAAGATAAACTCAAGGGAGAAATGATGAGTCTGCAACATGGGAGCTTGTGTCTTCAGACAGCTAAAACTGCGGCGGGTGAAGACTACTCTATGACCGCCGACTCTAGCGTTGGGGTGGTAACTGCAGGGGCCCCCCAGCAGGAGGGAGAGAGCTGGCTCAGTCTGGTGCAGAGGAATGTCAGTGTCTTCCAATTCACCATCCCTCGGATAGTCCAGTATGGTGCTGTGACTGTGGTTTTCAACCCAGCGGGAGGTCTCACATATGTGACTTGGAAACTAAGGGGACTACACAAGCACTGTGTGATTGCAAGTGGGTATAATCTGGATTCTGTTAGATTTCGCTATCTTACGGCTGAAACACTTGGCACTCATCCCAGCAGCTGCCATGGATGGACTTTGGGAGAACATGGCGACTCAAGAGCGGATGTGTGGAGTGGAGTGAATGCAGCAGGCATTTGTGCCCAGGAACTGAATCCAGAAATGGGAACAGATGGTGGTGGTGGAAACTGGAAGGGAGTGCATACGAGGGTGGTTCAAAGTGTCTATGAAGTCATCACACTCAAAGGACATACCAACTGGACTAGTGGATTAAATATGGCTGAACTCACTGAATCCACATTGAAAATCTAGCCAGGATTCGTCCGGTGACAACGATGGTGCAGGGAATGCATGGCACTGAGAACAAAGTATTCCTGAGCTTTCCATGTATCCTGAATGCTCGGGGATTAACCAGGGCGATCAGCCAGAAGCTGAAGGATGATGAGGCTGCTCAGCTCAAGAAAAGTGTAGAAACCTTGCGGGACACCCACAAAGACCTAAAGGCCTGTGACTTCCGGCTTCTAGAGCTTTCAACACCACAGTGTGATTAACCATGAATGATCCTCTAGTTTTCATCCATGTGCATGGACCGCAGTTAGCTTTTCTCTTCCTAAATATGTGAATTTGGGCTCAGAGACTTGAAGACCACGCTTGGTTCAATGCTTGCAATATGAGCAGTATCTGGAGATTTAGCCACTCGTAAGGAAAAATATAACTTGGCCAGAGGGATGCCAACTCACTCCTGGTGTCCGCAGCCGCCTCTTTAGCCCAGCGAGCTGCTGCACCAGGGCCCGTGACAGTGCCGGGACTCCTCACCCCGACTGTCACCTGGCAGGCACTCCGCCATGTCAACGGCCCAACACTCCTTGGCCTCCCAGCTGTCGAGTGCGCTTTCCCAGCCTGGACAACGTAACTTCTAAGATGCCACAGCGGCTTCTGAAGTTTGGCTCTGAAAGAGCTCCTCACATGTACACTTACAACAAGCTATTCGTTTATCGTTCCAACTCTGAATGACAGGCCTCTGGCGCTGCAGTTCCACCGGCACCAGAACAGTATGCAAAACCGTTCTGTTCAGAGACACGGACAGAAGGCACTGACGTCCCGCGTATAAGGGGAAGAGAGCCCTGGCCTGTTGTAGCTCCGTATCTACAGTTCTGCCCAGTGTCTCCGGAACACGCATCAGAGAGCGCTCTGACAGCCCTCGAATGTAGGTGGGGCTGCTGGGGGCTGAGAAAGCACATCTCTCTCTGAGTCAATATGAAAAATGTTGTAAATGTCCTTTTGTTTTAGAATATATCATTAAGATCTACAATGATAATTTCAGATGAAATTTATGTTTTTCAGAAATCTTTAAATTTTATTGCAAAACAAGTCAGCAAAGTGCCCTGAGATCCTGTTGTGTGTCCATGTAAGCCTAAGGAAAACTTCAGGATTTCAAAGCAAGGATTTACCAGATGACACCGAGTTACAGTGATTATAGCAGATGTAACTGAAGACAGCTAAGAGCCCAGCAGGAATACTGAGAATTCACTAAATCTCTAAAGCTGCACATATTTATACTGTAAACCTACTCCTGTAGATTCAAAAAAGACAAAGCACACAGCCCAGTAGCTGCCAAAGCAACAACATCATGGTCCAGGGTGCAGCCTCTGAAGACGTGCACTGCACACACTCAGAGAATGAGAGGGAGAAAGCAAGGATCCTCTTAATGCTATTACACAATTATTACCATGCCCCTTGGGCTGTACACTGAGAGCCCTGTCGTAAGAACAAAGATCTTGCCCTGCCAAATAAGAGATGCTGCAAGCTTTGAGAATCACCAGCCCAGAGAGCCTGAACCTGGAGGGAAGGGACGAGAAGCCGGAACAAAGGGAGGGAAGGCAAGAGGCCTCAGTCCTGCCCAGAACCCAGGCTGCAGGGCCTCAGGGAAGGCCCTAGGTAAAGGCACACAAGCCTTCTGGGGAGTCCCCCCAAGGCTGCATGACAGCGGGCCCAGGAAGCTCGGCGCACAGACCTGCCCGGAGTGCCCGGCCTGGTGGTGCTCACACCATTCTGACCAAAGCCTCTTCCTCCCTACTCCGTACACACTGATAGTCCTAAGCAACACCACTTTAGGAAGGGTAAACTCCCGAGAAGTGTAGGTTATTCCAGTTGGCTGACGTCTAACTATACTTTTACTAGAGACGATAATTTCTAATGGTTTGCAATCCTGGCTTCATCACCCACTCCTTCTCCTTTGCACCCTGCCTCCTCCTCTTACTCCTCCAGGCTCGCCTAGCCCAGCCCTCCAACCAGCCTGCCTTCTCCCTCCATGCCCACGCCTACCCCAACACACCTCCCCGCTCATCCCTGCGCCGGACTCCCCTCCGCCCAAGTGAAAGGTGAAACCATAAAAATGCATGAAGAGGGCGCCTGGGTGGCTCAGTCGTTAAGCGTCTGCCTTCGGCTCAGGTCATGATCCCAGGGTCCTGGGATCGAGTCCCACATCAGGCTCCCTGCTCGGCAGGAAGCCTGCTTCTCCCTCTCCCACTCCCCCTGCTTGTGTTCCTGCTCTCGCTGTCTCTCTCTCTCTGTCAAATAAATAAATAAAATCTTTAAAAAAAAAAAAAAAAAAAAAAATGCATGAAGAAAAGTGTTAGGGTAGACACACTCTTCTCAACATGACCAAGATGGAAAACAGAAAACAAAAACACAGACGCGTTTGACTTTGTAAGAATTTAGAACTTCTATACAAAAATACACACAAAAAACTGAAAAGACAAACTGAAGAAAAATGTTTGTGAAACATACAACAAAAATATTCTTTGCATCCATGGCTCTCAGAGTCAATTTCGAAAAGATGGAAAATGTACAAGAAGAAAAATAGTCAAAGAAGACCAAGTACCTCGAAAGATAAATAGAAACGGCCAATGATGTTTGCCTCAACCAGGATACAGATGCAAATTCCCATGACCCATTTTTAGAGCATCAAAGTGCTTCAGGAGAGGCAAGAGTGCTGGGAGACAGGGGTTCCCCGGCACCGTGGACACAGAGCACCGCGTCCTCACATGTGCTCACACCCACTCTACCTGCCAACCCAGGGCCCCCCCTTACGAGAAACACCCAGGCAAGTGGGAAAACCTACATGCAAAAGATGATCTGCAATAGTGGAAACTCTAGAATGCCCCACACGCCCCACCTAGGGGCGGTGGTCATTTGGTCGGTGGTAAATCCACGTCAGAACACTGATGCTGACAAGGCCTGGCTCACTGAGCCCTGAGGGTCTCAAACCCACTCATCCCCAGGCCAACACCTCCAAACCCCTAATTCAAGCTGGACCCTTTGAGGGTCCTTGTTTCCCGAGCATTAATGGCAGCAAGGGAGGTGTGAGGTGATGCGGGGCCTTGGCAGGCAGTGGAGATGGAGGGCGGGCGCCCGTGCTCTCGGTCTCCCGCTGCTCGACTCCCACACGCTCGGCTCCGCTCTTCTAAATGGAGCACAGCTTACATCTATGGATTCTTACCAAGGGTTTCCACTGGCCTGCTTCTCCAGTAACAACCTCTTCTCATCTTCGGAGAACTCTAAGTCCAGTTCAAAAGAATTAGTGTCCAGGTCATGGATATACTGCTCGATGTTGCTGCCCGCCATCTGCGGCAGGCCTGCATCCGAGGCGGACAGGGAGTGGGAGGAGGAGGATGAGGACACCTGCATGCAGCCGAACTGGCTCAGGAGGTTGTCGTACTGCACAGAGAAGAGGGAAGAGTGAGAGCCACGCACGATTTCTCTTGGGCCCCCAGCCCAGACCCAGCAAGCTCACGCCCTGGAGGTCTTGAGGCCCCCGTGGCCGCTCTGACTCCTCCTGCACCAGATGGCGGGCCCCTGAACCAAGGCAGGGCTGGGTGCTGCCAGGTCTGGTCCCCCTCCTGATGGGCTGACCCCCAGTCTTCATCCCCAGGAAGAGGAGACCCAGGGCCTGGGGACTGCTGACCCCTGCAAGCCCTGGGCTACCCCAACCAGAGGAAAGAAGAGGGGGGATGGATGGCCTCCTGGGTGCAGAGGCACCCTCTTGTAAGCTCAGGAGCCCTCCTCCTTGACCCTGTGGCTTGACGTTTCTAAAAGTCTGTGGTTGTCACTTGTCCCAATTTGACTGTGTTCAATTTTAAAAAAAATATATCCCTTTTAACTATAGCAAATATTAATTAAATTTGATAAAAAGCTGCCTGCTCTTCTGGAGAAAGCTATAAACCGGTGGTAACACGAAAATGGACTTACTCACAGAAGTGCCTGTGCATTCAGATACCCCTGGGGCCGGTGAGAGGGCCAGAGAGCCCCCAACAAAGACCTAAGGAAGAGTGCTCGCCCTTGACGGCCTGCTCCCCACAGCTGCAGGCCCCACGCCTGAACCCCACTGCAGCCAAATATAAGGGAAAAGAAGCCACCAGCAAGGGCTGAGACCAGAGCCCGCATGTCCTTCCAAGTCCCCTGTGTGTCCAGAAAGGCCCCGGCTGCCACCCTTGAAGGTGGGCCCTGGACACAGCACACCCCCCCCACCCCTGCAGACCGTGCTTCCACCTTCCTGACTCACTGCCGGGAGTGGCCTTCTCCCAGGTGCTCACACTGCACAGACAGCAGGCTCAGACCCACCTCACTGGCTCCTGGGTGGAACTGACCCTGGCTGGACACTCCTACGGCCTCTCATCTAAGTAAGGTCTTCTTCTAGCACATTCTCTGCTTCTGCTCTGTGAGGACTCCCTGGACCAAGGCCGCCTCTGCTCAACATCCCAAAGTTTACAGAGGCTTCCACTGCCAGGTGTCTCAGGAGCTGCAAGGCCAATGAGACGGATGTCTCCATCATCTCCATTTCTAAAACAGGGAAACTGAGGCATGGAACTGCCCCAAGACCACAGCCTGCTAGCTAGCACCGAATTAGGACCGGTCCTCTACGTCTTTCCTACCGCGCCCCACAGAAAGCTCCAGATGTATCTCAGCTCTCTGCTCTTTGATCCTCGGTAGCATCTAGGACGACCCGCAGCACAAAACGCAAGCCCAGAAAGAGTGTGTGACAAGGGGTGACGCTGGCTGGCATGGGGGTACCTGCTGGCGCGCACTAAGGAAACTCCCCATGATGCTCCAGCACGGAGGCTTTTCCCAAGGGTGCCACACCTGGCACACCCCCTCCAGGGTCTAACCACCAGCACCACCACCAGCCACGGCAGCAGATTAAGAACACACAAGAGAACCAAGTGCCCGCTCTCTTCATTCCCTGAGCAAACACAGTTCCCAGTTCTTTGCCCCCAGAGGGAGCCCCCTTCCTACTGAAAAGGACCCCAGACTCTCTTGGGGCCTTGTGGATGAGAACATGCCCCTGGAAGACTGTCAACACCCACAGAATAGGAGTGCCCCCTCCCGTATTGGACACCTTCCCAGGTCAAGGCTCACTTCACTGTCCAAATGCAAAGTCTGGTACAGCGAGCGCTGCCTGAATACCTCCCCAAGGCTTTCAAACCACACAGCTTTGAAAGCTGAGGTTGCGCCATCTAACAGAAAGTAAGCCATTAACCAATGGAGCTGGTTTTAAGATGGCCACACCTGAGTACTGAGAAGCCAGGGTTCGCAGCGAGGTGAATGCGACCAACCAGCAGACAGAAGGCCTGCCCAAGACACTCCGCTGTGCGTGTAACACACGTGCACAGGCACACACAGCTCCACGAAGCCGAGCCCCGAGTCAACAACGGCATGAGTGGCCCCTGCAGAGCCGGCAGTCAGAGCAAGCTGCTTCACTGGCCACGGCTCCAGAAGGACGTCAGGCCCGGGGGACGGAGGCCTGTGGTGGGGTCCCCCGCAGTCCGCACACGTGGAGGCTGCCGACAGCTGAGACCACCGTGGTGGGGGAAGCAGGCCAGGAGTGAGCCCAGATGGCTACCCACATCCGAATCCCTTCAAGTCTGGGCACAAAGGATATTTTAGGACAATGAAAGGGTAATGTGTTGTTTACAACAGTAAGTAGGAGACAGAAGAAACTCGGTCTCTGAGAGGATACAAGCAGTAATTTTAACTAAGCTGTGGATGACTTTTAGACAAAATCTAAATTCCCCAGTCAACTAATGTGGCACTCTATACACGGGAATTGGCTAGAATAAGCCATGATGACAGAAGTTACACCAAGAGAACGGACTGTGGATGGTAACAGAAACATGGGAAATCATATTTAAACATGGGGGGTCGTGGCGGAGGGTGAGGAGGGAGCACAGGACTGCCAAGAAGCTGGTCACTGGTGGTGTGAGGGGGGTGCACGGCCACTCACTGTACCCCTCTGCCCACTTCCGTGTCTTCACATCCTCCATAAGGAACGTTCAAACAACAAATATACTCAAGACCCCACCTCTACTAGGCACGAAAAGCTAACAGTGACCAGTGTCCCCCAAAAGTTCAAAGCAGCAGCACCCTGGGCTTCTGGAAGATGAGAAGCATTCCAGAATGTCTTTAGATGCACAATTACAAAGCACCAGCCAAAAGGAGAAGACAGAAGCCCAGGGTGACAGCATGGAGGGTACTGCTCCCACGGGTTCCAGTCTCCCTGACCCAACAGCACGCTGCCTCTGGGGGAAAACTAACTACAGTAAGAAAAGGAGACTGCCCTCACCTCCCCCAGCCTGGCAATCTGCGCTTGGGGCAGACGGGCAGGTGGACGCTTCACTGGCCCCCGTACTGGGGAGACTCGGCCAGGGGCTGCACAGGGCTCAGCCACCAACACGTCTATACTGGCCTCCCCTCCAGCCATGCATTCCACAAGCTGGGCTCCCAGGGCCCATGGCAAGGACTCCCTGTGCACCGAGGAATGGTGGCACACAGCACTGCGGGGCTGTTCCTGACACACACGTGCGTGTGCACGCACACGCTCCCCCCCCCGACACATGCACAAACACCACTCACGCATGCACACCCCCCCCCACACACATACACCACATACACGCGCGCACATGCGTGCCCATGCTGGCTGGCTTACGTTTCCGTAGCAGTCCTCGTCATCCTCCGACATGGCTGGCAGGTAGGCGGTGAGTTTCGGAGGCGTCTGATGCTGCAAGTTCTCCCACGTGATGGACTCGAAGAACGGATGAGCTCGCAGGGGGCCGTACCCTCCCATTTCCTCACAGCCTAATCGCTTTGTGGCATCTAAAACCTGAAACAGAAGTCAACACAAGTCAGTGCTTGGATCGAAAAGTATTTGACAAAAACATTCTTTTTGAGTACTCCTTTTCAATTCTTCTCATCTCAGACAAAGGAGGGCACTAGGGCCTGTCCCGCCCCATCCCACAGCATGCCGTGGATAGCAGAGTCACCCCCGGGGCTTCGTTTACCTCTCTCAAGCTCCTAGCCTTCCCTTGCACAGGTGAAAATAACTCAAAATTTAACGAATAGCATCAAGTGTTCTCTTAAAATACACAATTAAAAATCCTACAACAAGAAAAAAATAAACATACTGTCTTTCATAACAAAGAGACCAAGAATCTGTCTAGATGGCGAGCTACCACGGACAGAACTCAAAATGCTGTGTTCTCCCAACCGTGCTTCATCTCAAAGGGCCCCAGAGTCGTCTCCTCCCAGATTCAGCTTTACGGCCCTAGACCCACCGAGCATCAACACGCTACCTGCTGACGGGACAGGCCCTGGAGAGGCAGGCCGACACAGGACTGACCCTGTCCCCAAGACGAAGGGAAAGTGAAGGGGAGGTCCAGCACCCGTGCACACCAGGGCAGGGACACTGCAGCTGCTAAACACAAACTTAAATACCTTTGCTGCGTGAATCGCTTACTTCTACTATAGTACCTGGGTGATCTTTAAAACCTTCCTGCAGCAGACTCTAAAGCTGACACCCACAGATGTCACTGTGCAGGATTTAGAGCCATCTGCCACTGTAATACACCCAGTAGCTCCAGCAACAAGTAACTTAAAATGCCATGTATGTTGATGAACAAATGCAAAATGATACAATGATTTCCTATCTTACTAAAGTCAAGAATCGGGCATTTGGAAATTGAAAAGGACTTACAGTAATCAGATGACACAAATCTACCTACACTCATTATCAACCCTAAGATACCCTTCTGTTAAACACAGGGGCCTCCAGGAAAGCTGCTCTGACCACAAGTTCAGAGGGACTCAGAGTGTGGCTGTCGGATCATCTTACAGAAGACAATTCAGAATATTTACCAAAAGTTTTTCCACAAGGTCTCTTGCCTTAGGGAAGAATTTTTCAGGAAAGTCATATTCCAACTTAATGATCTTCTGAAATATAAGATATTCATTTCTGTAAAACAAGAAACACCATTACTTGGGCAGAGTGCACAAACCTCCCCAGCACAGAGCTTTACCTTTCCCGGGCCAGCAGTCTCCCTCTCTCCTGCAGAGACACTGCTGCAGAAGTCCCCGAACCCTGGCCCAGCCCTGGCCCAGCCCCGGGGCTGCCCCCTCCCACCTCTCTTGCAGCTGCTACGATGGGCTTGGGGGTGGTGGGTGGTCTTACCCTGCTCGAAAAGGCGGCAGTCCTGCCACAAGCTGGTATATTATACATCCGAGAGCCCAAAGGTCTGAACTTTAAGGGAGGGGAAAAACAGAGAAGAACGACGTTTGTAAAATGTCCGTGACAAGCACAGTTCACTTCTGCCCTACTGGTTCTACCGCCCCATCTCTGATCTACTTCTCTTCTTTAAAACCAGGTCAGTGTGAGGGTGGGAACCTGCTCAGGGTCCTTCTTGAGGGGGCCTCCCTGGGGACCTGGACTTGGAGAGTCCCACACACAGCAGGCACTACTGGGCCAGGCCATGCGGCCATTCCCACAGACCCGCCACTGCCGGGGGGCCCCAAATGTCTCACAGGGCCCACGTGGACCTGAAGAGACAGCAGAGGTCATTCCTGACTACAGAAACACTGACAGTGACAGAGAAGCACCTTCTTCCAGTGCCAGGCAGCAGGTGGTGGCGCTGGTAAGGGGGCTCCCGGCAGTCACTGCAGGTCAGTACAGCGACGGATCAACTTAGATTCTCTCGCAACTCACTCAGCGTTTACCCTCAGGACACAGATCCAAGCCAAGGGGCCAAATGAGACAATCCACAGGATGTGCACAAAGCAAGCTTTAATTCTGTCCCTTCTTGAACTTGTGAAAAGCCCTATCCCTCCTTCATAAATATTTTAATTCCACATTTTAAAAGAAACAGTTCTAAACTTCCCTAAGCTGTTTCCAGAACCAGCTAGCAGGGACCCTGGAGGGGATGCTCTCCTTGTCTGTGATGTCCTCCTTGCCTGTGATGTCACCGCCCCCTTCCCATCCCGCCCTGCTCACTCTCGCCCCTCAGTGCCCTCTTGGAGCTCATGGCTGACATCAACTTTGCATATTTTCTTTCCTCTGGAAGTTTTTCTCTTTTTTTTTTTAATTTTTTTATTGTTATGTTAATCCCCATACATTACATCATTAGTTTTAGATATAGTGTTCCCTGATTCATTGTTTGTGCATAACACCCAGTGCTCCATGCAGAACGTGCCCTCCTCAATACCCATCACCAGGCTAACCCATCCTCCCACCCCCCTCCCTTTTTTTTCCTTTTTTAAAGATTTTCTTTATTTATTTGACAGAAAGAGAGAGAGAACACAAGTCTCTCCCTTGACCGACAGAGCCACCCAGGCGCCCCTGGAAGTTTTTCATTCTACTCCCAGCTCAGCACTACAAAAGCATCCAGATGCAACTTATCCCACACCGCCAGCTGCCTCCCCCGAGCCCTAAATGTACAAGGGCTCATGGGCTGCTGCATACAACCAGCTTCTGGAAGAGGCCACGGCCTGGCATTCAGGAGATGAGACTGCAGGGTGCAGGTGGAAGGGTCAGGCCAGCCGCAGTGCCGGGGGCAGGAAGGGCACGTGACATGGGTTAAAAGATACAAAAGATCAGAAATCTGAGGCACAACATACAAGTGGAGTGAAGGGCATTTAAAAAATGAATCTACAAGGGCGCCTGGGTGGCTCAGTTGTTAAGCGTCTGCCTTCGGCTCAGGTCATGATCCCAGGGTCCTGGGATTGAGCCCCGCATCGGGCTCCCTGCTCCGCGGGGAGCCTGCTTCTCCCTCTCCCGTTCCCCCTGCTTGTGTTCCCTCTCTCGCTGTATCTCTCTCTCTGTCAAATAAATAAGTAAAATCTTAAAAAAAAAAAAGAGAGAATCTACATTCTACCCAATAACTAGTTTTACACTTGGTTTTCTCTACTATCCAGTCTAGTTAAAATGGGGAGCCACACAAGACAGACACCAACAGAAAAGCCTCGGCCCTTGGCAGTGGCAGCAGCCAGAGACTGAGCGGGCGGCTGTGGGCAGGCTGCCGCCTCCAGGAAGCGGGACTGTCCGCATAGCCGGGCCTGGGCTCTTCTCACTCCTGTGCATTATCTGAATGTTTATCACCAGCAGGTCCCCTACCACTTAAGATGGTTTTTTAATACAATAAAAACTAAAGAGGAAAGTTGGTGTAACGTTTCTGAAAAGCAGTATGTACGAAGGATTTTTAAAATGCTAAGTTAGACCAAGTCATTCCACTTCCTGCAATCCAAGCGGAGGACCGTGAGGCAGACCCCACAGACTCAGGACACGCAGGGGCGCCCTTCCCCTCCCCGGGGCCTGGCATGTGTGGCACGTGGCAGTCACGCAAGATCGTGCCACGTAAATGAAAAGCACCTCAGTGCCAACAATAAAGGACGAGCTCAATGACCTACAGTAAATCCATGTGCCAGAAGCACACAGTGTCAGAGATGTCTACAGATGACTTCAGGGACACGGGAGATGCTGGCTCCGTAATCCCAAGAAACAGGGCTCAAGGTGAACAGAAGTCACGTGAACATACAGAAGACACACAGAAATAACTAACTGCAAAGACACTGGTGTCTGTAAGTGGGCTGCAGACTCTGAGTGTTCCTTGCTCTTGTACCCTCCATATTTTCTAAGAATTCTTTATAATACACAGGTATCACTTTTAGAATCAGAAAACAAATCTTAACTATTTTTGAATAAATATCATGACTTAAACATTTAAAAGCATAAAAAGATACACAATGCCGTCTCCCTCATAGAGCTACCCCCTCACGCCCCCAGCAGGCCACTGCCCCCACTGCAAGCGCACCCACCCAGGAGAGTTTAAATGACGGACAAGCGAATGTGGGTAGACATGCTCCTTCCAGTTTTCACACAGAAGGCAGCGGCCACTCTCTCTTCCCATCTCACCCAGCAGAGCCTGGAGGCCTTCCGCCATCAGTGCTAAAGGGCGACTTCATCCTAAAAGCCCCAAATTGACGAAAAGCTAGCCCTTAGGCAGCCATGACATATGCTTCGAGAATCTGGCCCGCAGCACCCACCACCCAGCCTCGGCACCGTGGACACCAGGAGCCTATTCAGTCTTGCTGGGGAGCTGTATCTGCATCTCACCAGGCTGAGCAGCGTCCCTGGCCTCCACCCGCTAGTCGCCAATAGCACTCCCCACTCCTGCCAAGTGGCGACACCTAAAGTGTCCAGACAGGGCCAAATGTGCCCTGGGGGGCAGAACTGCCCAAGCTAAGAAGCCCTGCCCTACAACAATGTCTGGCCCACAGTAAGAGTTCAGAATCTGTGGACTGAGTAAGATTAAAAAAACAAAAACAAAGAACCCAGAGACTGCTAAGAGGCCCACCCACCTTCATGTGCGCCCTGCAGCTCCAACCCCTAGAGAGTTTTTAAAAAGCTGTCACACTCAGAAACACAGAGCTGCCCCCAGAACCACTCACTCCTCTGCCACTTCTGGCAGGGCTGTCTCTCAGGAAAGTGGCTCCTTGCACCCGGCCAGTACAGGACACTGACGGCGCGGCCCTTAGTCAACCCGGGGGAGGCCCCCCCACCCCCAGCATCAAGGAGCCAGAGAAAAGCTCCAGCCACAGAACTTGTCATCTGGAACGGCTCTCAACACTGAGACCACAGACTCTTCTGCTACCTCTCCGTCCTCTGCCTGCCTCAGGCCCGCCCAAGACCACTCTCCTGACTTCTCCCTGCTCCTGGCCATCGGCACCCCCATCCCCTTGTCCCCTGCTGCCCTGCTGCTGACTCTTCACTCTCCAGACCTCTGTTCCTGCGAGCAGAACCTCACCTATGCACCTCTCATTTTCAAAACTCAGGCCCCCACTCAGGGCCTCGATCCTGTGGCTCCAGGCCTGTGCCGGTTCTAAGCACTGGGGAGGGATGGCTCGCACTGGCTGGGCCCTGGCTGGGAAACCAGCTCCACCCCCTCCCACACGGGATGCCTTCCGGGCCTCTCCCCACACTCTGCAGAGCCTGTTTTGCTAGAGTTGACCTGCTGCCGCTGCCACCACCAGGGGGCACCAGCCGGAGGCAGCGCTAAGGATCCCAGGGCTCAGGGACACGGCAAGGAATACTGACCTCCTGGCCACACTTTTCCCCCACTGAATAGTTGCTCCTAAAGGAACAAGATCAAATCTCAAAGCATCAAGCAACAACAGCCCCAGGAAGTATAACAAAGAACAATAAAGGAGCACACAGGTTATCCAAGAAAGATACTGATAAAGGCCATAAAAGGCACTCCCTTAACTATTAACTGTACATGAAAAAACAAACGTAAGAGCTACTGTAGTGAAAAGAAAATATCCTGGATCAGATGAAAGTGAGTTACCTTTTACAGGCCGACTTCTCTGTGAGCAGCTCTGGAGACACATACTGGGCTGTTCCTACAAACGAGTTGGCCCTGGCTGATGAGAAAAGAAAAAAGGGAGAAAGTCACACTGAGACACAAGCATTTACCAATGCTGCACCATGGATGCTGATGCTCACCCATCAGGGACGTCATGGTTCACAAGGCGTAACTGAGCTCTCGGTCACAGCACTAGTCCCCTGGAATCGGACTGACTTGTCCAGGGCCCTCCCCTCAAACCCCCTTCTTGGGGCTCTCTCCTCCAAGGGCTGGCTCAAAGGTCACCCGCTCCGTGACACCAGCCCTGACTGCCAGGGCAGTCCCTCCAGGCCAGCCCGCTGCAGTCCTCTGGGCACCTCTCACGGACACACTAGAGAGGCGTTCGCCCAGCCTCCTGTTAGCTGGGAGCATCCTGAAGACAGGGGGCTTGTCTGTTTGGTTCACTCCTGGACCTGTGGTGCCTAAAACAGCCGCAGACACAGCAGGCACAGATGGGAAACGCAGCGATGTGGGAACGGACCCGACCCCATGCAGGCTACGCCCCCCCTAACAAACAGCTCACAGTGGTTAGGGGCAATAAAGGGAGTGAGACCCAGGAGTTCTGGCCAGGGAACCTTCCAAACACCCTGCCACCTCTGGTACTGGGCTGTGCAACACCAGGTTCGCCAAGCTCAACCCACAGACTCCTAGGGTCAGTGACAGCAGGACCCTCTGGACCCGCCCATCACAAAACAGATGACACAACAACACCCAAGTCACCCCAGTGGCCGTCAAGGTCCTCAGGCACTCATGAGCAGCTAAGCAGCCCCGACAGGGCGGCACTTTGGGCAGGAGCCGGCCTGCTCTACCACATGGCTCCTGAGGCATCTGCATGGGGCGTCCTCTGCTATGCAGGACAGCACAGTCACTCCGCCTTTCCCTGTGACCGACAGACACAGGACTGGGATTCCCATGTGACAACTGCCCACTGTCTGAGAGTAAAACCCTTCTCTTAGGAGCATGTGAAATGCTGCGTCACCCCTGACACTTCCCGGGAGACACCCCCGCCATCACTTGCCGTGACCTGCCACGCATGGCCTTCCACACCCGGCCCCACATAAAGAGCACCCTGTACCCACACCGGACAGCTGTTGGCAAGGCTCTGGTCCTGCTCGGACAGGCCCCTGGAGGAGACCACCTTTCCCAGCAGCAGGTTCCAGCACGGCCCTGTCTCCTGTCCCAGCAACCCGTGGCAGACAGGAGACCTAACCACGGTTCAACAGCATATTGCTCTGGGCATACAAGCCCCGTGACTTAGCCTGACCCTTTCGCAGATCAAAGGGTCCTTTTTCTCATTATCTTTAATAATCCCTGCTAAAAGTATTTGTCCCTAAGGACATATTTTCCTGAACCGATCTAAGAAGTAAAACATCACAGCAACACACCTACCAGCGAATGGTCTCCAGACCTCCAGGCCACTTCTGAAACCCGGGACACAGAAAGCAGCAACCAGCCCCATGCAGGGTCCTGCCAGGTGGGCTTACTGACAAGTGTCTGAACTTTTCTATGCAGGGTTCTCAGCTGGGGACAGACAGGCCCCCAGGGGACATCTGCCAACACCGGGAGACATTTCCAGCTGGCACAACGGGGGCGGAAGGGAGCTCTGGTCACCTAGTGCGCAGACGCCAGGGCTGCAGCTAAGCATCCCACAGGCTGCAAACAGCAGGAGCTCTCCAGCCCCACACGTCCCCAGGCCCTCGGTGGCCTCCATGCAGCCTCCCTAGGACGGCGCTCTCCGACCCTCTGAAGACACGGCCCTAAATAGAACAGGAGGAGCCAGCTCCGTTCTGGGACGTTCTGGAGGAAGGGGAGCTGGGGAAGGGAGAACAGCTGAACGTGCCTTCGTCTTTCCTGCGCGGCTGTGTGTGTGTTAAGTCGGGGGAAGCAACCTTCTCCTTCTGCACTTGACTGCAGGCTCTGTACTGGGCACCTCAGACTGGTCCTGACAGAGAAATGACTTGAGGTTACAGCTTCCTGGGACAAAACACAGCAGACCTATGTTTGGTCTGTCTACAAAATTCTTGACAGCATATGGCTATAAATAACACAACACCTGAATTAAAATGCAAACGGAAACCAGGGCGCCCAGCCACACCAATGCAGCACGTGGCGTCTGGGCTGAGAGAGGCCATCGTGTCCCCGCTCACCATCCCTGGGGAGGCCTTAAATTGGCGGGGGCTCACCGCGGGGGAGACCTCCTGACTGCTGTCCAAAGGCCTCTGAGGCAAATGCCCAGGAAGAAAACACGGACGAAGCCAGTGTGCTCGCTCTTCCCCATGTGTCCCCAAACGTGTTCTCTGTCCTCCTTGATGCTCCGGGGGGGGATCCTGGGCACTACAGCCCTGGAGTCAGCAGGAGCCCCCGGGGGGGGCAGGAGAGAGCCATGGGTGTTACTCCTCCAGCCTCACCCCATGCCGCACCGCTCTCCCCCCATGATGCC
Organism: Halichoerus grypus; assembly: GCF_964656455.1. Taxonomy (NCBI): domain Eukaryota; kingdom Metazoa; phylum Chordata; class Mammalia; order Carnivora; family Phocidae; genus Halichoerus; species Halichoerus grypus. The sequence continues at coordinate 38,570,486 of NC_135717.1, forward strand.
CCCGACCTGCCCTGGGCCCGAGAGGCTCACAGTACCACTGTGGGGATCCAGCCCTGTTGCTTCTTCGGCCCAGCTCTCTGTAACTGCTCCCTTCATTAAGTTATTTTCCTGTAAAGACTTTGTGGCTGCATTTGCATCCTGCCAGGACCCTGAGTGATACTGCCAAGAACACTGAGGTGATTCATAAGAGGAAAAAAGAAACCCAGAGCCAAAACGAAATGAAACCATTCAATGATGCAATGAATCAAAGAAATGCAAATTAAAACATGATGGCCTATCAAATCAGCAAAGATAAAAAAGGAAATACACACTGTTGGCAAAGATTTGAGAAGACACACACAGTGCTATTGGTGGGGATTCGGAAAGGAGTCATTTTCAGGGGAGCAATTTTCCAAAAAGCAGCAAAATTCATAGAGAACAAACTTGCCCTCTGAGCCAGCAACTCCACTCCTGGCACCTGGTCCTCAAGGACAGATCCAGCAGAGACAGCAGGACGACACGGACCCCGGGAGCCCCACTTGGTAATTCACTGCCTCTACTGTGTGTCCATTCTGCATAGTAAACATGAGTTGCTTCTGCGATTTGTTTTTTTATTTTATTTTTTAAGATTTTATTTATTTACCTGAGAGAGAGCAAGAGAGCACAGAAGGAGAGGGATAAGCAGACTCCCCGCTGATCAAGGAGCCCCACATGGGGCTCGATCCCAGAATCCTGGGATCACGACCCAAGCCGAGGGCGAATGCCCAACCGACTGAGCCACCCAGGTGCCCCTGAGATTTGTTTTTTTAATGCTACTATTAAAAAGTTCTAAAAACGTATTTTTGTATGGAAAGATGTATTTACGCATAATTAAATAAATAATTCAGGCCATCAAACAATATATAGAGGTGTTGTGCCTTTAAAGAGCTACATGATGAAGGGGCGCCTGGGTGGCTCAGTCATTAAGCGTCTGCCTTCGGCTCAGGTCATGATCCCAGGGTCCTGGGATAGAGCCCCGCATTGGGCTCCCTGCTCGGCGGGAAGCCTGCTTCTCCCTCTCCCCCTCCCCCTGCTTGTATTCCCTCTCTCGCTCTGTCTCTCTCTGTCAAATAAATAAAATCTTTAAAAAAAAAAAGCTACATGATGCACCAAATAAAGTCTAAAAGGTATACACCATTCCCACCCCGGCCCATGGCTGGGCTTTAAACAGTGAATCATGATGTCATTAGGGCTGTGTGGTTGTTGTAGGCTTTCTGGGCCTGGGTCGGCTTGTCTCCCATGACACCTGCTGCTTCCTCTCACCCAGGAGCCCATGCCCACCTTCTTAGAGGCGGGACTCTGAGTCCCCAGGGAGGTATGAAATCACCCCCGAGGACAGGAGCTCTCGTTAGTCATGAGATGAATGACTCCTCTAGCACATGGAAAAGAACAGGGCTGCCCTCAGAATGATGTTCTAAAGGCATAACAAAATATGCAGGAGGACAAAGGATGAAAATACCAAAATATTAAAGCAGTGACAGTGTGATGTAATAGTATGTGATTTTCTTTATCGGTGTAATAACAAGATCTGGCAAGTCTAACAATACGGTAACCCTAAAGCAGCAATGGGGCACATGACAGACCAAGAATCTGTGATAACTGTGGGGGCGCCTGGGGGACTCAGTCAGTTGAGTGTCCTCCGACTCTTGGTTTCAGCTCAGGGTCATGATCTCAGGGTCGTGAGATGGAGCCCACGGCAGGCTCTGTGCTCAGCAGGGAGTCTAGGGGAGATTCTCCCTCTGCCGCTCCTGGTGGTAGCGCGGGTGCACACTTGCACTCCATCTCTCCCAAATAAATAAATCTTAAAAAAAAAAAAAAGAAGCTGGGGGCGGGGGCATCTGGGTGGCTCAGTTGGTTGACTGTCCGACTCAATTTTGGCTCAGGTCATGATCTCAGGGTCGTGGGATCGAGCTCAGTGGGGAGTCTGCTGGAGATTCTCTCTCCCCCTCTTCCTCTGTTCCTCCCCCAACTTGTGTATGCTCTAAAATAAATAAATAAATCTAAAAAAAAAAAAGGAATCTGTGACAACTGTAACGGAACAGAGAAACACCTGTGACTGTTCCTGATGACAGCAGACATTTGTTGCCTACCTTCATAATTAAAGGAAATGTTCAATTTCACTGAAAGTTTAGGGAAAATAAGCAACTTTCTCCTCAGCTTCACAGACAGCCAACTTCTATGCATGACACCAGGGTAAGAGCCCCAGAGAGCATTAGAAATGCACAGATAACCTAGTTCCCTCCCCCCAGAGGCTCAGAGATGAACCGAAGGCCAAACTGCTCCACCAGTTAGAAAACCAGGTCCAGAACCCACCACTGGCCAAAACGCTGCCATTTCCACGCCACTGACCCACTGGAAGTAGGCCACAGGGTCAGGGTAAAGAAGAGGGTCTTGGGCTGGGTTGTTGCCTCCACCCTGAAAGTGATTCAAAGAAACTAACCAGCATCCTGGGCCGTGGAACGCTCTGGCCACCACCTCGGACTCAGAAGTGCCAGTGAGGAAGGAAGGACCTCAAGAAGTGTCTCTGAGGTCAGAGGACACCTATACTCTCTTCAAAGCTGGAAGTGCAGCAGACTGCTCGTATCGTACCCATAAGCCCCCAAGTGAAGCACAGCAAACACACTCCACAAAATGGGCTGACCTCTTGGACAAAAGATGAGCACACTGAATACAGCGACACATCAAGAGGAGTCTGCACCATGACCAAGTGGTGTTTATCCCAGGAATACAAGGGTGGTTCAACATATAAAAATCAATAAATATACTATGTATCATTATCATAAAGGGAAAAACCACATGATCATCTCAACAGATTCAGAAAAGGGATCTAATAAAAATTCAACACTCCTTCATGACAAAAATACGTCACAAAGTAAGAAGAGAAAGGAACCTCCTCAACCTGATCAGGGCGTCTAGGAAAACCCCACAGCGAGCATCCCACTCGATGGTGAGAGACTGAAGCTTCTCCCCTAAGATCAGGAACATGACAAGGGGCACCTGCTCTGGCCCCGCTGACTCCACAAGGTCCTGGAGGTCCTACCAGGGCAGGTGGGCAAGAAGAGATAAAAGGCGTCCAGAGTGGAAAGGAAAAAGTAAAACCATCTTGAATCACAGATGACTTGATCTTACATGCAGAAAGTTTTGAGGAATTCATTAAAAAACTATCACAGCGGAGCGCCTGGGTGGCTCAGTCTGTTAAGCGTCTGCTTTCAGCTCAGGTCATGATCCCAGGGTCCTGGGATCGAGCCCCGCATCGGGCTCCCTGCTCAGCGGGGAGCCTGCTTCCCCCTCTCCTGCCTGCTACTCTGCCTGCTTGTGTTCTCTCTCTCTCTCTCTGTCAAATAAATAAATAAATAAAATCTTTAAAAACACCAAACCAAAAACAAAAAAACAAAAAAAAAAACCAAACAAAAAACTATCACAACTAAGAAGCAAATTCTGCCAGGCCGCAGGACACAAAAATCAAATGTATTTCTATATAGTTGCAGTGAATAATCTGAAAATGAAATTTGGAAAACAATTCCACTTACAATAGCCTCAAAAATAAAACAGGGATTTACTAAAAACAGTACAAAGCTTATACATTGAAAACTAAGAAAGATTTCTGAAAGAAATGACAAGTCCCATGTGCATGATCAGCTGATGGACACTGGAGTTTTCTCCACGTTCTGGCTAGCATACAGAAAGCTGCTCTCACCATTCCTGTACACCTTTTTTCTGTGAACATGTTTTCCACTCTTGGGTATGCCCTGGCAAGTACCACTGCTGAGTTACAAGGTAACTATGGCTAACCTTTGGAGGGGCTGCCAGCCTGCTTTCCAGAGCGACTGCACCATTTCACATTCCCGCCTGCAGAACACGAGGGCTTCAGTCCCTTGACACACTTGCTAAGGCTTGTCATCACGGTCTGTCATTTTGATCACAGGCGTCCTAGAAGCGGTAGCTCAGTGTGCTTTTGATCTGCCATTTCCCCAATGACCTTGAGCATTTTTTCATGTGTTTACAGGCCATTTGTCTGTCTTCTTTGGAGAAACATCTATTCAGACCCTGTGCCCACTTTTAAATTTTTATTTCATTTTATTTCTTGAGTTACGAGTTCTTTATACATTCTGGGTATAAGTCCCTTAAGATATATGATTTGGAGATATTTTTTCCCATTTCACTTTCTGAACGGTAACACAGCACAAAACTTTCCCAACTGAATGCAGTCTATTTTTCTTCTGTTGCTCATGCTTTAGGTGGCGTATCTAAGAAACCACTCACTGCCTAACCCAAGGTCATGGAGATTTACACCTACACTTCCTTTCAAGAGGTTCAGTTTCTGCATTCTACATTCCCATCTCTGGTCTAGCCAAGTTAACTTCGGGGTTAGCTTTTGCGTATGGTGCGAGGAAGGGGTAAATCATGTTTTTGATGAACTGGTCAATACTGAAGGAGGACAGTGAACCAGTTGAAGGTTTTCACAAGTGGCAAATGAAGGGGAAAGGAAATTAAGCATTTATTCTGTTCTTCCTCCTTAGTCAATACCACTATAGTTAACCAAATAATTGCTATGGGGAAGTTTTTCTTCAAAGAAGAACTCCAGCCCATGAACGAAGGAATTAGGCTATGATCATTCTGCATTCTCTAGAGAATTAGTGGATCTAGGCCATTATGGTTATAAAGGGCTGTTGACATCACAGAGAGAGATGACGGAGTGTTATGAGTGTCCTAATGGAGAACACACCCCAGCCTTTGGTGTGAGAGGACTGAATGTGCATGGGATCAAGGGGCCAGATCTAACTTCCCATTTCCAGCGCACAGAGGGGACAGGAACATTGTTACATGACTCCAAAGAGGTGCAATCAGGAAACTCCAGGAAACTCTCTAAGACAAATGACCTGGTTTCTTCAACAGACTGCAAGGGAAAAAATAAAGAATGAAAAAGAAATTTAAGAAACAAATCAGCTAAGCCCAATGTGGAGCTTTATTTGAATCCTGATTCAAGTAGATAACCACCAAAAAAATTATGATGTAGAATTATGACAACTGGAAATTTAACACAGTATTTTGGGATATAAAGGAATTACTGTTAGTTTCTTATGTATGAAGATGGTTTGCTATTGTAGTCATTTTTTTTTTGAAGATTTTATTTATTCATTTGAGACACAGAGAGAGAATGGTTGGGGGCGGGGGGGAGAGGCAGTGGGAGAGGGAGAAGCAAGGTCCCCGCTGAGCCAGGAGCCCGATATGGGGCTCGATCCCAGGACCCTGGGATCATGACCCAAGCTGAAGGCAGACGCTTAATCATCTGAGACACCCAGGTGCCCTGTGTAGTCATATTTTTTAAAAGAAACTTTATATTTTAGTGATAAATACTAAAATATTTACTGAGAAAACAAATTGATGATGGTGGAAATCAGGTCACAAGCAAGTACTCTCTGTTAAACAAACAAACAAAAAAAAACCAACTGCATTTATCATAGCTATGACTAAACAAACACCAAGATTGAGAAGACCAGAGTAAACCATTTCTCGATGTAAAGAGCTGTATCTGGTGGTGTAAGTACAGGAACTGGACTTTCTCCTCTAACGTGTGAGCTCTGCTTCTGGGCTGGGTGGAGCTGTCCTGCCCTTGCTACACGGGGCGGGGTGGGGGGAGGCAGGGGCGCTGGGGCAGGGTCCAGAGTCCACAGCACAGCCAGAGGGGGTCAATACTGGTCCGAGGGTCGGGATGATGGCCATCTACACAGAAGGTACAGCTGGAGGGAGTGACAGAAGTGACCGGCTCTCCAGCCTCCTCCCCCCAACCCCTCTCCCGTTACCTGCCCCCAACACCTACCAGCCCTGCCCGTTTGGTGAGTGGAACCTCCGCATCTGGGTGCACACCAGAAAGGCCAACACAGCTCAAGACACAGGTTTCTAGACACAAACCCTAAGTCTGAACCTCTGTGGCCTCCTGAGCTCCCCAAACCTCTTACAAAGAGGCAAAGGCCAGTGACACAGCCACAGACAAGGGGCTTACTCTGCATGATGAAGCTGCCCCCACTCGGATAGGTCTGTGGGACCCTTGTTAGGTTAGGTTAGAAGTCACAAGTCCTCTGAGCCAGGAAGTCCTCATCAATCCCACACACCCTCAACAGCTACCTGCTGTTTCTTATTCCTGCCCCTCACAACCATGGGGCCACTCTGACCCAACAGGAAGCAGTGAGAGAGACCCAGGAACGACCCACTGGGACAGAGGTCTGGGAAGATAGACAACCTGCCTCTTGCTAGGAGGGTGAAACAAGCTCATGTGCATAGTACAGTTAAGGAGCCCGGGTCATGTTCCCACCAATGCTTGCTCTCTGCAAGCTTAAGAGGTCTTCGGGAAACCACCTCTGTACGACGTACAAAGTTAAAAGCTAATTCAAGAATAAATTCTAAGAGTCTGAACTACTTCAAACAGAAAGTGAGAGCAAGTCACTAAAGTGAATCACTCACATAATTATACATGTTTTTCCCTCTTTCCCTAAGAAGGAAAAAAACAGCCAACTCATCCATATATACGAGCAGCTCTCCCTGGTTCACGGTCTAAGGACTTTTAGACTTCTACTTCTAGAAAGAAAGAAATGCAGGTTTATTTCACTAATGCATTTAAATTCTTCTATTTTCTAAATGGCTACAAGGCAACAGGACTAGCTTGTGCCAAGTATCAGATTCTAAAGGGAATGTGCACAGAGGAAAAACGGACAGAGCAGATCGCGAGGGGGATGGCTCCTGAGGCTGACTGGGGGGCCCCACAGGAAGTCACACATGAGATGACAAAAATGGGGCCATGGCAGTTCCTGTTCAGTTCACCTGGGTCATGGACAATGCTTATGGATATGGGTTACACCGTATCCACAAAAACGATGTTACTGTGTGATAGGAATGAATCAAGTAGATCAAGATTTCAGGGCCTCTCACAAGTGCCCAAAGGACTTCCCCAAGGTGGGAAGGCGGGAAAGGGAGCTGCAAAAGGCAGGAGAGTGGCACCAGGACTGAAATTTGTTGAGAAATAAAAGTGTCTTCCTTGATTGCAAGTTTTGTTTTGGCTCCAAAGAGTGGTGCCCTAGGATTCTCAGAGAAGTTCCCAAATCCAAGACACAGTCTTGGTGATTCAATGAGTGTCTGCACAAACGGGAAGGCACTAACTAACAGAATCTTCACAATAATCCTGAGGGTGAAAACACGGGGCTGCAAGAGCACCTGGGAAGCAAAGATAAAGCACCCTTTGGAAGAGAATTCACAGAGGCCCAGCCAGATGCAGCCGGGAGGAGGGGACCCCAGGTATCAGCCCGGTAGCCGCCCTGCGTGCACCCGCTCACTAAGGGGGCCTCAGTTCAACCTGAGGCAGACAAGGCCTGCCCGGCCGAGCTAGAAGGCTCTCCCACTGCTTCATGGGGCTCACAGCTCCCCTCTCTACAGGAGGGCAGCTGTAGCGAGGTGGTTGCTTCCATCTGAACCCAGTCCTCTCTCACGAGTCCCCACGAGCCCTGGCAGAGGTGAGCACAATGCCCAGCCTCGCGGGCCAGGCTCAGGGTGGCTCTGTTCGGGACACGTGTCCTGACTCAAGGTTCATTTTCAAGGTCCCCAGTGGCTAGCCAGGACACCCCAAGGGACTCTTCTGGCCCACTTTACTGTCAGCAACTCCTCCTCAGGTGATGGAGCAGTCATGATGCACAAACCAACACCAGGAATTACCCTAGGGGAACAGTGATTAGGAGGGTTTGTAATTATAAATGTGCACTTGAGCAGCAGATTAAACGTCAGCCCCCACTTGTTCTGTTTCACAGAACTTCACTACGATCGGCGTGCCTGATCAATTACACACAGGGGACGGGGAGACAGGCAGACGGCGGGGACTGGGACATAGGGACAGTGCTCTCACAGTTACAACCCACGGTGCCAACACGGGAGGGCTGGGAGCTGACTCCACAGACCCCATGCTCCCGCACAGAAGACCAGGAACAAACGTGGCACCCTGGCATCTTCTAGGACTGGGGAGGCTGAGCCGTAGCGGACACTCCCAGGCGCTCACAGGGACCTAGGACACCAACATGCAGAGAGGGGCTGGCAGACCAACCACAAACTGCCCAGAAGAACCTTCCCTCCAGACCAGGTGCAAATTGCGCAGGCCTTCAGACAGAGCCACCACGGAAGCCAGGGCCTGCCCCTGTGAAAGCTTAAATGTCTACTTTACAACAGCAAAGGTATGACTAACATGTCACTGACAACGAATATAATGCCATTGAACACATTTCTAAGAAGCTGTTTTTGATCTTAAGCAATGAACTGGGACGTGCCTAGAAACAGGGCACTCACACACCTTGTTTACTCTCCGGGGACAGTACTTTTGCTGTTCCGAAATCTGTGATCTGGATGTGCATGTCTTCATTTAACAAAATGTTTTCTGGTTTCAGGTCCCTGTGAAAGCAGATTTTGTATATTTGAGATGAAATATTTAAATAGCAATGTTATTACACACTCTTAAGTTTTGCTGAAAACAAATGAACTGATTAAATACTTATAATCTTAAATAAGTAAATAAATACATACATACATACATACTTACAATCTTTATGGACTAACAACCAAGAATGCAAGTCTAGAAAGTTCACACTGAACAAATATCCAACTGCATCTAATGAGTAGATTCAAACTACATTACTTCATAAACGCATCTGCATTTTCAATACACTTTTTATTGAAGTGTAATCCATCATTTTTAACCCATAAAAGGAAGATCTTTGAAACTTATTGTGGTCAGGTAATCATTTCACAATATATATAAATCAACCATCATGTTGTACACCTTTGACATATACAGTGATCAATGTTCATTGTTTCTCAATAAAACCAGAAAAAAAGGTTAAAATGTTAAATTTTGTTATGTGTATTTCACCACAATAAAAAACCATCCGTAACAGCAACAGTAACAAAAGAGCTCATATGAACACTTTCGATTTGACAATATCGGAGAGTTACGGAAACGGAGATCAGAAAGAAGCGCACCCGCGAGCTACAAGGCGGGGACTAAAAGCACAAGTTGGGACAGCCCAGAGCGCCACCGGCCACCAACTTCACCTGGTACTGGGAGGCCCGTGAGTCTCAACATCAGGTGACATCAACTTCTCCTTAGTTCTCACAAGGAGGCCTCCCACCCCTCCAGAAAAGCCCACAGAGCTGACCCCGAGGCCCGGGGAGCAAAGCCCACAGGCAGCTGGTGTGATACCTGTGAATGATGCCCTTGCCATGCAAGTACTCCAGAGCTGACACCATCTCGGCCGTGTAAAACCGGGTGCACGTCTCATCAAATGAGCCAATTTTGCGAATGTATTTAAGGAGTTCTCCATTTTTGGCATAACTAAGACCAAAGTCTAGATATCGCATTGTTAAGGAAGAGCACAAAAGTCATTTTTTTAAGCTAACCTTACAGCCCAATAGGAATACTTTTAATTCATGAAAACCAAAGGTACCCGTGGCCTGAGATAGTGGTCCCTCTTCAGGTCAGACCCTGTCGTGATCAAACCCACAGCCGCCGGGGCTGATAGGACTCCCTGGCCCCAGCCCCAGCCCCGGGCCCCAGGATGGGCTTCTCCCCAAGAACACAATGACACACACCCCTTGGCCTGACTGCTCCTTCTGGACCCCACCATCCCCAAAGGCACCCAAGGGCTCAAGGAAGGGAAGCCACTAGAGAGAGTGGCCAGAGCCCATGGCATACATGCCTCTTAGCAGGCTTCAGCAAGGGGAAGGGGACCCTCCATCCTAATTCAGCCTCCAAACCCGCACCACAGTGGACAGACAGCATTTATTGAGCACCAACTACATTCCATGGTGTGCTAAGAGTCAATTCATATAAAGGTTTTTCAAATGCATGCTCCTGTCCAAGTAAAAAGTAACAAGTCTTATAAGACAAATACCATTTTATTATCTTCTTGAGTCTATCTATTTATTGGCCACCCGCTGGGGAGAGACACAAGGAACACAGGCATCTTTCCCTCGGACACCACTGTGCTGTGCTGTGCTTCTATTCTCCCTTCCCAAAAGGATTACAGACTGGAACAATAACGGATCCCATATGACAGCTTCCTCTTGGAAGCACCAAACATCTGCACCTATAAATGGAAACCTACAGGTACTTCACGGCTCCCTAGCAGCCAAGGGACACAGTGACAGGAGTCCTCACTGTCCTAGGTAGTGGCTCTGAGGGCAGGAAGGGGTGGCCGGCGCTCAAGGTCTTCCATCTGGCTTCTGTTCGCCAGGGCACTGCGGTCTCCCACCGAGGACAGAGTCTGATGCTGCAGGCCAGTGAGGACAAGCCCAGGATGGAAGGGACCAGCGACCAAAGCTGTCCAAACCTGTTTCTGATTCAGTCCCACCTGTGGCCACCCAAGCCCTTCCAACTGGGACAACAGGAACCTGAAGCAAAAAAATACACCTTACTCACAGGGAAGGAAAAGGGTCCCAGCCAGACCCCTTCACAGCTCGCCCTGCTCTGTCTTCTCTGCAGGGAAGGCTGGTGTCCGTGGCCGCCTCCCCAGCAGCCTGCAGATTCTGGCCTGTCTGACCCCAAAGCAGCAGCTTGGCACTGGCTGGGCCAGCAGCCCCACCTGGACTAGCTATGAACCTCAGCACTGAGGAGAGCTTAGGAGCCTGCAGTAGACTTAAGGAGGCTCGGCCTCGGCACAGGCACAGCACCTCCCTGAGCTTCACGGGGTTTGCCCCTTATCTGACCACTCCTTGAGTTCCTGTTTCCTGGGTGAGGGACACTTCTAGTTCTCTGCTCAGCTGTGAAGCTAGGGTGATCAAAGGTTCTGAACATGACAACTGTTGAGGGTCCCAGCTCCAAGCCCGTGTTGTCTCCAACCACACACCTTCCTCATCCCCAGAAGTACTCTCTCACACCTCCTGGGTCCACTTCACATCCTAGAACGTTTCTCCCTCTCTTGGCACAGGCAGTGGCCCAGGGCAGCAAGGAGGAAGCCGTTCTCTCCCATGACGTGGGTGAATTCCTGGAAGGATGAGCGAAGACCAAGCCTGTGATAGAGCCCAGTAAGCTCAATGCCTGTGCTTGGCAGAAGAACCTGGCCCAGAGAGGTTAAGCAACTGACTCAAGGTCACAAAGCCAAGGAGGATCAGAACTGGAGCGCAGCCTCCTAAGGCTTAGAGCACTATTCCTGTCCCCAAGCTGCAAGAGGGGACACACAATGATAAGCAGCCAGTCAAGGTGGCCCCAAAGGTGAGACACTGAGCAGCCATGAAGAAGACTCTTCAATGTCCTCAGGGCCATAAGCAGTGACGGCAGAATGGCGGGGACAGGGGTGATGCAGGAGCCAGGCAGGAGCATACATTCTCTAACCCCTAAACAAACCAACAAGGAGCCCCCTTTCTGCCCTACACGCCTCTAGCTAAGAGATCACTTTACTGCTGCCCCCTGAAGGCGGGACCACTGGGCAGAACCCACTGTGTGTGCTGCCCGGACCCCCTCACCACCGTCTCCTGAAATCCCCTCCCCACCCCAGAACAACTTGTACAGGGGCCATTCCACAGGGCAGACCCAGGCCCTAGGTACTCGGCCAGCAGTCCGCAGCACCTGACCTGGCCTCCAAGCACCCCGCTACTGGAAACCAGCTGGACCCCCCGGCCCCTGAGGTTTGTCCTCCGCTCACCGGCAACACCCTGCCTCCTGCGTGCCAGTCTCTGTGTGGGGGTGACTCGGGCTCAGGCCTCAGAACTCTTCCCTGCTGAGTGCCCTCCAGCGGCCAGCCAGCCAGCCCTCAGTTTGCATGCCTCCCTGACTCCTCACCGAGCTCTGCCAGCAAGCACGCAGCAGCAGCCGGCGCCCACAGATGCCCCAGACGCCAACGCCACACACACCTCCAGCCTGGTCTCTCCCGACTCAGTCACAGCACCCCTGTGCACCCCGACCCCAAGGCCCCACACCCAGGAGCCACCTTGACTGCACTGCCCTTGCCTGGCTCACTTGCAAGAGCCTTCAGTGCAGCACCAGCCATTATCACAGCAAACGGCTGCTCTGCTCCAGCCCCTCGGGGCTCCCTGCACACTCAGAAGAAAATCTGTAATTCCTGCCAGGCTCCAGGGGAGGAGAAGCTGGCCCCTGCCCAGCCTTTTCACTCCACCAGCACAGAAGCACTCCAGCCCTAGCTCCACCCAGGTCTCTGGCCGAAGTCCACGTCCCTGCAGACCACCAAGCTACAAGAGCAGCACCTCCCTTCACCCTCTTACCTGCCCTCACTGCCCTTGCTCCCTCAAGTCTACTCCACGGACACTAATGGTCTGGGTGTGTCTAACTCCACGGAATGCAGACCCCCTGAGGGCTGAGCCTTGGTCACCTTTTCACCAGCATATCCCCATGACCTGGCACTCAACAAGAACTTCTCAGTAAGCAAAAGAATACATTTGGCTGACAGTTGAAGAGGCCAGAAAATGGTGCTGAAGGGGGAACGCGATGGAGCAAAGTTCTAAACCAGAAGAATCTGTGTAGAGAGAGGTAGGGAAAGCCTGGGGGAGAGGGGGTGGAGGGGGAAGCCAAGCCCTTACGGGGACCAGCATTGCGGGGGTGCAAGCTGAGGACACGTGAGGGCTGAAGGGAAAGAACTAAGGCCAAGACTGAGGTTTAGGCCTGAACAAGCCCCGAGGCAACTCCATTTGACAGCTGACCTCTCTCAGGGGAGCAGAAACCAGAAGAGCATCTGCTGGGACTGGGGACAGAGTTGCTGGGGCACAGAGGGGCTGGGGAGGTCCTGGTTGGCAAAAACTACAGGAAAGGGCTGTGGAGTGAGGAGAAACTGGACAGCCAGGCCACATGATGGGAAAGCCCTGGGACAAGCTAGACAACACAGTGTGGCCTACCCTGGCCACCATGGTGCCCTGCCTGCCCTGCTCCCTAAGCAAAGGTAAAAGAAGGGAAAAAACATTGCTCCAGGGGTTAGTGGAGAAATCAGGGAGCAGAAGAAGCAATCAGTGGGGTGTGACAGCCTTGCTGGAGAGCCAGAGGCACTGGGTGATCAGAGCTATCCACAGGCAGAGAGCAGACTGGGGTGGGGGCCACGGGGAGGGCGGAGGGGAGGAAGAAGGGGGGGAGGCTGGAGGGCCTGGGGAGGACAGTGTTCTGGGTACTGTGGGAAAGAGTTTGGGCTCCTGTGGGTGGATCCCTGGACTTCTCACTTGGGGGCTAACCCTGGTAAAGATGTCCCTTCCAACCAAATCCCATACCCCTGGGCCAAAGAGGGCAGAGAGGGGCCCTGGATGCCCAAGATCCTTCTTCCTCCCTCACTTCCCTGCTTTGAGCAGAGGACTTGACACTTGATGGATATTCCAAGGATACCAGTTAGAGGAACAAGGGAATGCCTTTGAATAAATGTCCAGCAACCCTGGAGTTAAAATAATAATAATCCTTTAAATACAATGCTTATGAACAAAAAACCTCAAAAAAGGTTTGTGATGATTTCTTTTGAAGTAACATTCTACTTCAGTGAACGTCAGCAATCCCAGGGGCTCCCAAAGCAAAGTGATGTGAATTCATTCGTATTTAGAATATGCCATCCTTGGGGCGCCTAGGTGGCTCAGTCGTTGGGCGTCTGCCTTCAGCTCAGGTCATGATCCCAGGGTCCTGGGATCGAGCCCCGCATCAGGCTCCCTACTCCGCGGGAGGCCTGCTTCTCCCTCTCCCACTCCCCCTGCTTGTGTTCCCTCTCTTGCCAAATAAATAAATAAAATCTTTAAAAAAAAAAAAAAAAAGAATATGCCACCCTTGTCCTTTCCAGGGAAGGAACGACTTGTGAAAATACACAATGGGGTCATGATTCAACAGTACGGGGTCACCAGTGTGATTTCAGAAGGCTCTGACTGTTCAAAGGATACACAGCTTTTCATCATCCTGAAATGTGAAGTAAAGTTTAACAAAGAACGGGTGATCCAGGCGTGACATCACGTCTCTCTCTCTGGTTACATATGGGACCTTGTTCTCTTTGATAATGTGACGTTTCTCTAGAATTTTAACTTAAAGTAAGAGAAAAGCAAGTTACTACGATTGATAATGGTAAAAAAAAAAAAACTCATAAAGGTAACTGATACAAATTAAAGTTTTTCACAAAACCTACCCACCAGCTCTGTGGTCTCTAAGACCACCAGCGTCCCACCCCTGAAATCAGCATAGAACCTCCAAGTGCTAGGCAGCATGGCAGCCACCAACACATGACCTACCCTGCATCCCAGACACACAGCCCCCTAGACTAAGTACTTACTAGCATATTCCCTTGAGGTTGCCAGTTCTCGGGCCAGGACAACCTGGTTTGGGAAGAAAAGGGGAAAAGAGAAGAGAAAAAACACTCAGTATAACCTGGGCATCGACTCTCACCTTGCAGCTGCCCACACAGGCTAACGTGCCCCCACCATGAAATTACATTTAAATATTTGAAATTACATTCAAATATATTGGTCCTGTGCTAACAAATTTGGCTGGATGTTAATGATGAAGTTAATGTGTTCTACTAAACAGGAAATGCATAGATCAATCAACTGCCTTCAGAAGGTTCTCCATCAGCTGCTAAGTTCCCATGGTGCAGTGAAGTATAGATTCAGGAACATCTTGGACTAATGTAACCCTCACAAACAGTACAAAGAAACAGCAAATAATAGCTCAGATGGGTCCTGGGAATTCCTTCAAAAAATAACTTTTAGAATATGTTCTCAGTATATGTTCATTGTAAAGCCACCCTGAATTTGGGCTTTTTCAAATAACTGTGACCATACATTTCAGTTGATGCTGCACTCAGGTACACTAAGCACTGTCCCTGCCGTCAAGGGCACAAGAAGGCCCATGGGGCTCACAGAGAGCACCTCCCACCAGCCGCACCTCCTGCCCAGGGTGCAGTCCCACTCTTGGTGGACTTTCTCGGTAGCACACCTAAGGCTTGTACTCACATTCCACTGTGGGGACAGAGAGCCAACAGGGCACAGCACAACATGGAAAAGAGATTTCTACATGAGCAACCCCTGGGCACAACTGAGCACCAAGTTCCACATGCTGGATGAGGCCAGTTGGCTGGGGAGCTGGGGCAGCCCCCACCTACCACGGCCAGCTGAGGCGGATGATGCCCCTCCTAAGACAAGTGCAGGAAGGATGGCCTGAGGACCAGAGTGCAGATGGAAACCTGCCCAAATCCTGGGGTATCCCTGGGCCTCCAGGGAGGACCTTCGGAGGCCACAGGTCATGTTCATCCCATTACAGAATTCTCCAGGAGACTCACCAGAAGTGATCCTGGGAAAGCACCATATGAAACATACTGCAGTGATTAAGAAGAATGGGGCTGGATTATATGTGCTCAAGTGGAAAGATCTCAGAGATCTTTCTGGAGGAATACACCTATGTGGACTGTTCTCAAGCACTGGGAGGTGATGGGGAGGGGCTGGGGAAAGACACCCCTCCCTAGGTTATGTGTTTATGAAATATTACATTTCTTCACAGGAGCACGTACTAGCTACCTAGTAGGAAAGGGCAAGAAAAAAACTATTAGAAAGTACTAATAATTGGGTGCCTGGGTGGCTCAGTCGTTAAGCGTCTGCCTTCGGCTCAGGTCATGATCCCAGGGTCCTGGGATCGAGCCCTCCATCAGGCTCCCTGCTCCGCGGGAAGCTTGCTTCTCCCTCTCCCACTCCCCCTGCTTGTGTTCCCTCTCTCGCTGTGTCTCTCTCTGTCAAAAAATAAAATCTTAAAAAAAAAAAAAGAGAAAGTACTAATAATTAATGGGATCCTTTCTGAAGGAGGTACTTAGGAAATCTTTCCGTTGTATGAATTCAACATTTCACATGCAGGTTTCTTTATGGGCACAGGGCAGGGAGTATCCCTCTTCCAGGGAACAAGGCATGACGCATCCCTCCACGTCACAGGGGCCGACAGCAGAGCCAATCTGGACGTCAAGATCATCCCCAGGAGGCCAGGCAGCAGCAGGCCGGGCCTCCCCACTCTCCAGGGCCAGGCTCGGCCAAGTGCAGATCCTGCCCAGCCTGGGAATGGCCGTTAGTCCTCCACCCTCCCCTGGAAATCTAATTTTAAGTGGTCTCTATTTCAGGAGTGATGAAAAAGACCTGAGGGTAGCACATATAACCTGAGACCCAGAGCTGCAGGATGCCACACAGCGCCAGGAAGGAGCCTCCAACTCATGGTGCTTTTCCCTGGCACCTGGGCTCAAAAGGCACAGGGGTGACAAGAACTATAGCCGGGGCTTTTCAACATCAGGAGGGCATCATCCAGAATGGGTGGTGCCTACTTTCACCCGCTGTGTAGACCCACGGACAAGGGGGAGTTTCACAAATAAGCCCTCATTTACTAGTCAGGATAAATGTCCATGAGGTAAAACAGAGAGGGAGAGAACACTGCTTCTCTTACCGGACTATTTTAAGTAAATGTGCAGAACACCCAGGTTCTTTTCAAAATAGTTTTTTCTTTCTTTCTTTCTTTCTTTTTTTGTTTTTTAAGATTTTATTTATTTATTTAGACAGAGACATAGTGAGAGAGGGAACACAAGCAGGGGGAGTGGGAGAGGGAGAAGGAGAAGCAGACTTCCCGCTGAGCAGGGAGCCCGATGGGGGGCTCGATCCCAGGACCCTGGGATCATGACCTGAGCCAAAGGCAGATGCTTAACGACTGAGCCACCCAGGCGCCCCTAGTTTCTTCTTTCTGAGAGGATCTGTGAGGACCAGAACTACTGGGTACTATCCTCATAGTTGAAGATTTTTATCACAAGAGCACAAGTCTTTCATAATTTAAACAGAAACTACCAATAAAAAATCTAAATTAAAAATGTAAGGGGAGGCTCCTGGGTAGCTCAGCTGGTGAAGCATCTGCCTTTGGCTCAGGTCATGACCTGGGGGGTCCTAGGATGGGGCCCTGCATCGGGCTCCCTGCTCAGCGGGAGTCTGCTTCTCCCTCTGCCTCTGCCTCTCCCCATTTGTGCACACACACTCATGCTCCCTCTCTCTCAAATAAATAAATAAACAAATAAAATCTTTAAAAAAAAAAAAAAAAAAAAAAAATATATATATATATATATATATATGGGGAGCAAAAAGTTAACACTGATTAAAATTAAGTTGAGAGGGGCGCCTGGGTGGCTCAGTCGTTAAGCGTCTGCCTTCGGCTCAGGTCATGATCCCAGAGTCCTGGGATCGAGTCCCACATCGGGCTCCCTGCTCGGTGGGAAGCCTGCTTCTCCCTCTCCCACTCCCCCTGCTTGTGTTCCTGCTCTTGCTCTCTCTCTCTGTCAAATAAATAAATAAAATCTTAAAAAAAAAAAAAACAAAAAACTAAGTTGAGAATATGGGTGAGCTATAAAACTTCATGTTCTTCTTTTTATTTTGCAACATTTCATGAATGTAAAAAGAGAAAAGGGAAACACGTTTCACATAAGGTTTCTTCCCAGAGGCCGGGCAAGAAGGCCCTGGCCATTCGCAGGGCGCGCTGGTGCTTGGGTCTCCCCCCAGCCTGTGCAAGCCCCCGGCCTCATCACAGCCACGTGGGGCTCCCACCTCAGCAAAGGGGCTGCTCTGAACCTTCATTTCTTTGCTGGAAAAGGAAAAATGCCACAAGACAGGCACAACTCATTCAGGTAGCAAACAGAGGTACTGACTAAACTGAGGCCACGAGAACCCGGAGGCCAGCAGGTTTGGGGCTGCACCTCTAGCAGGGGTCAAGGCTGTGCTGTTTTATATATTGTTTTAAATAACAGAGAAACAGTAAAGGTCGTTAAATGTTTCCCAAAAGCTCTGAAGAGATATTGATACTGACACTTCCAAACGAAGGGACAGAAAAGCTTCCTAAGACCTTGCTAATGGGACACAAGGACACAAGATGGAATCTGTTGACTGGTTAGAATAAAAATTAACTGCATCAAAAACCAAACCAAACCAAACAGAAAGATCAACAGATAGATGCCTTTTAAAGCTTTCATCTACAAAGTCACGGCTTAGGTATTTTAACCATGTGATTTACTTGGTGGTAGGCGGCCCCAAATCACCCTCAAAACCGGAGTAGAACCCTGGAGGGGCCTGAGACCCTCGCCTGGGGAAGAACACCGCCCTGGTAACGGGGTCCCCTAGCTACAAGCGCTGAGAAAAGTCAGCCTTCCCAAGGAAAATACACTCGTTCAAGAAAGAGCAGCGGCAGGTACTCACTGTGGAAAAAGAGCCTTCACCAAGAATTTTCCCAAACTTGAAGTCTTCAGGCCGTTTCTTCCGAGGCTGTGGCGGCGGCTGTGTGGTGTGCTGCAGTGAGTTGGTGCTTGGCCGGGCCTCGGCCGCGGTGCTGTCCATGGTGGGGCCCTGTCTGCTACCACCGCTGGGAATGCCAGGGGCTATGCCGGACTCAGTCTGGGTCCTCACCATTGATGGGGATGGGCAAGCACATAACACCACGCTGGACTGAATTGGAACAGTGTCATACTGGTGGACACAGGAAAAAGAGGTAAGACTCAGAGTGGCTCACTTTTCCTAAATGTATGAACTAAAGTGTTAACACCAAGTACAGGGCAAGCCATCTGACATTCTGCCACGGGTTCAGGCCACTGTTCTCCTCTCCTAAGTCCCTTCCCTGCTCAAATCCCAGCCCCCACCCCTCGTCCCATGTGCCCAGCAACCCCACCATCCAGCTCCTATCTGCCCTCACTCTCCTCCGTCAGCACTGAGTGAATCTCCAACCACCCCTGCCACAGCCAGTTGGCCTTCCCATCACTGCCCAACCTCAATGCCACCTGCAGCCAACACCAGCCCAGAGAGGAAGCCAGTCCAAACTCTTTGACCACGGTGTCCGCATCCAGAACTCCTTGCCTAATCACCTACCCACACCTTATACAAAGCTGGACACACAGAAGGTACTCAGGGCTTGAACACACAGACTGACTTAAGACTGGATCCCACAACTAAATAGAATTTTAACCTAACAGTCCTAGAGCATGAAGTAGAACTTCATGGAAAGAAGACTCCAGGAACTGTCAGCTACACATAAGAGTTACAGCTGAGGGTGCCTGGGTGGCTCCGTCGGTTGAGCGCCCGACTCTTTGAGCTCAGCTCAGGTCATGATCTCGGGGTCATGAGTTCAAGCCTGGTGTTGAGCTCCCCACCGGGTACAGAGCCTATTTCAAAAAGAAAAAGTTACAGTTGATAAAAATAAACAAGTTTCTCAAAAAAGACAGCAGTGGACTAACTGGTTAACAACTGGGAAACTACCTGATCTAGAGCCCAGCTGCTCACTTCAACCAAAGTTACCTCCAAGCCAGATAGAGTGTTAGGTTTTTAAATTACTTAAACAAATTCAAAATTTAACAAATTTTAAAAATTATTCAAGGGGCGCCTGGGTGGCTCAGTTGTTAAGCGACTGCCTTCGGCTCGGGTCATGATCCTGGAGTCCTGGGATTGAGTCCCACATCGGGCTCCCTGCTTAGTGGGGAGTCTGCTTCTCCCTCTGACCCTCACCCCTTTCATTCTCTCTCTCTCTGTCATTCTCTCTCTCTCAAAAATAAAATTAAAAAAAAAATTATTCAATGGAATCCCTACTAACATCCCAGCTGGCTTCTTTGCAGAAATTGACGAGCTGATCCTAAAATTCACATGGGACACAGAAAAGCCAAATAATCTCAGAAAAGAACAAAGCTGAACAACTACGTTATCACACGACCTGATTTCAAAGCTTACTACAAAGCTACAGTAACCAAGACAGGGTGGTCTCGGCACAGGACAGATGCAGAGAAGAACGGAATACAGCTTAGAAGTACAGGCCTAGAGGGTGCCTGGGTGGCTCAGTCGTTAAGCGTCTGCCTTCAGCTCAGGTCATGATCCCAGGGTCCTGGGATCGAGTCCCACATCGGGCTCCCTGCTCGGCAGGAAGCCTGCTTCTCCCTCTCCCGCTCCCCCTGCTTGTGTTCCTGCTCTCGCTATCTCTCTGTCAAATAAATAAATAAAATCTTTAAAAAAAAAAAAAGAAGTACAGGCCTAGATGTCTACAGTCTACTCATACTTGAGAAGGGCACCATGACCCTTCAATGAGTAGGGACATTCTTTTCAACAAATGTATAGCCACACACAAAAAGAATGAAATCGAATGCCTTTCCTGTATCATATACAAAACCTAGTTCAAATGTACCAAAGATCTACATGTAAGAACTAAAACCATAAAACTCTTAGAAGAAAATCTATGAGTAAATCCTCCTGACCTTGGCAATGGCTTCTTAGATATGAGACCAAAAGCACAAACAACAAAAGAAAAAAAAAAAAAAACACAGATCAAAGGGACTATACCAAAATTAAAAACTTCTGCGCTTCAAAAGCACCATCAAGAAAGTGAAAAGACAACTCATGGAATGGAAGAAAGTATGTGTAAATCATGTATCTGCTAAGGGACTTGTATGCAGAAGACATAAAGAGCTCTTACAACTCAATTAAAACACACACACACACACACACACACACACACACACACACACTTAAAAACCAGGCAAGGGATCTGAATAAACATTTATCCAGAAAGACACATAAATGGCCAATAAGCACACGATGAGATGCTCAACATCATTAGTCATTAAGGAAATGCACATCAAAGCCACAAGGAGGTTCCTCTTCACACCCACAAGGGTGGCTAGAATCAAAAAGACAGTAACAAGTGTTGGTGAGGATGTGGAGAAGTCGGGACCCTCACCCACTGCTCTGGGAATGTAAAATAGTGCAGCCGTTTTGGCAGACAGTCTGGCAGTTTCTCAAAAGGAAACAGGCGCCATATAAGCGAGCAATTCCACTCCTAGGTGTATACCCAGGAGAAATCGAAATCTATGTCCACATGAAACCTGTACAAGAATGTTCACAGCAGCATGAGACCTAACAACCCAATGGTGAAAACAACCCAGATGTCCACCAATGGATAAATGGATAAACAAAACATAGTCTAGCCAAAAAACTGAGTATTATTCAGCCATTAAAAGGAAGTACTGATACACACTACAACATAAATGAACATGGAAAACATTATGCTCAGTCAAAAGGGCCAGACACAAAAAGCCACATATTGTGGGATTCCATTTCCATGAAATATCCAGAAGAGACAGATCCACAGACAGAAAGCAGATGAATGGTCATCAGGGGCTGGCGGGTGAGGGGTCTGCTAATGGGTCTTGGGTTTCTTTTTAGGGTGTTGAAAACGCTCTGGAACTAGATTGTGATGATGGCTGTATAACCTCATGACTACACTAAAACCCACTGAATTATTTAAACAGGTGAACTGTACAGTATACAAATTATGTCTCAATAAGCTGCTAACAATAATTATATCACATATGACTGCATTCATTTATATACAAGAACTCATTCAAATTTATACACCATCAAGATTTTAGGTGAAGAAATGGACAAAGGGTAGGCACCAAAAAAACTCAAAGAACCAAGAGACGAAAATGCACAAGGTATCCAAAGACAATGGCACTGGACATTTGTAATTACGGGAGAGGCTAGAAGACAGACAGACAGTAATGACGATTAAATATGTTCACAACACACAGGAACACCAAATGCTGGCAAGGCCAGGATAAAAGAGGGCACCTCTCTAACTGTGGCTGGCACCAATAAACCCATGTTTTCTGGAAAGCAATTTGGTAATTTGTGAAGAAAGCAAATGACAGAACAGTTGCCAATGAGACACAAAGAAATACTACAGAGACGGGAGAAGAAATAGTAAAAATTTAGGTGGGCATTAAGAAAGGATTAGACATGGGTGCCTGGGTGGCTCAGTTGGTTGAGCAACTGCCTTCAGCTCAGGTCATGATCCTGGAGTCCTGGGATCGAGTCCCGCATCAGGCTACCTGCTCAGCAGGGAGTCTGCTTCTCCCTCTGACCCTCCCCCCTCTCATGTGCTCTCTCTCTCCTCTCATCCTTTCTCAAATAAATAAATAAAATCTTTAAAAAAAAAAAAAAAAAAAAAAGAAAGGATTAGACAAGGGCGCCTGGGTGGCTCAGTCGTTAAGCATCTGCCTTCGGCTCGGGTCATGATCCCAGGGTCCTGGGATCGAGCCCCACATCATGCTCCCTGCTCGGCGGGGAGTCTGCTTCTCCCTCTCCCACTCCCTCTGCCCTGCCCGAGCTCTCTACCTCTCTCTCTCATTCTCCCTCTCAAATAAATAAATAAAATCTTGGGGGAAAAAAAAGGATTAGACAGTCTCAAAGTTAAATCAGAAATATATACAAGTTCACCCACAACCACAAAGAAAATTGCCTTTCCCAGCTCTGACTCTGAAGTGTTCTAGCAGTGACATCATGAGCCAACCCACCACCAGATTGTTGGAGAACACCACAAAATGAACCCAGAGCATCCAGACTGCTTCTAATAGTACTCCCCATTAAAAGAACTCAGGAAAAAAAAAAAAAAACCACACAAAAAACAACACAGGACAGCAGTTAACACCATGTTGAAAAAGGAGGAGGCCCTCACAAGTGTCTGTGGTAGGAGGAAAGGGTGGGGAAGCTGGCCTGGAGCGGCTGTCACTAGCCAAGCTGTGACCCTGTAAACCCTAAAAAGCCATCAGTAAGTACAGCTAATCAGAATAAGCCAAAACAGAAAGATCCTGAGTCTGTAAGGATATACACAGGTGATAAGAAGTCTATCAATACTATAAAAAGGCAGGTTGATTACAATGAACATTTCACTTTATAAATCTGAGTAACTAAGGGAGTGGTCTTACAGAGTCTGTCTCTTGTACTGTTTGTTCATAAAGGACAGACAAACATTTCCTCTCCATTTAAACAGGGCAAGGAGACACACAGGGAACTATGAAGAAACCAGAGGCCTGTAGAAAGTGTGCCACGAACAGGAAGGACAGGTGGGCAGGTAGCCAGTACTGTGCCCTGGGTGACAGCTCAGCCATCACAAGAGGAGAGCCGAAGGAGAAGCTCATCTTGAGATGCACTAAGCACATGAAGTCCAAAACCAATCTAGAGAGACACGATGAGGGCAGAGGCAGAGAAGGCAGCAGCAGGGGGCAAGAGGCAGGAGCCCGCGCAGCCCCCACAGTGCTGCTTGAGCCCCTCTCCCTGCAGCAGGCCGGCCCCAGGAAGGCTGGCTCAGGCAGGGTCGGCCCCGAAGACACACCAGGCCCCAGCTCCCAGCCAAGGGATCACCATCAATGCTGGGGCCGCACCACAGCTGGGAGGAGGCAGGCCTCTGTCACGTATAGGTCTGTGGAGAGCATGAGAACCGCAGGCAAGGTGCAGGCCCACCTTGGAGATTTTGTGGGTTCAGTTTCACCACTGCAATAGAGTGAATGTCACAAGAAAGTGAGTCAAATAAACTTCTCGGTTTCCCAGTACTTAAAAAATTATGCCTACCCTCTATTGTAGTCCAGTAAGCGCCCAGTAGCATTATGTCGAAAAAAACAATGTCTATGCCTTAAATAAAAAAATACTTTATTGCTAAAAAATGCTAACCATCAGGAAGTCTAGCTAGCTCAGTCAGTGGACCATGAGTTCAAGACCCACATTGGGTGCATAGAGCTTACTTTAAAAAACAAACAAACAAACAACTATCATCTGAGCTTTCAGAAGTTGTAATCACTGATCACAGATCACCATAACAAATATGGTAATAATGAAAAGTTTGAAATGTAAGAATTACCAAAATGTGACACAGAGACACAAAGTGAGCAAATGCTATTGGAAGAAAGGAACTGACTGACTTGCTCAGGGTTGTCACAAACTTTCAAGTTGTTAAAAACACAGCATCTGTGAAGGGTAATAAAGTGAAGCTCAATAAAACGAGCTATGCCTGTGACCAGTATGAAGAAATTACCCAAACACCCAGTATCAGGGAAACATTTGGAGAATGACTAATTGACTTTGTAAAAATTACCTAAGAGAATCTGAGTTTTTAAATGTAGTAGTACACAGTACAAATGTGACCAGCGGGCCAGGTCCTCTAGCTGGACTGCGAGTTGAAGTGCACCATTTATTTATGGAAAATGGCTGTTTTCTTGAATGCTCTATGGCTCGGCAGTAAGCCAAGTGTGCCTCACATATTTCATAAATACTCCATCTCACAGGAGGTACCAAGGGTTGGACCAAGCTGAGGAGCAGTCAGTACCTTAATGGTTTGTCCCTTTATAAGCAAAGCATGTACCATTAACAGAAGCATCATCAAATTCAGTAACTTCCCCCCAGAGATGAGCAGGAACTTCTCTGCCCTCCGAGGCAGTTAAGTGGGGAAGAGTCACAGTCGCCAGGCTAAGGCCCATCAAGAACTATGACAGGCCTGGACTGTCCTCACAAGCCAGGCCAGCTACACTGGCAAGCGACGGCTGTGCACACAGAGCCCTGGGCGTTCACGGGACTCCTGGACACAACCAAGGGCACGTGCTCCCTGGGCCTCCAGGGTCATCCCGGGTGCAGACCCTCAGGTGCAGGACCGAGGAGCAGCTGGACTGTGTGACTTAAAGGATACACACAAGGGAGGGGAAGTGGGAAGGAGCCAGCACTTCCAATAGCACAGTCCCGGGCAGGACAGCAGTGCTGCGAACTAATCTGGCCACAGGGCCCCATGGGGGATGGGAGAGAAGAGTACGGCCTGTCTCTGTCATGCCCGCCCCCCCCACCTGTCCCAGCTACTCTGTAAATCAGATCAATGTGGCCTCACCTAAATTCACCTGTGTGCCCAGTCTGCTGTCAAGCAAGGCTCAAGGAGACAGCAGAAGAGACGCACGAGACCATGACACACACTGCTTTAATTCAAAACCAACAAGAGAAATACTGACCAAAATCTCAAACATGAAGTTAATAAAGAACGAAATGTGACGGGCTGATTCATGGACCTGGAGAAATGTTAATTGTGCATGGACAAGATTCTGGACTCAATGACAGTTCCAGTAAACGCACTGCCACATCTTCACGTGGATGGTTGGGCACAGGTGGGGGACAGCCCAAGGCTTCTTCACAGGGGGCAGAACCTCAGTCCTGGGAGGTGCGGCAGGTGACATCCAAGAGCAGTGAAGAGTTTCCCAAAGGGTCAGCCACTAGGCCCGAGGAGGCTGGGCACTGCAGGCAGCAGCTGTCCACGGCCACAGAAAGCCAGGGGGCCCTGGAGACCTGGGCAGGACAACCCCCACCCAGCAAACTGGCTATTCTGGGGACAAAGGACCCTGATAGCAAACATCCTGGGAGGGATGATAAGAATGATTACACTGGCTTCAGGAGCACTTAGCAAGAAAAGCTGTCTTCAGCACAGACTTCCTGACCGCAAACTGACCAACGGCAACACCAGTCCCCCCACAAACAATGACCAGGTAAGTCTGATGGGACTCTAGTTTACAAGCATGTGTTCCTGAGAGCTTTCTTTCATCAAAGTGGTGTCTATGGTCGTTAAAAGGTCTCCAGAAGAGATTCTCAAAGGAGAGCACTGCCCACCCCCCCAGCAGGCCCCACCCAGGCAGAGCGGCCGTGGAACACCCCTCTGCCGGTTCCCAGGCTCTGTGGCAGGCTGCTGGCCACGCTGTGCGGTGCACTGGGAACTAATGGGCTGGGTTTTGTTTCTTTTTTTTTTTTAAAGGTTTTTTTTAAGATTTTATTTATTTTTTTTGACAGAGAGCACAAGTAGGCAGAGAGGCAGGCAGAGGGAGAGGGAGAAGCAGGCTCCCCGCTGAGCAGGGATTCCCTACTCAGGACTTGATCCCAGGACCCTGGGATCATGACCTGAGCAGAAGGCGGATGCTTAACCGACTGAGCCAGCCAGGCGCCCTAATGGGCTGTCTTGATGAATGCGGACCTGACCCAACAGACCCTGTGACCCAGAGCAGCACGTGGCCTGGCACTGCTGAGGAAGTAGAGCGTCACACTGGAGAAAACCTGCTCCCTTCCTCTCTGCCATCCGTCCACATGTGAGGACGGTAAGCGCCACAGAAAATGCCCAGGCCACCTGAGCAGGTGTGAGAGGAGAAGTGCCATTTCAAAGTCAGGAGGTGTATGCATTCTGCTGGGAGTGGCAGAGGGAGAGAGATAGGACTCGGACCGCGACCAGCCACTCTCCCGCACACCTGCAGTGCCAGGGGGCTGCCCCGTGTCCACACACGGGATGTAGGGGACTCCAAGCCTGAGGCTGCAGCAGTCCAGGGCCAAGAGCACCAGGAGGCCCACATGTGCTCCCGGAGCTCCTTCCCAAAATGAGTGCCTGTTCCCTGGCCAGAAGCAGTGAGCATGAGAACAGCCTCCGTCTCTTGGCTGCCCCAACATGGGGCTCATTCTGGGAGTCACCAAGGCCACACTAAAGCACAGCCTGCTACGGGGGAGCCGACCACCGTGAGCTCCTAGTCTTAGGAAGTTTGCAGCCACTGACACATCTTCCATCCCAGTGGTTCTCATCTAGGCTGATTCTGCTCCCCAGGGGACCCTTAGCGATGTCTGGAGACATTTTGGGGTGCTAACTGGGGGAGGGAAAAGGGGTACTGCATCTGGTAGGTAGATGCAGAGATGCTGTAAACACCCCACAATGAACAGGACGGCCCCACAACAAAGAATGATCAGGTCTGAGTGGCAACAGTTCCTGGGGGAGAAGTCCTGCTCTATTCTGGCAAACTCCATGCTCCCCCCCCCAGGAAGAACCCCACCAAGTGTTCAGTGACCCCCCCTGAAAGCATGCAGCCCTCAGGGAGGCCCCGTGGAGCAGGAGGGAGAAGGAAGGACAAGGACCGGAAGCTGGGATCCACGGAGAGCGGCAGGTAGACCCAGTCTGAAAAAGGCATGTTAACAAACCCTAATGCCGTGTTTGGGAAACAACAACAAACTCCCATGACCTAAACAGTATACAGGACAGTGCTGATGAGGCTTGGCGGTAAGACTCCCAACCAGGGGTGTGGCTTCACACCGAGCAATACCAGACTGGGGCAGAAGAAAGCACAGCACCAACGTGCTCCCAGCTCTCCCGAGCCCAGTGGCGGTGCAAGGAAGCGGGGCCAGTAGCTGCTGCGGGAACTGGAGGAGAGGCACAGAAGGGGGTGGGTACACCCCCAACGGGTGGGTGGGGGTAACAGCCCACTCCCTCAGCAGCCAGACCCACATTCAACTCTCAAGAGGGTAAGAACGGCAATCCAGCAAAGACGCCCGCATCTGAAGTGTCTCCCCACAGCCCCCTGCTCTTGGGAAAGCAGCCCGCTGCTCCAACAGCAGCTGCGAGGCCTGGGCTGGGGACGAGCCCTGGCTTCTTATTCAGTTTCTCCAGGGCTCTGGGCTCAGCTGGCCAACACACAGGTTTTGGCTGGAACTCTGCTTGACAATGCTGTTTCCAAATGCCAGCCTTTGACATTTCACCTGCTGTAAGATTATACTCAATAATTTCTCTAATTTAAGATTTTTTTAAACTAATGAAATAAACTCTCAACTTGGAGCTGGAAAAGTAGAAACAGCTAGAAGCCCACTCTGAGTGCCGTAAAGAACACCATTTATTCCATGGTAAAGCAGGCATATGCAAATAAGAACTCATCCAGCCAGAAGTGGCACATGAGAGAGAAGCCACTGAGCACGCCAGACCTGCAGCCTCTCAGCCTGTCCCAGAATGACAGCTCCCGGAGGGAGGCACCTCTCTGGGAAGGAGCTCTCCCTAGACAGCAGGTAAAGGGGCCTGGGATTGAGCCCCACGTGGGGCTCCCTGCTCAGCGGGGAGTCTGCTTCTCCCTCTGCCCCTCCCCCTGGTCATGCTCACTCTCTCTAAAAAATGAATAAAAAATTAAAAAAAAAAACTTACAACAATCCCACACATTATTCTTACCACTGTACCCCGCAGGTGGTCTAGGACTGAGATCCTGGGCAGAGAAACACTGTGTTCTGTATACTTCACGGAGACTGTCATGAGATAAAAGCTAAGCCCTGCTTTTCCCCACCTGTAAACACGAATGCACCTGATACTCTTACCTTTCCTGGCAAGTTCACCCTGCCCCAAAGCACAATTCCAATGAAAGGTTAGAAGGCATTAATAAGCCTCTCCTTTAAGAGACCCACAGCACCTTAGTATAAAAACTATTTAGTCGTCTTCCTGTATTGTTGGTAGCTGGCTGAAACCGTCAGCCTGAGCCGAGCCGTGCCGTGCCTGCTTTGGTTTGGCAGGTACCGAAGTAGAAGGCTTGGCCATAGTAAGAAGAGACAAACAGGGCGCTTGCTCCAGAGATGGAGACACTGGAGGGTGGTGAGTGGCCCTGAGACCAGGCTCAGCAGGGGCGGGGAGAGGACACCAAGTGCCTCCACACAAACCAGCAGGCGGCACATACAGTCACAACCACCACCCCCTCTACCTCTCATTCCCAGGGCCCCACTGCCTCCGCCCCAACCCTCCACCCCCTGGCTCAGCAGATTCTATTGTTTGCCACAATTTAGAGCACATCCAGCAACCCCTGTCCTGGGAGGGTAAGGGGAGCTCCAAGACCTTGAACCCACCCAGTGCAGACAACTCAGGCTGTCAGGGAGACTCCCATAAGTACACCTTACTCTCCAAAGCCACGGATTCTCTGTTACTTCATAGGAACATATGTGCTCATTTTGCTCATCAGTTTCCTTTTTTTTTTTTTTTAAGACTTTATTTATCTGACAGAGCGAGCGTGTGTAAGCGGCGGGGGGGGGGGGGTGGGCAGAGGGAGAGGGACAAGCAGACTCCACACTGAGCATGGAGCCCGACTCGAGGCTCAATCTCACAACCCTGAGATCATGACCTGAGCTGAAACCAAGAATCAGATGCTCAACTGAATGTGCCACCCAGGCGCCCTGCTCATCAGAGTTTCTTAAAGAAGGTCAATTAACTACTTTATTAATTCAATAAACATTACCACTGTGCTTGCAACCGTCCAGGGACATGGCCATAAGGCAGATGTAGTCCCTGCCCCTAGGAAGCGACATCCCGACAGGGTAATGGGCCTGATGTCATTTACAAAACTGGCTGGCCAAAGCTGAGAGGGTGGCCACGACAGAGATGGGCCAGTGCTGGGGGCACGAAGTAGCCCAAGCAGACCTGTGGCTGCCATGGGGCTAAAGCGTGAGTTGGCAGGAGGCTTGGTGGAGGGAGTCTCTCAGGTGCTGGGAGTGGCCTCAGGTGGAGAGCCAGGAGGGTGCTGGCAGCTTAGATGGGGCTGCACAGCAAGGAGGAGAATATTCATGTACAGAAAGTAAAATGTAATGACAGCTAATCATGTATCACATTTTTTTAAAGACTTATTTATTTTAGAGAGAGAGAGACAAAGAGAGAGCGTGTGCTTGGGCGAGGGAAACGGCGGGTGGGGGGGGAGAAGAAAGAGAGAGAGAGAGAGAATGAGTATCTGAGCTCAGAGTCTGATGCAGGCCAATCCCATGACCCTGAGATCATGACCCTGAGATCATGACCTGAGCTGGAACCAAGATCCGGCTGCCTCACCGACCACACCCCCCACACCCCGGGTGCCCCGCATGCATCACACATTTTAAAGTTTCACTTTCCTCTAATGTTTCAGATTCAAAATACAGCAGCTGTCACGAGTCAGAAAGAAAAGCAAGTCATTCTGAAATCAACATCCAAGTTAAGTGTAGAAAGAACTCTGGATTTTTGAGATGGCGATAACAGATGCTGTAAGACAGACAGACAGACACAGACACACCTGCTTTGCCATTATGTGCTTTACGTCAAACGCCAGAGCCCCCCCGCAGCTTCAGCGATTTGAAGCAAATGCAGCCCCATCAAGACCACAATGCTTTACGCACTTCAACAAATGTTCACTGAGTACCTACTATGTGCCATGCACCGCTCTACGTATTGGAGATGCAACAAAGAACACAGCCAAGCCTACACCGTTAAGAAGGCTACATTCTGGGGGCTCCTGGGTGGCTCAGTCGGTTGCGTGGCTGCCTTCAGCTCAGGTCATGATCCTAGGGTCCTGGGATCGAGTCCCACATTGGGCTTCTTGCTCAGCAGGAAGCCTGCTTCTCCCTCTGCCTGCCACTCCCGCTACTTGTGCTCTCTCGGTCCCCCCACTCTCTGTCAAATGAATAAATAAAATCTAAAAAAAAAAAAAAGGCGGCTACATTCTGGTATGGCACACAGACACCCCAAAAAACAAACAACAGGTAGTGTTGCAGTGTTGGATGGTGATAACTACCATGAGAAAAGAACAGCCAGGAAGGAAGACAGGACTATTTGAGGTGAGTAGCTGTGGGATATGCAAATTTAAACACAGAAGCCCTTACTGGGAAAGTGACATCGGAGCAAAAACTCAAGGAGATGGGGAAAGCCCCAAGAAATCTGGGGAGAACCTTCTCAGCAGAGGACTGGCCAGTGCAAAGGCCCTGAGGCAAGAGCACCTCTAGACTCAGCAGCCCAGTTTGACCCACAGTACAGGCCACCTCCAGACAGAACCCCTGGGTGCCAGGAAGGGACCTCAGCGCCCCTGAAAAATCCCTTCTGGGGTCACTTCTGGTAAGCTCTGGGTACCTCGAAGTGCAGGGGTGGGAGCATGAGAAATGGGGCTGCCCAGAAGGGCCCAAGCATCTCCTGAACCAGACTGTGATGCTACCCTAGCCCCAGCTGTACTATCCTGCGTCAGCCCTGGGCTCTGAGATGCTGGCCACCAGACCTCTGCTACTCTGGTGTCCCCTCTGCTCCAGCAATTATGGGCACAATCACATAGGAACCTGTCATGGGCAGCCTTCCTCCTTCATGGAAATCTGCAATTTCCTTCCTGTCTCAGCCACCGCATGCCAGCCAAGCACCTCAGTGCAAGACCCACCTCTCAGGGCCCCTCCCTGACAGAGATGTTTGTAGGGTCAGCTGGATGCTCGTGCTTTCTCTTCCCAAAGCTGTAACTCACGGGCATGAGTATGTTCTAGTGATGAAGTTTACTTCTGTAGCTAAGAAAGATAGCCACAGTATGACTCTTTGAAGCATTTAAGCATCAACTGTGAAACAAAAAGCCTAAGAGAAAAGCCCTCTTCCAGTGTGAAAAGTCCAAATGTTTATTTGTATAATAGCTGTTATTCTTAACAGCTAATTTTTTTTTTAAACGTCTCGAGGTGGTACTTAAGCAGCATAAACAGCATGGAACCGGTCTGCCACAATCTGGGGGAAACGTGCTGACTGGTGGCCTCACAGGGCGGGTTCTGGTCCCGAGATGCCCCTTCCAGCTTGCCAGCACTCCGCCCTGTGGAGGCAGCACAGCTCGGGGATCGCGGGTGACCCAGGACCTGCGCTGAGTCATTCCCTCCCGGCACAACCCAGTCAGCTTACCACCCACCTGATGACCCAAAATTGTGGTAAGTAAATAATTTTGGTTACTCAATAGCTTCTGAAATTTAAATTTCTAGAGAAATTTAAAGTAACAAAACCCTAGTTATGCCTGTCCCGCATCCCCATCCTCCCTAATAAAATGAAGCTGATCACAAGAAAAGTTCTCAAGAACACAGCCCTCTGCCTGGTCCCATGGGCACCATGTCACCATGAGAGTTATGATCGCTCGCCTTTCCTACCCACACGTGCATACCCCAAGTCCAAGCCCCTCACACCCAAGGAATGGCTGGGCGCTGCGAGCTGCTTCGCCAGCCTCACAGCAGGGGCCGGCCTACATCAGTGCTGCCCCTCTCCTGCCAGGAGCCCCCCCACGGGCATGCCCAGCCCCTACCGTTCGGCCCCCACTTCCCAGTACCAGCACCCCACCATCTCCCCCTCCCTCAGAAGAAGATCCCCTTCTGTGTTTCTCCCCTACCTCCTGTGCGGCTGGTGAGGACAAGCTTCAGTAACTGCCTCACCACTGAGAATGGGAAAGATGTGTCTGTGGCGAAGCTTGCTCGAGAACGAGGAAGGACAGCTGTTCTCAATTGAACTGGCTACAAGAATCAGTGCCACTGACTTCTGGCACCTTGAAGCCTCTGGAAAAGGTGTCACCATGTCCCCCCCAGCTCCTCTCAACATGCATCTCATTCTGTACAGATGAGTGTGTGGTAGACAGTAAGCAGGAGTGCTACCTGCCGTGCTCCCTCACCTTTTCAGAGTGGGGATGACAAGCAGCCCTTCACAAGAGCGACTCTGACAGGAAGACAAGCACGAGTCTTAAACAACTGATTCCTAAACAACTGATTCCGAGAGGTGCCTGGATGACTCAGGTGGCTGGCCGGCCAGCAGGCTCTTGATCCCAAACCCCCAACGTGGGACTCCATGCTGAGTGTGAAGTCGGCTTGAGGATTCTCACTCCCTCTGCCCCTCCCCCTGCGCGCATGCACAAGCACCGCTCTTAAATAAATCTTAAAACAAACAAATAAACAAAACCCTGACTTCCAAGTGAACTTGTAAGAATACAATCCATTTGTAAACTGGGCATTTTCCGTACACTTTAACTTGTTTCATACAAATTGTATGTAAAAACTTAAAGAATTTCAACTTCTTTGACAGTTTGAGTGTTGAATTCAACAGTCCCCTCTTAGAAGTACAAACTTTCAAGGGAGAATTAATTTGAAATCAAGTTACATTTTCATATCCACCAAAAACGTATTAAGTAAGCCTCAACTAGGGGCGCTGGGGTGGCTCAGTCGTTAAGTGTCTGCCTTCAGCTCAGGTCATGATCCCGGGGTCCTGGGATCGAGCCCCACATCGGGCTCCCTGCTCGGCGGGAAACCTGCTTCTCCCTCTCCCACTCCCCCTGCTTGTGTTCCCTCTCTCGCTGCGCCTCTCTCTGTCAAATAAATAAATAAAATCTTTAAAAAAAAAAAAAAGTAAGGCTCAACTGAACTATATAGTACACTGCTCACCCACTAAGAGTTAAGGAAAATATCAGCATCAAAATATCCAGTATCTACCATTCACAACTGCTAAAAGTAACAAATGTTTTTGACACACAAATTAAAACACAAATAAACTTGGGACAAAGGAGAACAAATGACCCACAGATTTCCTTCGCACGTCCCACCCAGTCTCAGGCACCAGACAAGACAGCTTCACTAACCCTTAGGAGACTGCCAGGTAGATGGAAGCTTATTTTAATTTTTTTAAAGATTTTCTTTTTAAGTAATCTTTACACCCAACATGGAACCCAAACCTACAACCCCCCGAGGCCGAGAGTTGCATGCTCCACTGACTCAACCAGCCAGGCGCCCCTGGAAGCTTATTTTGAAAATACAGAGCCCCATGTTTTTAAAGCACATCTCACAGTCAGTAATCAGTGGTGGCAAGACGGCCCTCACTGGGCAGGTGGGAAAGCGCAGGCAGGGGTGAGCAAGCTCAGCCAGGCCAGAGGAGGCTGCTGCCAGTGTCTGGGGAGAAGCCACAGTAACTCCCAGGGCTGCCACGTCTACACAGGGGACAGAGGATGGGGCTCAAGCTGTAAAGGTGCTCTTGAGCCTGAAGTGGTTTGAAGTGGTTTGAAGGTGGTGTTAGGATGGGAAACTCATGGTTTTTCCTCTTTTGTTTAAAAAATGTACTTTAAAACACTTCACAATGAAAAGTGATTTATCCACACATCCCACTGAACACCTACTAAGAGCCCAATCCTACCTGAGCCTCTGGGACAAGAAGGAGAAAAGGCAACAGCACCTGGGTGGACACCAGGAGGCAGAGGAGCGGGATTTGCAGGAAGAGGACTAACTGGCAATTCTCAGATCCCTCCAGATGTTTCTTTATCTGTGTCTTATCTTTATCTCTTCAGGAAGGATAAAATGCAAATTAAGCAAGGATTTCAAACAAAGACGGAGCTTGGGGAGTCTGACGCCGGACTCAGGGCTGGTGTGATGAGAAAGTCTTTCACCTTGAGGGGAAGGCCACATCTCCGCACAAGCCAAGGATTCAAAGCTGTGGCCCTACACCCTCCATATGCGAGCAATGCAAGTAGGTTCTTGAAACATGTCTTGGCTCCTAACAATTTTACATTTTTTTTTTTTTTTAAGATTTTATTTATTTGACAGAGAGCACAAGTAGGCAGAGCGGCAGGCAGAAGGAGGGAGTTGCAGGCTCTCTGCTGAGCAGGGAGCCCGACATGGGGCTCGATCCCGATCCCAGGACCCCGAGATCATGACCTGAGCTGAAGGCAGCCGCTTAACCGACTGAGCCCTCCAGGCGCCCCGGGTTTTTACATTTCTACAAACACACTGAGGAAGAACCTAATTCCATGACACCACAAGAATAAATATCCAAACTCTTAATCATTAGTTACTAAGCTGTCTAAACCTTCTTCGTATGAACTACTAGTCTGGGCCTCAGATAGACAAGTTACAAGAAAGAAGCATTAGCATGAAACTGTTGGAACTTGCACTCCACAGGTTCGGATCTCAGCTCTGCTCCTCACTGGCTGTCTGACCTTGAACAAGTTACATCAGTCACCTCTCAGTGGCTCAGACTCTCCACCTCATAGCCAAGGATAAGGAGAACCAGAGCTCCCAGGCTTGCTGTAAGGATTTATTTGAGAGAGAGAGCACAAGCAGGAGGGGCAGAAGGAGAGGAAGAGAATCTTATAAGGGCAGAGCCTGACACGGGGCTCGATCCCACCACCCCAAGATCATGACCTGAGCAGAAACCAAGAGCTGAACTACACTCAACCGAGTTACCCAGGCACCCCTTGCTGTGAGGATTTAATGAGTTAATCTATGCAAAGCACACCAGCCAGACTACTCAGAGGGAGCACACTAGAAGCACTTTTACGATTAAATAACACAGAAGACACACAAAGGTTTCCCATCCAAGGGTCATCAGATCATAAATTAAGCCTTTTGAGGCAAAAAATGAAGCCCATCCCCTTCACAAATGTGGTTTATGTGTCTAAGTAAAATGGAATCCACTATATACGGTCTTGGGAGGCCCAATTCTAACTCTGAGGCAGATAAAATGATACAGGAAGGCTGAGCCCCCTAACCACCAGGAGAGAAACCACGATCAAAATCAGGCCCTTCTATGGTCAAGATGCTGCCACGCAGCTTAAGGTTCCAGCCAGCAACCTCTCCTTGGGAAAGGATCCCAAACTCAAAAAGCTAAGTGGTCTTTAAACACTGTCTGGGCAGAGCATGCTCTGGGGCTCTGAAACACCCTGAGAGAGGTATAGGCGAGACACCACACCGTGGGAACACCTCCCGCGAGGCCCCTGTATAAAAACAGGTGGGAAGCTGCCCCCAATTCGGCCAGCTCACCCCCAAAGGAACACTGCTCTCACATCAACTGGGCTCAGTGGCAAAGAATATTTCAGTAAGAACCTCCTCCCACCCCAAGAGATCCCACAAAGCAAGGCCCAGCAACCACTGCTGCCTCCCCAACAGCCCCAACTTCCACCACGAGGAACAACTGTGGTGCAGTAGCAAAATCCAGGACCCAAGTTCTAGATTTGTGACTTAGCTGAAACCAGGGGTAACCATGGGGAAGCCACACTCTCTGAACCATAATTTACTCTTCTATCAAATGAGCTTGATAACATCGACCCAGCCCTTGAGGGCTGCTGAGTGCCTTCAAGAGACAAGAGCAGGAAGCAGCCTGTGAGGTGTGTCGGCAGACCAGGCGTGGCTAGGACCTAAGGTGGCGGGAGGGATTCTCGGCCTGGTGCCTGTCTGCCTGAGCTCCTAACACACACTGGGCCACATGCTCTGCGGGCCACACAAGACTAGTGGCCACCAGTCCTCCAGTGCAGCACCACACAAAGCCAAAGGCAGCTTCTCCTAACCAGTGTGGAACCACATTCACCAGCAGAAGCTCCAGGTGGTCAGCAGGCTGGATTTAAAGAAGACCAGAGTAAGACTGTTTCCATTGTTCGACGGAACAGGGTGGAGAAAGGGCAAGAAGGAAGGGAGAAGCATTCAGTGGGTAATCCCTGAGGATGCCACTGCACCTGTCTTCCACGCTGTCCTCCAGCCCCTTGGAGCCCGCCCCCCAGCAAGAAGCAGGAGAGGCAGGTGGCAGAACACAAGGTCGGGGCTACCAGCCACCTTGGTCTAGTCCTCGGGCCTGACAGATGGCAGCCCTCAGCAAACACTGCCTCCTCACTGTTAACTCTGTACGGACGTCACCACACACACACTAGGCGACGCTGAAGTACAGTCTGCGTGGACACAGAAGCTCTGCTTACTTCCCGAATTTTGGAAGTGCCTAAAGGTAACCTTCACACACCATTAAGTTGATTAACATGAACATCAGGATGCCAGTTACCCCTGGACCGCAGGGGATAAGATTACAATCAGGAGGGTCACTCAGAAGGCTCCTAAGAACTTAGCCAAACCCTATGTTTAATGCAGGGTGGTGGGTACACATGTGAATCTGTTTATGTGTTCATTCTTTTAATTCCCCATATAATTATATATACCCCTTATAGGTACATCTTTACCACTGCTTAAGGTAAAATTAATGAAATGCTATTTTTTCTCTACTTCTAATAAATAATTAACATTTATTAAGTGCTTACTGTTTCCTACAGACTCCTCTCAGCATTTTACACATATTATCATGGTTAGTCCTCAAAATAACTCTCAACATCCCCCCCCCTTTTTTTTTAAGATTTTATTTGACAGACACAGTGAGAGAGGGAATATAAGCGGGGGAGTGGGAGAGGGAGAAGCAGGCTCTCCGCTGAGCAGGGAGCCCAATGTGGGGCTTGATCCCAGGATCCTGTGATCATGACCTCAGCCGAAGGCAGACGCTTAATAACTAAGCCACCCAGGGACCCCTCACATCCCTTTTTTTGGGGACACTGACACACAAGGCAGATCCCTGGCCATAGTCCCACACCCAGCAGTGAAGCCACATTCAAACTCCACCCCAGTTAGCAGAGGGTGTCTCAGATGCTGATATTCCATATCAGCCAGGTAATGAAGAAGTGGGGCCCTAACCTGGCAGGCCCTTCGTGGGGTGCATTTAGTAATCACTACTATAAAACACCTTAGGCTCACACCCTCTGCCCTGGCAAATTCATATGCACAGAATCTAGCCCAAAGAATAAGAAATTCAGACTAAAATTTGCATTACAAAAACATTCAAGGGCGCCTGGCTGGCTCCGTCGGTGGAGCATACAACTCTAGATCTCAGGGTTGTGAGTTCGAGCCCCACAGTGGATGCAGAGATTACTTAAAAAACAAAAACAAAAACAAAAACAAACAAAAAGCATTCATTAAGAAATTACTAACAACTGGAAAACTGGAAACAGCCTTCGTAAACGTCCACCAACAGAAGCTCGCGGTTTACCCAGAGAGGACTGAAGCAGAGGGTTACAGAAAAGCTCAAGCAAAAATGTTAAGTGAAAACAGGAGACAAAACCATGTCAGGTCCAACAGGGGTCCCAATTTAGTTTAAAAAAAAAAAGAAGAAGAAGAAGACAGAAAGGAAACAATGAGAATTGCTGGGCCACTGGGTGAAAAACAGATCTTCTAGTGGGCTCCCTGTAACTATTAACCTTGTTAGCTGCCAAGGACAAAGTCCGACCTGGGCAGGGCCAACAGGGCTGGCACAGGAGCTCCCAGCGGGTAGGGGCTTCGAGAGGCCTTCTGAGTGGCCCACCCACCACAGGGGCCACTAAGTCCTCCAAGGACACTGGTGATATCACATGGGACCAACAGACCTTTTGAACTTCCAGGTTCACCAGTTCACTCATTCAACAAGGACTCACAATGTGTGATGAGATACTTGCTAACAAGATGAATAAGCTAGTATCTTTCTGACACAGATCCTCTGAGTGGGGCAGAAATCATTACCTACCAGTGGGGGCCCAGTGTGGAAATCCTACTTCTGCTTTTCAAGCCTGTCATCCCGGAGCTATATCAGAAAAACAGCAACATTTCAAAGACAATTAATCCATATACTTCAGATTTCATTTCACAGCCAAATAACCTTGGACAAAATCTAGAATGAATATGCATTAAAAGCTTTACTAAGTAAAATCTATTATTAGTCAGAAAACAATAACAACACTCTCTTGCCTTCTGTTTTGCTTTAAAATTAATAATTTAACATATTAAAGTTGACAACTAAGAAAGACTGGGTTTCTAATCTAAAACCACATTAATTATACACCACTTAAATCTGGACCTCTCACTGGGAATTAAACTCATTCAGCAAACGTTTTCCCCACAATCTAGTCTGGAAATCTGAGTGATACCTAACTTGGATCAAAAGGTTACCTCGTGAAGCGCTAAGGCCAGCAGATGCTGAACTGTTTCCTGTCCTACCCAGGGGAGCCAAACCCTGGGGGCCTCCTCTTTCCCACTCTCCAATTTCCGACCCCAGCTCCTTAGGGGAAACCTCCCACGGCCTCCAAAAGTCAAAACTTAAAATAAAATCTAAAGCACATGGGCACTTCCAATGAAATGAGGACCTTTCTCTGGGGTTCCAGCCCTACCATTCCCTCCCCTCTCCTCTGGTGCTCTCTGCTGGGCTGGAGCCCCTCAGTGCTTCCCACACACATGACTGCTACAGCTGCCCCCATTACCTTCCCCTCCCTGATAATGACTCACTAACTGTGCCCTCTCTTCCTCCTGTGTCCTTCAACCTCATTGTGGACAGGGCTGCACTCCGTCCTTGCTGTCCCACGGCTCACGTACCTGCAAGTGAACAACATCTCCCCTGGCAAGGTGCAAGATTCTTGAGAGCAGTAAAGGGACCTATGGGAACTTCCCACAGTTCCTTAAAATGTCCTCGTTTTGTTTATCTTCCATCAGTTTATCCACACACAAACATATAATCACAGCGATATGGATAACTGTTATAGTAACCCTAACAGATTACCTATCCTGTAAGGAAAATGCCAGATTAATGTGGTCAGACTTTTTTGATTTTTAATCTTCTGAAAGCTCTCACGCCTTGAAATAGGAAAAAACAAAAACAAAAACCAGCCCCCAGAATGTCACTGGCCACATGAATAAATGTCATCTGGCAGGAACACCCCTCCAGCAGCAAACACTTGCATGGTTTGCAACAGCAGAAGAGAGACAGATGGCAGAACCCACCTTTCCTGACACCTGAAAAGGCACCATAAGCAGCTGCCCTCCCTTCCTGGGCTCCGTATCTGCAAATTTGAATAGTTTCTTACTGGGAACAATAATAGCCAACTGAGACTCAGAAAGACTGTCCCAGTGTTAATGGCTAACTCCCACAGCGGAACTTCACAACACCATCAGCGTGCAGAGAAAGATCTATTTTGTCTAGCATGACATTCATCCACACCTCCTCTCAACAACCAATTTAGAGACAGAAAAGGAGGATGAAAGCAGGAAGGGTGGGCAGGCAGGCCCATCTGTATTTGGCCTTCTCTTGGCCTTCAGGCAGGTCAGAGCTCTGAGGCCCATCTGCCCCTCTGCCAGGAGCCACCACCATCATTTTATCCGGACTGCTCTCCCCTTACACCCGTACCCTGTTTTCTTCCTATCAATTCCTACCTTCGTAACAGTCTCGTAGGTGCTGTGGTTATATAGAAAGGAGGTTGGAGAGGCAAATGTGTAGATGGGAGGGAAAATAAACCAAATTCAGGATTTTCCTGAGATGCTTATCTTCTGAGTTCCAGGCTAGAAAAAACTCCGAATTCTGCTCAGGGTTCAATCTAAAAGCCCCAAGTAACAGCCAAGTTACAGGTTCATCTGTGACTCAAGACAAAGGTCTTCAGACAATGAACAACTGTAGCTTCACCAGAAAGGAAAAAAGCTAAAAGAGAACGAATCAAACCCAACCACCTACTTTCATAAAGGCCAGGTGACATAACTCCAGCCTCCTGCCTGCAAAGAAAGCAGGAAGGGACTGGGCGCAGAGGACCTGAGCAGACCGTGGCAAATGCCCATTGGATCACTAGCTGCAAATACTGCAGAGGGACACGGACCTGGTCCTGATTAGAAACCAGTTCTATCAGGGAGTTCGGGTTCACTCTGCACCTGGGGACATCTCGGTCCCCGTGGTGTCCCAGGAGTGCCCAGGCTGGCAGAAAGCAGCCAGGACAGGCAGGCACCTGGACCTCATGCCAGCCCTGACCCAGTCCCTAAGTTAGAAGTCCTCCAGGTCCCAAGTATCTTCATCTGGAACTCGGGAGGATCCAACTGGGTGAGCATGAAGGTCCCTTCCAAAATGGAAATACGGGGGTTGTCCTACGACAAAACAACCAGTATCAGAGAGCAGAGCAGGGCCACAGGCCTAATTCCAATCAATAAGAACTAATCCTGTTTCACCTCACCAGTCATAAGTCCAGTACCCCTGATAGGATGCCCCTAGGGGCACCCTACCTCTGTGGGATGCTTCCTGAGCCCATAACCCCAGTGTCATCACCAAAGACATCCAACAAACCCAAACTGAGGGACAGTCTACAAATACCTGACCAGTACTCGTCATGAAAAGCAAGGAAAGACAGAGTGTGTCCACCACCAAAGGAGCCCAAGGAGATGTGAGGATAACTGAGTGTGGCTGCCAGATGGGGCCCTGGGGGGAAACTGAGAGAGCCCCAACCAGGGCTGCATTCAGTTCAGAGCCTGGCACCCACGCTCATTCCTTAGTTTTGACAGATGTGGCGTGGCTGCACAGATGTTAACATCAGGGGAAGTGGGGTGACGGGTCTCTCTCAAATAAATAAATAAATAAATCTTAAAAAAAAAAGATTTTACTTATTTATCCGTCCGAGAGAGAGAGCACGCATAAGCAGGGGGAACATCAGGCAGAAGGAGAACCAGGTTCCCCGCCGAGCAAGGAGCCCGATGTGGGGCTCGATCCCAGAACCCTGGGACCATGACCTGAGCCAAAGGCAGATGCGTAACTGACTGAGCCGCCCAGGCGTCCCACCCCAAGTTTATTTTAAAAATAAGTTTGTTTGGAGGCTTTGATAGCTTCAAGAAAACTTAGACGATCTGAAAACATCCTGTCATTTAAAAACTTGACTCAGAGTCAGTGCCTCAACACTAATTTGAAAAATGTAGGTAGAGCTACTGAAGGAAAGT
The DNA here is from genome assembly GCF_964656455.1 of Halichoerus grypus. Taxonomy (NCBI): domain Eukaryota; kingdom Metazoa; phylum Chordata; class Mammalia; order Carnivora; family Phocidae; genus Halichoerus; species Halichoerus grypus. The sequence goes on from NC_135717.1 coordinate 38,611,418, forward strand.
AATACACTTGAAAGATAGAAAAAAAACTAACAGAAAAAGTTTAGAATACATTTCCTAATACCACCACCGTCTTCTGTTTTTGGAAACAGACGTTACCCAGCACTAGAAATGGTGCTCCCTCCTCAAACTTCCTCCATACCTGGCTGCGCCCAGGCTGCCCGGCCCTTTGGGCTGCCCTGCCAGGAAAGCCCCTCCCTGCTCAGTGCACCTGGGCCCAGGTTCTTCTGCGCTCCTCTCTGGAGCAGCCCCACAAAGGCTGGCAGGGCAATGCCCTCCCCTTGGGGCACTGTCTCCCTTCAGCCCCTGGGGTAGGGCTGTGGTTGGTGGGGCTCACAGAGGTGGGCAGCGCATGCAGGCTGTCCTCCACCCACTAAGCTGCCATCTTTTTCACGCACGGATTCCTTTAGGCCCTGAGTGTGCAGCCCTGGTTCTTGTCCATGTCTCTTCTCCATCACCAACCCATCCTCACCCCCTTCCACCCCAGAGACACAAAACACAGTGCCAGCAGCTTGTGTGCAGGAGTTTCCCAAGATTAAAAAAAAAAAAAAAAAGTCATTTAGATTATGAGTTTTATTTTCTTTTTTTAGGAAAGAGAATAAAATGCATTCACAAATAAAATCTATATTTAGATACACATTTTTGAAGCTGTATATCTGATAATAACCAGCTACGTATACACAATCAATAGAAGACTATAATTTTGACCAATGTAAAAACCCCATGAAAGAAAAATGCCAAACTGCAGGAAGAAAAAACGAGTTAACAATGGAAAAAAAGGGCAGTAAACGCTGAGCTTCAGAGATCACGCACTGAGGGAACAGATTATTCTCTCAGTCTCCTGTCCAGCCTAAGTCACAGGCCACTCCGGGAGGAAAGAATGCAGAACAGCTCAGTGCTCACCCTCAAGGAAGGAAGCCAGTTAATAATGAGAAGAGCCCGGAAATGAGCAGTTATCAAGCTCCTTAGCTTTCTAAGTAAGTTGGCTTGCAATCTTACCTGCCTCCCAGGGTCTGGCTGCTGTGACTCTCCAGATGAGACCTTCCTAAGAACACAGCTGAGCAGAGTCAGAGTCCCAGCAATTTTCCCAGATGGGCTGGTCCCCTCATTTCCCAAAGGAGGGCTCCATGCACCACTGCACACGGGAACGTCACTACTGCCCTCCTCCTAGGTTGGTGGCTCTCTCACTCACTGAGCATGGTGAGTGAGAGGTGCACAGGTCCACAGAGGGAACCTCTAAGACAAGGTGGGCTGCTTGGACACCCTCAGGACCATCAGCCACACAACCCCCCAAGGAGGCTGGCACTATACCCACCTGGAGCCACAGCTGTGGCGCTGATACAGCTGCACCCAACAACAGAGCACACGCCCCTTTTAGGACAGGACACTTAGAAATTCAAGCAAAGTCGAGGCCTGGGGAGAGCCCTCACCGACCCTGCCCAAAGCAGCAGAGAGAGCTCTGCCATTTCCCCTAAGGTCCCTACATCATACGAGAATAGCAACTTGGCTTCTGGTCAGAGGACTATTAGGGTGATCCTCATCCTCAGTTAGGGATCTTTTAAGAAAACTGTCCTCCTGATGGGAAAGCAGCTGCCTCTCATGCAGAGTCCACATCACCAACGCTGGCTCTTCTACAGGTTTGGTACTCAGGTCTGGCGACGGGAGGACAGTGGTCCGCCGCCGGCCTCACCCACCACTGCGGCAGTGCCAACAAGAAAAGCCTCAGCTCAAACACTACATGCTCCACACTAACAGTTTGCTCATCCAGATTTAATCCAACAATTGGTCGCCGAAACCTGCCAGGAAGAGCTGTAGTACAAAAAGAAACCGATACCTTTGAAATAAAGCCTTTCAAGGGTCATGAAGGTGATACAATATACATGTAGAAAAAACAAATATCCCCTTCTTCAATTGTATTTCCTTAGACGATGAAAGAGTGGGACATGAATCCGTGTTTTTACCATCCGATTCCTTCCTAGTTTGGAATGCTTTCATATTGGGCATTAAATAGGCGATAGTTTTATGATGAAACCCTTTCCCCCTCAACTATATACAGCTCTAAATACAAGGAAATCAGAATGTACATATAAGATTCAGACATGTTTTTGTTAACAAATAGCAAAAATGTTAAGATAGGTATGTGACAAATACACCACAGGAAACCCAGATATGAGAACCATGAGGAGAAAGCATGAAAAAGAGTCAGAGAAGCCATCTAGAGATTCAAGGTTCGGAAAAGATAAGGACATAACAAAGCGCAGAACCTGTTTCAGAGCTGACTATATAACAAAACCTGTTGCAGACCAAAGGGGGCAAGGGTGGGGGGGGCACACAAAGAAGCTGATTGGTCAGAAAAGGCTTCACAGCCACCAGGGGGTAGTTTCCACTGAGGGGAATTTCTTCAGGCAAAGAGGAAGAGCCTAAAGAGGAGAACCTGGCAGCCCAGAACATCGTGGACACTATCCTGTATATGCTGGGAAGAGGGCACACGGCAGGGGCATCTGAGAAGGGACCCTCACTGAGGAGGAGCAAAGTGACAGGCCATGAGAGGCTGGGGGAAGTCCCAGGGGCACCCTTCCAGCAAATGCTCACTTCTCGATGCCCAGGAAAGGGGGACCCGGGAAGAAAGCATGAGGTGTTTTAAGCCCCACCGGCGGGGGGGGGGGGGGGGGAGTGCATGACGAGAGCACAGTGTGGCCGCCCCTCCAGGTGGCATCCCTTCCTTCACTGCACGGCAGCATCCGCAGCCAGGCCACAACGGAGTCCACACACCTGCTTCACACTGGGTTCAAGAGCAAGGTCTCCCCCCAGGGGGGTGGGAGGCCCTCTGCTCCCCATCTCTCAGAAACAGGGAGGGACAGCAGAAAAGTTAACTGCGAGCCCCGTTCCTCAGAGGTCACCACTGCAGGTCAGAGCACACAACAAGAATTTCTGTAAGACTTCAAGCTTCCCTGCAAATCTTAGCAGCCTTCTCTGACAGCATCCGATATACAGCTGTCGCTTTGAGATACAACTCCCGCTGCAGTACAATTAATTCCAAAAGAGAAAAACAGGTTGAAGAATGAGACTTTAACAATGAAATCACTGTAACAACTAAGCTCTCATCCGGATGAATTCTGACTGAAATACTGCCGAGATGCACTCACGCAGTTGTCTGCACGCAGCCTCTCGTCAGCCTTCTCCAACGTGGACAGACCTGCCACCAGCTCCACAAACATGCAGAGGACACAGACCGCCAGGACGAACCTCCCTGGCATCCAGACATACCTTCACACAACACCTTTAAATACTTGGCTTCCCTGAAGGCTGCAAGCTGATTCAAAGCACAGTGGCTGGTGCACCGGGCACCTGATCCTGTCTATGGGGCCACCAGGAACTATGTGTCCACCTTCATCAGGCCGCCAGACAACACTCCAAATGAAAACCATGCTTGTTTGGTCTTCCGTGGGCTGTGCAATAAGGCAGGCGCTGCTAGTGTAGGGCATGTCCCATCTTTTCCATACGCAGACCTTGCAGTGCAGTCAGCTCTCCTTCTGCTGGCCTATATGCAATCCAGCTATTTAAGCACAAACTTCCATCAGTTGCCCTGATGAGGGATATGAAAGCCACAAACATAGATCCTTTATAGCAAACTACCTCTCTTAAGACATTCAAAATGACTTGGAATTTCTTGGAGTAAAAAATCTCATTTAAAATTGGGAAAATTTTCTACACTAAGGGGATGGAAACAGACTTTGTGCAGCTACATAAGTGCAACCAAACACTGAAAGCAGACCAAGAACCATCGTGAACCCAAAAAGGCCTTTCTCCTCTAAGACACTATCATCAGAACGTATTCCCCATTACTCTTTTTTTTTTTAAAGATTTTATTTATTTATTTGACAGAGAGAGAGCGAGAGCAGGAACACAAGCAGGGGGAATGGGAGAGGGAGAAGCAGGCTTCCCGCTGAGCAGGGAGCCCGATGTGGGGCTCGATCCCAGGACCCTGGGATCATGACCCGAGCCGAAGGCAGACGCTTAGCGACTGAGCCACCCAGGCGCCCATATTCCCCATTACTCTTGAAAAAATGCACTCTGCCTGTTGATTCAGCTAGAGACTGGATACACCACTGGTTCTAGATATTCAAACAATATATTTTTTTAAAGATTTTATTTATTTACTTGACAGAGAGAGAGAGATACAGCGAGAGAGGGAACACAAGCAGGGGGAGTGGGAGAGGGAGAAGCAGACTCCCCGCCGAGCAGGGAACCTGATGTAGGGCTTGATCGCAGGACCCTGGGATCATGACCTGAGCCAAAGGCAGACGCTTAACGAATGAGCCACCCAGGCGCCCCCAAACAATTTTTTAAAGGGTCTGGTAACAAATGCGAGCCAGTTAAAGAAGGCGGCACTGCTGAACAGGCCTGAACGATACATGTCCAAAACTTGGGTTTCCACAACAACACTTCCTCCCCCGGTGATTTGCTCTTTGAACCTGCCTTCAAAACAACTGCACTCCTCCCCCCTATGGCCGGCTGTCATCCAAAGGGCAGGCACAGAGCTTGCACACATCGGCCCTGGCCCTCGCACCTGCTGAGGGAGTCATTTCAGCATCAAGTGTTCCTCAGCAGCGCGTGGGGTTCCAGCAAAGTCCATTTCCCTAGAAGATGCTCCTTAGGAAGAGACAAAGTATAGTGCCGGGGAAGGTTCTCCACACTCCATCAACTCAGAGGGGACTGGGCTTCTCACCCCATTTCTGCAGCAATTCCCCATTCATCACACCCTTGCCTACATGCACCCAAAACCCACATCAGGTGGGTCAGGGGACAAGAGCATAGAGTGAAAAGGACGACACGCCCAGGAGCCACCTTTTCTTCATCCTCCAAGCTGTGCTAAGGCAGCCCAGAGGCTGAGACCTGCTCTGAAGAGCTCTCTGTAGGCCCCACAGCTACACAGGCTGCTGCTGCGATCCTTCCCACAAAATGCTGTCAGAGAACCGCACAAACCTCCACTTCCACCTGTTAGTACAGGGACCTCACCCTGCCAGCTCCCAACTGCTGTAGGGGTATCACAGGGACAGAAATACAACACACCGCACAAGACTCCTGAGGAGGAGAGGCCCAAAAAGGAGTGTGGAAATTAGAACCCACTTCCTTCCACGTTCCCCACTTTCCCAGCCGCCGTCCCGCCCAGATGCAGCCACCCTTGCAAAAGCTAGAGTCGCTCTGCCTGATCTCCCATTTTACCTTTAACGAAATCTCTGCACAGTTCTTGTTTCCCAAAGGGAGGATTCCAAGCCTCACGCATTCAGAATATCAGCGCTCAAATACAGATGAAGCAGAGCCTCTTTCCAAACAGCTGCTTTCTGACAGCGTGAGGCTGAAACAGGCTCCAGGGGTCACAGAGTTCAGCCATCTGCCCAAAGAAATAAATAAGCGTGCTGTCCTTCCATGTGAAGATGTCTCTCCTGCCTCCAGCACGGCAGAGTCCGGACATTCAGGCACAACCCCCAGGGAAGATGTTCTGGGCAGTGGCACCACGGACTTCCTCAAGCCAAGTACCGCGCTGAGCCGCCCAGCAGACCCTCCCTCAGGGTGAGGGGGCACGTGAGGGGGCAGAGTGGCGCCCAGGCCCCTGCCACCACTCAGACATGGATTCACACTGTTTACCAAGCAGATACTTAACTTACCCGCATCCCAGTTTCCACATCTGTAAAATGGGAAGGACACCTACCTCACACAGCACTAGTAACAGAAATCAAGCAACATGGGGTGAGCTATCTGGAAAAGTGCCTGCTTCTAAAGTAAGTGCTCAAGAAATGGTTCCTCCAGCCTCTGGCCCACCTAGAAATCAAAGGAGACTAAGCCATTTTCAGACTTCATTTGTACTGCTCCCCCCGTTGGCTGCACACGCTTAGAGGAACGGGAAAATTTAATAACGGGGATGGGGGCTTCTCCACACAATGCCACCTTAAAAATCTAGATGCAGGGACGTCTGGGTGGCTCAGTCGATTGAGCATCTGCCTTCGGCTAGGGTCATGATCCCAGAGTCCTGAGATGGAATCCCACATCAGGCTCTCTGCTCAGCGGGGAGTCTGCTTCTCCCTCTCCCTCTGCCTGCCCCTCCCCCTGCTTGCACACGCTCTCTCTCTGGGACAAATAAATAAATAAGTAAATAATTAAAAAAAAATCTAGGTGTAAACCCACTTGAACGATGCAAATCTGTCCGTCTTCAGGTGAAAAGCCAATATTAGGGGCAACGCCGCCATTCCTGAGAAGAAATATGGCCAATTCTCACACGGGGAGGGAGGGGATCTAGCTGAAGACACAAAATCCTTGTTCCTCTCACTTCCAGACAGAGATCTCTCCTTTATAGCGCGATTCATTTGCTCTCACTGGATTCCAGCATTTTTGCACTAAGAAGATGACTTACGCAAAGAAAACTCCAGATGGGGTGCCTGGGTGGCTCAGTCGTTAAGCGTCTGCCTTCTGCTCGGGTAGTGATCCCAGGGTCCTGGGATCGAGCCCAGGCTCCCTGCTCGGCGGGAAGCCTGCTTCTCCCTCTCCCACTCCCACTCCCCCTGCTTGTGTTCCCTCTCTTGCTGTGTCTCTCTGTCAAATAAATAAATAAATAAAATCTTTAAAAAAAAAAAGAAAACTCCAGATGTCCAATGCCCATCGTGTGGAACAACCAAGACCACGAGGAAATATGCTCTTTGCCTCTTGTCGTGACCTCCACCAAAGTACACACCTTGCACTGCAACAGCACCGCTGTATGAAAGTTCATTTTACACACTTCCATGATTGTCATCACCCCCGGCCTCCACTGAGGCTCGCCAAGAAGCCCAATTCGTGTTTTTGCCTGTTGGCCCAGACACCCCAGGGTACAGCCACATGTCGCAACAGTCAAAGACAGCCCCTTCGCCTTTCACCATTTTCTCAACTGAACAGGTCCTCCTCTTAAGACTCTGGATTGTCACCCATCTCTACAGTGTTCTTAGCCTGAAGTCCATGGATGAGCTGCAGAAGGTTCAAGAACCTGCTAAAGTAATTACAAAATGCGGGGTAATTCAGTGTTTTTCTCAGGAGAGGATTTATACCTTCCACCAGATTCTCAAAAGGGTTCAAGACTCCCCAAAAGGCTTAAGAACCGCTACTACAAAGCTGTATGCTGAAAAACAAGGAGTCAGGTAAGTTTCCTGGATCTTCATTCACTTAAGTGATTTTGATTTGCCTTTTGAACCAAATTTTGCAAGCTGTGTTGACATTCTTCCATCACCCACTTTCATAGTCGCGCCCAAGGTATAAATCCTGAAACCACCTTCGCGACTTCAAAACTCAAACACAGGGAAAAACATCAAAACACCAAGGATACTTTTAGCAACAGAAAAAAACATAGTAACACTAACGATACTTTTAAGCAAAACATTTCACCCAACAAGTGCTTTCCTTTTTCTTTTCCCCTGCAATCCCTCCTCGCTGTCACGATCACTCTCCCCTCAGTAGCAGGTTCAAGCTCGACCTCCCTGGGGCTTCCCACACTTGAAACCAGTGCTGGAGAAGAGCCCCAAGGCAGGAAAAGCACCCAATGCCGCTCCGCCGGGCCGGGAAAGGAGTCTACCAAATTCCACCCTAACCGTGAATTTGGGGGGAGCCTGGAGCATCAGGTGCTCTGAGCAAGAACTCGTCCCTCCCGCTTCGCTGCGGCAGAGGCACTGGGACCCCGTTCCAGGTGAAGGCCCAGGGCGGTTCCTTCGCAGACAGAATGAAAGGTAACCCCGGAGGCTCAGCTCCAGGCCGCGGCGCGCCGAAAACAAACTTTCCGAGCACTTCCACCGCGACAAGCCAGTGACACCTCGCCGGCCTCCCCCGCCCTCCGCGCGTCTGTCAGCGCCCCCGCCGGGCAGGCGCCCGGCGCGCCGGGGCCCAGGATCCCCGCGGCGGCCGAGAGGCGCCCTCACGAAGCCCGCGGTCCTCGGCCCGGCCCCCCGGCCGCAGGTGAGGCGCCGCCCGGCCCTGGGGACGCGGGGCCGCCCCGCCTCGCCGGGCCCTAGCGGCCGCCGCGCTTGCCTGGGTGACGGGCCAGCGCGCCCGGTCGGCCGGCGCGCACTCACCAGCTGGCTGGTGGTCCTGGCCATGGGCCCCGCGTCGGCGCGGGCGCCTCCCCCCCAGCGCTGCGCGGCTCGGCGCCTCCTCAACGTCCTCCTCCCCGCGGCGGAGCCCCAGCAATGGCCGCCCTCATCCTGCGCCCGCCCCGCCGCCCGCCGCCCCCGGCTCCGCCCCGCCCCCGCGCGACGCCGGGCGGGACTTCCGCCGCGCCGCCGCTGCCGCCGCCCGCGCCCATTGGCCGCACCCGCCGTCTCTCCGCCGCGGCTCGGCCGGCCTAGCCGGCGCCCCCGAGCCGCATTTCCGGGTTGGGGCCCAGCGGGCGGGAGCGGCCCGGCCCCGCCTCAGAGGGGGGGCGGCCCGCGCGAGCCAATCTCGGGGCCGCAGGGCGGGGCCGGGCAGGAGACGCGGGGAGGGGGGGGAGCTGTCATCCCTGGCGCCCACGGGGGAAACTGAGGCTCGCAGGGGCGCGGAGCTGGCCAAGGTCACGCCCGAGGCAGCGGCGGGGCTGGGCTCCCACGCGTGGCTGGGATCGGGAGCCGGGCTCTGCGCAAACGACAGACGCAACTTCGCTGCTTATGAAACTGACCAGTGTTCACGGACGGAAATTTGGGCTATAAAATCCAATTGAGAAGGCAGAAAACAATCCCATGGCATCACTGCTGATAGTCGCAGGGACACCTGCAGAACTTTCTTCTTTGCCTGTGGTTTTGTGGATTTTTTTGTAGTCGTTACTGTTGATGAGATGTTGAATTTTCTTGTAGTTGTTAATGATGATGGTGTTATTGTTGGTTTTTGTGCTTGTGGTAAAATAGACATAAAATTTACTACCTTAACCATTTTATCATCTGCCATGTGCACAGCTGAGTGGCATTAAATGCATTCACACTTGTGTTATGACCATGCTGTTTTAAACAAAATCACAATCATCTTTGTTACCTCAAGGTTGCATACTTTTAAATAACCTTTTTTTTCTATTTCCAAAAGAAATACATATTTATTTTGAAAAATAACAATTTAGACCATACAGAGAATAATTAGATAAACGAATCCATAAGCCCACTAACTAGTTAATTCTTGAATAGCAGTGATAGCTGCTAACATTTACCTAACTCGTACCCCTTTTTCTTTTCTTTTCTTTTTTTTGTTTAGCACTTATTCTTACCAAAGAATTTTCATGCCTACGGGTACCTGGGTGGCTCAGTCAGTTAAGCGTCTGCCTTCAGCTCAGGTCATGATCCCAGGGTCCCAGCTCCCTGCTCAGAGGGGAGGATGCTTCTCTCTCTCCCTCTGCTGCTCCCCCTGCTTGTGCTGTCTCTCAAATAAATAAAATCTTTTTTAAAAAATAAAGAATTTTTTTGGGGCGCCTGGGTGGCTCAGTTGGTTGGGCGACTGCCTTCAGCTCAGGTCATGATCCTGGAGTCCCGGGATCGAGTCCCGCATCGGACTCCCTGCTCAGCAGGGAGTCTGCTTCTCCCTCTGATCCTCCCCCCTCTCATGCTCTCTCTCTGTCTCATTCTCTCTCTCAAATAAATAAATAAATAAATAAAAAATAAAAAATAAATAAAAAATAAAGAATTTTCATGCCTGATGTCTAAGCAAGCATCCCTGCTAGTGTGGCCCCTGTTTTTGAAAGGGTGAGGAAGCTGAGGCACAGTGCAGTTCTATAACTTGCCCTGGGTCTCACAGTGCCAGAACCAGAATCTTGATACCCATATGCCAGAGGCTATGCTTTGACCATTAGGCTCTACAGCCTCTGTTTGTCCAAGCTTCCAGTGTTCTGTACATGGAACAACACCTTAAACAACAGTCAAAATGGTAAATATAACTCCTATTCCCCAAAAGGGCTTATGCGGTTTGGATACTTTTTTCACTTAGCAATGCATCATCCAGTATCCCGTACAGTTCTGCTGACATCTGACCGCCATCTTCCCCGGTGGTGAGGGCTGCGGAGGACTCCACTGGAGGCAGCCTATAGCTTACAGATCCACGTAGCACACCTTTATTTATTTCCTTAGGATAAATTCTCAGCAGATGGAACTGCTGGGCCAAAGTACAGGGATTCCTCTCGGGACTTTTGATACAGGCTGAAAATTGCCAATTGGTTACCCCACTCCGGACACTAACCCTCAGTGAACACAAAGACAAGGTCAAGGTAGATACCAGCTCTTACCACCATGCCAAGCCACATTCAACACTCGGTAACACTGAGAACGTTATCCTACGTCATAACCCTTAGTACAGATTAAAAGCACATCTGATTTTGCCCACAACAGCCCTACAAGCAGGAGGTTAACTGTGACCATCTCCCTCTTTCACATGAGAGCTGAGGCTTTGGTGCCCTGCCTACTCTTAGTCATATATTAGGTCACAGAGCACAGAACTCAAAACCACCCCTGACCAACAGCAGGGCTCTGCTCTTGGCACTGCACCCAACTGCCTCCCAACAAACCCTTCTTTTGTGTTTATTGTAGCCCTCACAAAGTAATGACAACTTGTCCTCAGAGAACCCTAACCATTTTTTAAAGATTTATCTTACTTCTCATCACAACCCTAGGAGATACTTAGTATTTATTACCATCTTACGTGTAAAATTTGCCAGACCATACACTAAATGCAATTGCGTATAAATACATAGATCTAGAGTCTAAAAAAAAATATGTACACACAAACATGAGGAGTGACCTTTCTCAGAAAGTTACTAATGGATGTGCTCCACCAAATGGAGGAAACCAAGAAAGAAGAAGACATGAGATCCAGGAAACAGGAAGGAACAAAACACACAGGAAGGTGAGGAAGGCAAGTCCCAGGATTTGTCCACTCACCGAGTATGGATTCAGTCTCCCCTCCGTGCCAGGCACCGTGCTAGACGTTGACAATTCCCTGGTGAGCAAAACACAAAAATCTCTGCCCTCATGAAACTCCAATGCCACAGGCGGGAGGCAGGGTGGGGGAGGCAAATGAATAAGCAAATCTTCCCGGATGTTAGAAGGCAGTTAGTGCTACAGGGAAGAAAGAAAATCAGTGGGGCCTCAGGAGTGCCTGGGGGAAAGGTGCAATTTTAAATGGATAATGAGGAGAAATCCCAGGATAAGAACAGGGAGCACACAGACCCTAGGAAAGCAGGCTTTCTTCTTCCAGAAAGAAGCTGAAAATGATAGATCCTCTCATGGCTTTCGCCACATAAAAAAACTGAATTAAGAAGCGACAGAGAGACAAGAAAACTCCAGAGGAAGAGCCCTATCAGGAAGGAAGCAAAATCACCGTTTACCAGGTACCTCACTCCTCTCAGTTGTGAGGGATATTTACAGTCATAATACAGGTGCACGGATTCAACCAGTAATCATCATCCTTTACCTCAGAAGGACCCAGAGAGGAGAGGGGGCGTGAGACAGCTGAATCCTCACCCCTTCTAACAGACAGGCACTAGATAATGGCTGTAAGTGATGAGTCCAGACATAAAGTGGGAGAATATTCGTTAGAAAGATAGACATACACAGCAGGAAGAACATTTAAACCAGTAGTAAGTGGGATGTGAGGAGGGGGGAGAGGTGAGGCACCGGCTGCTGTTCTGCATTACAAGCCTTTTTATTTCTATTTTATTCTTTATTTTTATTTATTTATACGAGAGAGAGAGAGAGAGAGGGAGTGCACACAAGCAGAGGGAGAGGGAGAAGCAGGCTTCCCGCTGAGCCAGGAGCCCGATGCGGGGCTCGATCCCAGGACCCTGGGATCATGACCTGAGCCGAAGGCAGACGCTTAACGACTGAGCCACCCAGGAGCCCCTACAAGTCTTTTTACAACTATCTGGCTTCTTAAACATTGATGCAAATAAAAATTAATAAAGTGGGTGTATCTTCTTCCCGGAGATTCTAAGAAGCTCTCACTCACGTAGGTAAAACTGCGCAAGAATGTTCGTGACGGCGTAACTTTAACCTGAAGCAAATGACAAAAGAGAAAAAGAAAAAAAAGAACCAAAATATTTATCAACAAGAGAATGGTAAAATAAATTATGGTACGTTCATTCTGGAGAATTCGATGCAGCTACTGGAAAGAAGAGGGTAAAGGTCTAACGGAGAGTGAAGGTAAAGAGACAAGTCACAGAATATGAACCAAACTGAGGTCTTCAGCTTTTTTTTTTTTCTTTTTTCAGAGTCGCTTACACCGAAGCAAGACTGCGTAGTTCTTTGGGAATTCAAAGACCAACAACAGGGAGGGGGAAAAACCGAGAGGGACAAGTCCACGGGGAATGCTACAGCCCCCTGGAGCAGCAGGTGGGGCAGGCATCCTCTGTGGCCTCAGGGGAAGGTGTGAGGGGAGAGGGGCAGGCTGGAGGCCTGCGGAAAGCCGCTGAGCAGGCAGCGGGGGCAGGGCAGGGAGCAGCCTCGGAAAGAGGAACAAGAACAGTACTCAGTTCTCATGGGGCCTCGATGGCAGCCATTGTGCAAGCCAAAAGCCAGGCCAGGCCACCCCTCTCACCTAGCGAGAGGCAGGGCACCCCTGCCATGGGTCAGGTCTGGCTGCAGATCCCGGGACAGCGGGCAGGAGGGGACATGGACTCACCTGTCCCCGCACAGTTCACGGGCACTCTGGCTGGAGGAAGAAGAGGGACAGCCCCTGGCTCTTATCTCTCCTTTCCCTGCCCAGTGCCTCTGTCGCTGGCCAAGAATGCGATGCTTGGCTTGACGTTGTGAGGTCATGTTCCACCCGAGGAGGGACAGGAGGATGATAACCACGCTAGGAGAGGCTGAAAGGCTGCCGTATATACACAGCCTGTGGGGGGCGGTCAGCGCTGTGCTCCACATGGCCCGTGGCATTTCACCCGTGCCTCACTTACTGCTCTTAAGTGCGGTGGCCCAAGGGAGGGAACCCAGCTTCACAGGCGATGGGCCTTGCCCAGCATCACACAGCTAATGTGTTAGCCACCCAGGCCCGTGTAACAAATTATCCCCCAACTCAGAGACCTCAAGCAACAAACATTTACGATCTCATGGTTTCTGTGGGTCAGGAAGCCAGGAGCAGCTTGGCCGCAATGGTTCCCGCTCAGGGTCTCTCAGGAATTCGCAGTCGAGAGGGTAGGGAAAGCTGAGCCATCTAAAGGCTTGACTTGCGGTGGGGAGGGGCACCCTGGGGGCTCCAGGGGGCTAAGCATCCAACTTTTTTTTTTTACATTTTTTTAAAAGATTTTAGTTATTTATTTGAGAGAGAGAATGAGAGAGCGAGAGAGCATGAGAGGTGGTGAGGGTCAGAGGGAGAAGCAGACTTCCCGCTGAGGAGGGAGCCCGACACGGGACTCCATCCCAGGACCCTGGGATCATGACCTGAGCTGAAGGCAGATGCTTAACCTACTGAGCCACCCAGGCGCCCCAATAAGTAAATCTTAAAAAAAAAAAAAAAGAGAGAGAGAGAGAAAGTTGCTAAAGCCAATAATTTCCAAGCCACCTGGAAAAATATCTTCTCATATAAATTGTGCTACATGGAAAAAAATATTTTAACTAGACTGGGAGACAGGAAACAGAAAGTTGCATCAAATCTCAGGTGAGGGGCGCCTGGGTGGCTCAGTCGGTTAAGCATCTGCCTTCGGCTCAGGTCATGATCCCGGGGTCCTGGGATTGAGTCCCACATCGGGCTCCCTGCTCTGCGGGGAGCCTGCTTCTCCCTCTGCTTCTGCCTTTCTCTTTCTCTCATGAATAAAAAAAAAAAAGAAAAGAAAAAACTCAGGCGAGTAACCTTCCCTCCCTAAGTCTCAACTTCCCCAGCTGTAAAATGGGCTGATTCCAAAAACTGGTCAAAATCCCAAAGACTGAAAACATCCAGTGTTGATAAGCATGTAGTGAAAGGAGCACCTTCGTACCCTGATGATAGGGATGTAGTATCTCCTTTAGACCCAGGCAGTAGGGAGCCGTGGCCCAGGCCCCTCTCTCTGGATGAGGAGGCAGGCAGAATAACAGCCCCACCAGAAATGACCATGTCCTGTTCACCCAACCTGTGAATATGTTACATCACACAGAAAGGGAGGATGATGGTTGTCAATAAGCTGACCTTAAAAGAGGCAGATTATCCAGGATCATCCAGCTCGGCCCAATGTAATCACAAGAGTCCTTAAAAGATAGAAGAGAAAGAGTCAGAGCCCGAATGAGGCAACATGAACAGCACGACTGGCCAGCACTGGCTTCGGCAAATGCAAGAGACCACGAGACCACCAGTGTGGGCAGCATCTGGAAGCTGGGAACGGAAGGACCACCCCCCCCAAGCTCTAAGGAGAACAAAGCTCTGCCACCACTTTGATTTCAGCCCCGAGACCTATTTCTCACTCCCACCTCCAGAGCTATAAAATAAATGTGTGTTCTTTTGAACCCCTAATTTGTGGTAATTTGTTACAGGAACACGAGAAAACGAATACACGCAAACCCGGAACCCAAAGGGCGTAAAGGAGCGCCTACACCGGGTCCCCTCCCGCCTCCTAGACACGCTTGGGCATCTGGGGCCCCAGAGCTCCCTGCCCATCACTCCATGGTCCCTCCTCCCCGGGGCTAGGGTTTGGCGGGGGGAGAAACCCAACTGGTCCACGCTGGGATCTGGTTAACGTTATGAAACATCCATCTTCGAGAAGAACACTGGGGACCTTGTTCAAGTACAGAGACATTTCCACGTGTCCCCACCCAGGCAGCTTTCCGTTTCAGGCTGCTTAACTAAAAAATAGTTACTAGCAGAGCAGTATCAAAAGTACAATTCCAGTTTATGAAACAAACCAAGACATAAACGTAGGACAAGGTATGTTGGATCACGTTGGAAGGAGCACACCAAGCTCTTAATGGTGCGGGAGTGGGAGGCAGGCAAGACTCAGGGCCATCGCTCCGGGCACCGGGCTGCCTGGGGACGACAGGGGGCGAAGGGGGTAGGCCGCAGGGGCTAAGCGGAACCGCCCTTCGCCCACCCTCCCGGTGCCACACCCTGCTGTACCCAGCCGCTCCCGCACCCCCGACTCTGGACACGCTCCGAGCTGGGGCGAGGCTGGGAAAGGCAGTGGAAGGGGGCCGGTGGGGAGCCCACACCCTACTCCCCAACGCCAACGAGGGCGGGGCGGGGAGGCTTGGGGCGCAGGGGATTCACAGGGCGGCGATAGGGAGGGAGGGGAGCGGTGGGGCGGGAAGGCGCGCAGAGAGGCAGGCGGGCGGACCGGGGCGCAGTGGGGTCTGCAGCGCGCGGGGGGCACGAGGCCCCCGGTTCCCCTGCACCCGCCGGAGACGAGGCCGGATCGGTCCCTTAATCCGGGACAGGGTGAGAGACGGACGCGCCCCCCAGCTGCTCGGCCGCGGCGCACGACAATCCTGATTGGCCCCGGCACGGACCCGCCCACCCTGACGCCACAGAGCCCGTCCCCCAAGGAGGAGCCCCTCCAGCAGCAAGCCGTAGCCCCGTGCGCCGCAGCTCTTACTGTACCTCTGGGTCCGCGTGGACCCGGCGCCTGGGCCGCAAGCCGGGCCCGCGGCGGACAGGCTCAGCCGGAGTCACCGTGCACCGCGGTTGATACCGTCTCCCCACCCCCACCCCCAAGCCGGCTTCTCCGGTCTGGACCACCCAGATCCTCCGGGGCCCGTCAACCCGACCAGGAGACCGAGACTCCGTAAGGGACGCCTCAGCGCCTGGATTCGAACCCGCGTGCACTCGGCGCAGTCGGGGGCCCTCAAGTGGACCCCTCCGCAGCTCCCAGGCACTGCCGCCAGGGGGCCCTCGTCCCACGCCGCAGAGTCACGACGCTCCGGCCCCGGCACCGGGTCCTAGCACCACCGGGTCCCCTGGTCCTCCCACTCACGTACAACACAGAGCAAGCTACGAAGGTGCGAGCTGCACGCCAGGTCACCTCCCCGAGGATCCCACCCCAGCTTCCCCACCTCAGTGAAAATGTCACCCCCACCCACCAGTGACTCAGGCACACCCCTCGCAGCCTACCCTACACCAACACTAGAGCATGCCTGTCCCCCCCCCGCTTCACCTGTCTCCAGCCCCACTGCCACCCTACAGCCAGCCCCTCAGAGTCTCCTTGCTGGGGGGTCTAACAAAACGGCAGCACATCTTGTTTAAAACCCTGCAGCCTCAGAATCAGAAGTGGAGTGGTCGGTGCCAGGCTGGAGGGGATGGGGGAACAGGGACAGTACCTAGAGGGAACAGAACTTCTCCTGGGGTGGTGAAGTTCTGCGGATGACGGTGGTGATGGCTGCACCCCTTTCCAGCGAGAGTGCCGCGGGATCTTCGTGGGGTAGTTTCCCCTTGCCTAGAGTGCTTTTCCCAACCTGCACAGGTGCCTCACCCCTGCTGACCCCTAGTTCAACTAGCACTTCCCAGATTCTCCACCCAGAGAGGCAGCGTGGTGACAGGTTTAAGGGAGGGCCCCGGGTAGGGCGGCCAGGACAAATCCTAGCTCTGGTGCTCCCCAGCTCTGGAATCAGGTGCCCGCTTCCCCATCTGAGAATGGGGATGACAAACAGGAAACTCCTTTAGATTTTTGGCAGAAAAGAATGGGTTCACGCTGGTAACGCACTTAGGCCTAGCACCAAACAAGGCAAGTGCCCACCGCTCAGCTTTGAATGTGTTTTGGAGACATTCCTCTGCTCCCTCCAACCAGGGTGGAGCACGTGGCTGTCTTCCAGGAGCTGCTCTGTCACCTGCTGGGCCTAGAAGTCCCTGCACCCCACGGGCATGTGGCCTGAGACCCAGTCCCCTGGTACCCCTGCAGGTGGCCTTTCCTGAGTCTTGCCTTACGGTGCCGGTTCTCCCCAGGCTGCTCACCCTCAAACACAGCCAGGATCCGTGGCCATTTTTGTCACTTTGGGCCTGGAGACGCTTCCTGTAGTGTGCTCTGTGGCAAAGGCAAGGGGAAGGGTGGCCAAGCCACACACCACGGCATCCTGGGACACTCGCCTTCAACCTCCTATTCCAAGGACTACAGCCATGAGAAAGGGGGGAGGTGCTGCCCAGGACACGATGAGGGAGAAAGTCAACCCCAGATCTGGGGCTACACCAACCCCTGCCATCCGACTCCCATGTCACGACTGTCCTCAGGACCTGCACAGCTCCTCAGAGCCCACCTGCCCCACAGCTATCCTTCCCAGAGAACCCAACAGCCCACGCTCCCTACGTGGGGACCCCGCTGCCAGGACCGAGGGGACATGGAAGGCTGCGGGATGACACTAACGGGAAAATAGTTGCAGGGCTCAGGACACTGGTGACCCCCAAGCTGCCCACCAGCACCAGGCAGGGTCACCTCCAGCTGTGCAAACACCAGGGTGCAAGGGCGATCATCGTGCCCACCTGGGAGTAAGGTCAGGAGAAGGGGTTGTTCAGAAAAAACACCCCAGGAAGCTGAGCCTTGATTATCCCAAGAGCTCAAAGAAGTAGGGCTGCGGGCTGGGCGAGCAGCAGTGGCCAGGGTCAGCTCAGGGGCCCTGGCCACTGCTTCCTGCATTCACAGCCAGGCGAGCTGGGGTCCTGAGGCCGGCGCGGATGCCCCCTGAAGGCTGGGAAGGAGCACCCGGCACTATGGCCCTGGCCCCCCACTCTGCCTACCCAACTCAAGGGTGCAGAGAGTGAGCCCCTGGGACATCCTCATGCAGTAGCCCTCCGAACCCTCCGCACTGCCCACCCGAGGCCCCTCCTACACCCAGCTCCTCCAGCCCCAGCTAACTTGCCTGCACAGCCAGTTCTCTCCTTGCTTAAAATCGCAAGACGTACCCTTTCCCCTCGGTCCCCTGACACGTGAACTTCTGAAGCTAACTGCACTCTGTCCCCAAGCCCCTTCCGGTCCACTTCCCAACCTACAGCCCAGGACTTCCCCACCCACCCTCCAATCATTTCCAACCAGCACCTCTGCCTGCGGGTCTGCAGGCCTCAGACACATCTGTGCCACAGACAGGGGCCTCCAGAGAGCTGGGATGAGCCAGAATCCAGCCACTCCCACTCCCAACCCCCCTCCCCCCCCCCCACCCAGACAGCCACCAAGGTGACGGCGCCCTGCTTTGAAGCAACACTCGGAGACCAGACAAGTCCCTGCTGGGCGCATGTTTATCCAGCTGCCTCCTGAGCGGAGGCCTCCACCTGGGGCAGGGCGCCCACTCGCTCCCTGGAGACCAGCTCCTCCACGGCTCAGCCCTGACCGCGTCCAGCTAAGGCTGGGCATCCTTTCCGGCTGTGGTCCTTGGTCACTGCCTGGCCTCCTCCGCCTGCCACACCAACTCGCCCGAGATGTAGGTGGCCCGCACGTGGAGAGAGTCATCGAGCACCACGAAGTCTGGGTCAGAGGCGGGTGGTGAGGTGGCGGCAGGGGTGGGTGGGCCCACCACCACCCCAACCCCCAGCCAGCTTCCAGGAGCTTCATCACCCCTAAGAGAAGCTCTGTTCCCCTCCCCACCCCTGCCCAGGAGCTGGTGGGGAAACTGAAGCCTGCAACATGATTTGGGCAGGGCACCCCAACCCATCGCAGGCTGGCCAAAGTCCTGGAGCCAGTATTCCTGGCAGTAGGGTACAAAGGACAAAGGCCCCGGCAGCTCCTCAGCCGGCCTTGTTTCATACACCAGAAAGCCGGGCCTGATCGGAAAACGGGCCCGGGCTGAGGCTGGTGGTGGGCAAGGCCACCTGGGCATAGGGAAGATTCCACCTGCCCTGGCACTGTCCCAAGTCCCCCGGAGCTCCCAAGTCTTCAGT
Organism: Halichoerus grypus; assembly: GCF_964656455.1. Lineage (NCBI taxonomy): Eukaryota > Metazoa > Chordata > Mammalia > Carnivora > Phocidae > Halichoerus > Halichoerus grypus. The sequence continues at coordinate 38,630,201 of NC_135717.1, forward strand.
GGCCTGGGTGCCCACATCAGGCCCTGACCTGCATCGGCCCCGAAGTCCAGGGTGCCCTTGCGCTTCTCCAGTCCCAGCAGCTGAGCGGGGTGCAGGGACGCAGCCTCCAGGGCCAACTCCACACTGCAGCCTGCTCAGGGGACATAACTGGGTAACCATCCCCCATCCCAGCTCGGCCAGCAGCCCCTCCCCCACCCCACAGCCCCAAGCTCCAAGGCCTAGGAACTAGAGAGGGGAGACATCCCAGGCCTCTGCAGCAGGGAGACAAGGCTCCACCTCCCCCCTACCCCCAGTCTGAGGACATTACTGGGGACCCTTTTCCTGCTCTCTCACCCATCCCAGACCGGCAGGCCTCCCGTCCTCACGGACACTCTGGACCCAAAGGCCTGCAGGCCCCTCCTCCTTCAGGGTCCCAGGTAGAGCAACCCCACAAAGAAGCAGTAGCCTGAGCCATTGATAAAGCCACCTGGTCTTGCCTTTCTATCCCTGCTACCCCTCGAGAGATCACACAACTAAACCCCATTCTTTCTGTTCCCCACATCACCCCCCCAGCTGCCAGGCCAAAGCCATTTCCCGCCTCCTGGCTTGTCTCCCTGCTGCTCTAAACAGCACGCTGAGCCCCGATACCTCCAGGTGACACCCCAGCCCCAGGGCACTACGAAGAATCCCATAGGGCCTGGCCAACCACAGCCTCTGCCAGACACACCTTCCCACCTCACCAACAACAGGCCCAGCCCCTTAAGAAGCCTGGAGCATAGCTCTGACCCCCACCTCATCTCCCTAGCTCTGGACCCGTGAAGTCCTGCGAGCCCACAGGGTCCAAGACCAAGGCCCTTGCTGCGGGTAAGGTGTGGTCCATTCCCCTCGCGGGTGCCATGGCTTCACTTCCATCACCCCGGGTCCCAGTCTGCCAGGAGCTCCCTGCGGGGGGACCTCAGCCACATTCCTGGTGCTTGTCCCCTGGGAACTCCGCCAGATGAAGGATGTGGGTACGAGACTCTCGGTGCTTCCCTCCCACCTCTCCCAGACATAGCCTCTACCCTCTGTGCACATGCACACACACATGTGCGCACACACCCCCCACGCCAGCCGCACTGACCTGTGGCCTGCAGAAAGTGCCGGACACACACGTCCATCGGGGCTATGCTGCCACTCAGCGTCTTGGTGCCTTCAGAGCAGAGAGGGCAGGCTCTGGGGGACCAGAGGCCACCAGGCACGTGGTGGGGGGTGGGCAGTGGGCTGGGGGGGGGACAGCAGGCTGGTGGGGAACACCCAGATTCCTGCATCCCACAAGAGGCCAAGGGGCTGTTCTTGTGGGGGCAGTTGGCGGGGACGAGAGGATCGCTCACCTGCCACATAGGCTGTCAGCCCATCTACCTCCACCTCCTGCTGCCCCAGTGTGTGACGGCCGTTGCCCAAGCCTAAGGCAGGAACGGCGTCGGTGACCAACACCAGCCCTGTGGGAGGAAGGGACCTTAGACCTACCCCGCGGTGGCGTCCCCGCTGCCCCTGGCCTGCCCCGCCACTCACCGTGGGGATGGGCCCGGTGGGCAATGCGCAGGGCAGCAGGGTTGGTGTGCGTGCCATCAGCGATCATCCCGTAGAAGATGTGGCGGCCTGGTGGCAGCCGGTCACTGGTCAGGAGCCCCACGATCCCTGGGTCACGGTGGTGGAACTGGGCAGGGTTAGGAGGGGGCAGCTGAGCGATGGCAGGAGCCCTTGCACCCGCCCGCGGGACTTGGGGGGGTTACTCACAGGCAGCATGGCATTGAAGAGGTGGGTGATGAAGGTGGCCCCACACTGCACAGCTTCCTCCGCGGCCTGCAGGTCGGCCACCGAGTGTCCTGCATGGGGGACCTGGAATCAAACTACGCACCCAGCCCAGTACCCCCATGAGGGCCCAACCCTGGGGGCAGCCCCCCTCACCTAGGGACACACAGATGCCACGGGCCGCCAGTGCCCGTATCACCTCTCGGCTCCGGCCCAGCTCGGGGGCCAGCGTCACAATGCGGACGTTGTCCAGGGGCCCGTAGGTGGCCAGCACATCGTGGAAGGCGTTGGCCTCAAAGGAGCGCAGGTGGGCTTCGGGGTGTGCACCTCGCTTCTCCCGGCTGATAAATGGGCCCTCCAGGTGCACCCCTGGGAGGAGGGGAGTGGATGGCTCCAGCACGCCTCCTGCCCTGCAGCCCCCACCCTGGCCCCTGTCACCTGCCCGACCTCCCTCCCCAGTTGGAGGGGGAGGGGCTGCCAACAGGTCCCCAAGGAGCCTCCCAGGGTGGGGGCAGGGAGAGGGGTCAGCCACTCACCGAGGACCCCTGCCCCATGGGGACCACCACTCTTCACAGGGATCTGAGGAAGGACCTGGGGGGAACCAGCTGTTAAAGCCCTGCCCCCTACGGCCCAGTGCCCAGAGGTCACAGCCCAGCCAACGTCAGAGATCAGCCGCCGATAGCCTTCCCTCAGGTACTAGAAGGGAGTCAAAGGCCCCCAAACGTGGTCAGGGAAAGCACAGCACTGGGAACCATGAGGATGTGGAGGAGCCGTGGGGGATGCACGGCCAGCTGCCTGCAAGGACCAGCACAGGAGGAAAGAGCTCCTGCGCAGAGGGCAGGCACATGGACAGAAGGCAACCCCGCTGCCCTGGCCCGTCCAAGTGGCCCCAGTCCAGGCAGCAGCTGGGACACAGTGGGTGGCATGCTCAGAGGGTCTGGACCCGGAGAGGCTGACCAGCCCGGCCTCTTGGGCTGCAGTACCAGAAGCAAGGCCAGAGGCAGGAGGAGGGCGTGCACTCCAGGCAGAGTGAGTGCAGAAGCAGGGGCTCAGTGGCCAGAGAGCTCGGTGCAGACGGGGCTGGGGGCTCGGGCATCAACGGCATGGCCACGCCGTGCCCGAGCTCAACACCATCGGGAAGGTCACTTGTGCGTAACAGGCGCTCACGTGACCCACCTCGGAAGCAGACAGGCAGGCAGGCGTCCCAGCCCATACCTCCCTCAGGAAGGAACGTGGAGAAGGGAGTGGACGGGGAGCCCCGCAGGACAGCAGAGTCCATGGGCTGAGCTGCTGGACGAACACGCCAGCCTGCAGAGCTCCCCCGCCCCAGACAGCATAAAGGGATTCGGAGGCGGCTGAAACCTCATGTGACGCGCAAGACGGGAGAAGAGCAGAACCGTCCGGGGAGGCTGAGGAGCGACGCTGGGCAGACGCGGGCAGGCGCACGTGGGGGACACGGCCAGCACACAGACGCCGCGCTGCAGGCCTTGGCCATGCCTGGTGGCTTGAGAAGTAGGGGGACCACAACCGACATGTCACTGAAGAGCAGCAGCGTCCCCACATGGGCCCGGCAAGCACCTGGAGAAGTAAACCAGGAGGTCTCCAGGAGAGAGGTGGGTCGAGGCGCACACACCCAGCAATTAAGTGGAAGTTTATGCTCTTGACACGCTCAGCATGAAGCCAGTGAGGCCTGTTCTCGCTGAGCATGGACCTCGACTACGGGTGCCCCCAGGAAGCCTCCACAGGCTTGGGGCTCCCAGCAGCCTGCTGGTGCCTATCTCAAACAGAGCCGATAACCAAAGCTCAGCAGCAGCTCGGGGAAGCCTCCAAGGACACACGGGACAGACGGGGCAGGGCCGGTGGGCACAGGAGGACACGTAAGGAGAGGTCTTGCACCCATGAGACGAGAATGGAGCATCAGCAGGAAACATTCTGAGAAAGAAAGCAAGCTCTTCCAAGTTAAAGCTACGTGAGCGGTGAAGCAAAAAACCCAAGAGAAGAACCGCAGGGTAACAACGGAGGAAACAGCAAAAAAGCAGAATCAGAGGAAGAATTAGAGAATCCATCCAGGAGGCCCAGCAGCGGAATGATGGCTCCCAGAAGGAGACTACAGAGAAACACGGTAGAAAATCACGAAGAAGTTATTCAAGACAAACACCAAAAACCAGACTTGAGACAGCTAGGCCGTGCTGCGGACCAGCACTACAGATGACCTCCCCCCAGGCCCCACCCATGTCCCCCTCAGGTTTCAGAACCCAGGGCCAAAAGGAAGGTTCCACAAGCCTCCAGAGGGAAGAAATCAGTCACGCACAAAGTATCAGAGGTCGGGTGGCTTCTGACTTCTCAGCAGCAACCCTGGCAGTTAAAAGACAACACAGCGATGCCTTTAAAATTCTAGAGCAAAGTCACTTCTAACATACAACTGGAACCCAAGGGGCGCCTGGGTGGCTCAGATGGTTAAGCGTCTGCCTTCAGCTCAGGTCATGATCCCAGGATCCTGGGATCAAGCCCCGAATCGGGCTCCCTGCTCAGCAGCGAGTCTGCTTCTCCCCCTCCCTCTGCTTCTCCCCCTGCTCATGTGCTCTCTGTGTCTCGAATGAATAAAAAAAAATCTTTAAAAAAAAAAAAAAGAACTGAAACTCAATAAAGAGAGCAAAAACAGGGGTATCTGGGTGGCTCAGTCGGTTAAGCGTCTGACTCTTGATTTCGGCCCAGGTCATGGTCTTGAGATCGTGAGATGGAGCCCCATGTCGGGCTCCACGCTCAGCGGGGAGTCTGCTTGGGGTTCTTTCCCTCTCCCTCTCCCTCACTTGCTCTCTAAAATAAATAAATCTTGGGGCTCCGGGGTGGCTCAGTCGTTAAGCGTCTGCCTTCGGCTCAGGTCATGATCCCAGGGTCCTGGGATCGAGTCCCACATCGGGCTCCCTGCTCGGCGGGAAGCCTGATTCTCCCTCTCCCACTCCCCCTGCTTGTGTTCCCTCTCTCGCTGTGTCTCTGTCAAAGAAATAAATTAAGTTAAATAAATAAATCTAAAAAGAAAGAGAGCATGTGTAAACACATTCTCATTCCTTCAAGATCTTAAAACTGCACCTCCCGTGACCCCTTTCTCTAGCAGAAGCCAGTGAATGTGCTCCAAAGTGAAAGCGTAAACCAGCAAAGAGGAAGACCCAGGATGGAGGACAGAGGCCCAGCAGAAAGACGCCAGGGGACGCCCCCAGGTGAGGGGAAGGGAGCTGCCAGGACAGCTCGGCCCAAGGAGGCCAGCAGCCAGTGCTGGGAAATGGGTGCCAGAGGATACCACAGGAAGGTTACGCTGATGGAGCGCCTGGCGCATCCAGATGTCCCAAAAGAAGAGTGAGCCACTGGCAGGAAGCCCGGAGTTGAGTCACGAGATAAGGGAATGGAGCAAAGAGCAGGAATTCCAAGAAAAACACAGCAGCCAAGTAAGAAAATGGGACCACGCGGAGTCCCCTTCACTCAGTCCTGCCGACTAACCTCCCCAAGACTGCAGGCGGCTATGTGGGGAGGACAGGTGCATCCTCTGCTCCTTGGCTGGGAAGCAGACACACACATACACTGCCGTAAACTGAGAAATGAAAAAGGAGTACCGGCACATACTCAGAGATAGGAGAGCAAACTCCAAGAATCAGCTGAGCTGCAAGGGACTGTCTCTAGATGGGAGCCTGTGGGGGCAAAGGGCTGCGGGCTTTCCTAACAAGCCACGGAGAGATATAAGTTCACTAAAGATTAAAAAAAAAAAAGAAAAAAAAGAAGATAAGATAACAGTTGAGTTTTTCTAAAACAGATTTTTCCCCCTGAAACGGGTGGGCATGCATGTCAGAGGCTGGGCGGCTCTGGGACACATCCTTTAGACCCCTTGCCTTCAGCCCGCCCATCTGTACAGAGGACAGTATGAGGTCTGTTGCCCACATTCCACCAGGAGACCCTGTTGTGACGAGTGTCAGGTTCCGTCCTAAAGCTTTCTCCAAAGTCTTCCGAGGGAGCTCAGCACCAGACACAAGGTTCTTGTGAGATGAGGGGGGTGGGAAATACCTCAACCCAAGGGGTGGGTGGGACCGTGGGTGAATCCTTAGACTCCTGTCTTTGCAGGGAAGCCAGTGTGTGGCACATTCTAGGGGGTTCTGCACAGGGTCTCCCCTGGGAATGACACACAGGGAGAGGGGACCCACTCAATGCTATGCCCGTTGCTGGCTGTTCTCCCCACCTGGGCTCACATACACCACTCCCACTCCTGTAACCTCCAAGTCTCAGCTTCAGAACTCGAAGTCCGAACAACATACTCAGGGTTTACTTCACACTTCAAAACAAAACAGAGTTTGGGCGCCTGGGTGGCTCAGTCGGTTAAGCGGCTGCCTTCGGCTCAGGTCATGATCCCAGGGTCCTGGGATCGAGTCCCGCATCGGGCTCCCTGCTCTGCGGGGAGCCTGCTTCTCCCTCTCCATCTGCCTGCTTCTCTGCCTACTTGTGCTCTCTCTCTATCTCTCTGTCAAATAAATAAATAAATAAAATCTTTAAAAAAAAAAAAACAGAGTTTTACAAGGAAAAGCTAGAGAACACTGGGGCACCTCAGTGGCTCAGTCGTTAAGCGTCTGCCTTCGGCTCAGGTCATGATCCCAGAGTCCCAGGATTGAGCCCCACATTGGGCTCCCTGCTCCGCGGGGGGCCTGCTTCTCCCCCTCTCACTCCCCCTGCTTGTGTTCCCTCTCTCGCTGTGTCTGTCAAATAAATAAAATCTTTAAAAAAACAAAAACAAAAACAGAGTTTTACAAGGAAAAGCTAGAGAACACTGGGGCGCCTCGGTGGCTCAGTCGTTAAGCGTCTGCCTTCGGCTCAGGTCATGATCCCAGGGTCCCGGGATCGAGCCCCGCATCGGGCTCCCTGCTCAGCGGGAGGCCTGCTTCTCCCTCTCCCACTCCCCCCGCCCTTGTGTTCCTGCTCTATCTCTCTGTCAAATAAATAAAATCTTAAAAAAAAAGAAGGCTAGAGAACGCTAAATGGGGAGAACAGCATAAATGACAGCATGGAGATAGAGAAAATGAGGCATGTTCCAGGCAGGAAAGCAGAGGGAAAAGTCAAAGGATAGAGAGCGTGTGGGACCAGAGATAAAGGTCTGCCTGCCACCTGAGGAGGTACTAGATCTTGGCAAAGCAGATGATGGACTTGAAGCCAAGAACAATGCAATCAGATCTTCCTCCTGGAAGACTAACAAAGCGTAAGGCTAGAGAAGACCTCAGAAAAGGACCAGGTGGTCTCAGTGGACCAGAACACGATGACAAAGGATCTCGGTAACTTCTGACAAAGAAGCAATCCAGTTCCGCCCAGTGTGAGGCAGTCCTGGAAGAAGGTGGGTGGATGGGCGTGGGAAGATATCCCAGTGAACAATCCTGTAGTTTCCTAGAGGATGCCGGAATCAAATTTTCACATTCACCGCCCTCCACGACTACTTTCTGCTGCCCAAGGCCTTCAACCTGCAAGTGTTCATGGTGGATGACACGTTCCAGCAAGACAACACAAGCTAGAAGTCCCCGTGTCCGGAAACCCCCATTCTAAAGAAAAAGACCTCACCATCTGTGTGGCGATGGTCAGATGGGCTGTTGGAGGCACGGCCGGTGTATGGCCACACAGCAGAGCCAAAGAGGAGTCAACAGACAAAACAAGGCAAAGGCCTTCCAGGCAGAGAGCTTGGAGGCAGGAGAGAGAACAGCCTAGAATGGCTGGAATGTGCCTAGGGAGAGGACCAAGGCTCAAGCAGGTAGGGAAGGAATGCTCGGAAGGCTGGTGTTTACCCTGAGGATAAAAGGGGAGGGGTGGGGTTGAGTGAGGCGCTGAGCCCTGTACCTCAGGAAGGCCCCTATGGCAGGACTCAGAGCAGGGACAGCAGTTGGGAGACTAGGGAACAGTCATTAAACCTCACTGGTGGGGCCCAGGAAGGGGGAGAACAAAGAACACAGAGACAATAAAGTGGGCATGTTCCTAGGTTCCAAGCAGGGGAAAGCATGGACGAATGACCAGAGGAAAAACACAGAACCAGGTGGTAGTTTCCAGCAGCAAAGTGAGCTTAGTTTTGGGTGCCTGGGTGGCTCAGTCGTTAAGCGTCTGCCTTCAGCTCAGGTCATGATCCCGGGGTCCTGGGATCGAGCCCCACATCGGGCTCCCTGCTCGGCGGGAAGCCTGCTTCTCCCTCCCCTGCTCCCCCTGCTTGTGTTCCTGCTCTAGCTGTCTCGCTGTGTCTCTCTCTGTCAAATAAATAAATAAAATCTTTAAAAAAAAAAAAAAGTGAGCTTAGTTTTTAACATCTGACTCTGTGACGGGAGGCCTGGGGGAATTTCCCAAAAGGAGGTCCACAGTTGGCAGTTTATCAAGTGGTTAATACAGACCTCACACAGAGCTGAGTACCCTAACCCCAAGACATGGACAGCGTTGTCATGCTCAGTTTAGACTTGAGAAAACAGAGACCCAGAAACAACTAAAGGCTGTCTTGAGTCCCCCAGCTGACAGATGAAGTTAAGGGGCCCGGACCAAACCCAAAGCCCACACCCGACCTCCCCCAACACCCAGCTTGGACTCTGTGTCCACACACCCAGGAGGGACTCCTCGACGGGTGATGTGATCCATCATTGCAGTAAAGAGCCTGTGCTGGAGAAAACCACCACCCTGGAACAAAGATGAGGGATTACAGCCTAACTGCCACCCTCCTAAAGTCAACTTGGGGAACGGAACAGCCACGCTTTTCAAAACTCGTTAGGCATCAAACAGTCCAGAGACACGAGGAATACAGCCTGCTCTCCAAACAACAGTTCAGGAAGAAAGAACATCGTGCCCGCAGAGAGAAGAAAACCCAACAATAAAATGAGGTAAAGAATAAAACCAGAGAACCCCCATGGAAAATAAACACTATTCCAGGGGAATGGGCAGATAAACAGGAGGAAGAAGGGGAGGTGTGGGGGTAGATGAGAGCAGCACGGGAGGACGCACTGGGGAGGACGGACTGGGGCGGCTGGGCGGACAGTGGAGCTTCTTTCTGGAAAGCACACTCACGGGAGTCACAGAGCACAGACAGGTTAGGGGGGATGAGCCTGAGGAGCAGCTAAGGATGTGGCAATCACAAAGTCCCAGCAACCGGTTTCTGGAGCCTGGAGGCGGCCAGAGAGCAGCGCAGAAAGGACATGTAGCGGGGAAGACGCTGAGGCGACAGTAGTGAAGGCCTATGGAACAGGTGCAGAGGCAGGGAGACTCTGCCGGTGGGGGGAACACCCGAATGAGAAAGCCTAGGGGCAGGGCCCCGGCCCCATACAGGAGGAGGCCAGCAGGTAAAGCCAGATACTAGGGCTAAGAAGTGTCTGTGGGAGCACAGATTTGAAAAATAAAATGCTGCTGCTTCTAGAGCTCCCTCTCCTTGAGACTGGGAGCCTGACCTCACCTTGTGATAAACCTCCGGTGGTGAGGTGACCAAGGTGGGGCAGAAGGAGGTGACTCCATGCGACAAGATCCTCCGGGCCACCAGGGCGACCCCCGAACCCACGTCCTCCGTGGCCTGAGAGAAGTCAACGCCAAATCCACCTACAGCCAGAGAGGAAGGTCGCACGGTGCCCAGAGCACCTTCTCTGGGTCCCCACCCCGAGCCGTAGGCCGCACCGTTGATCTGCACGTCGATGAAGCCGGGCGCCAGGATGCAGCCCCCGCAGTCCCGCTGCTCATCCGCCACTCGTCGCTCCTCAAAGAACAGCTTCTCTGGGTCCACAATGCGGCCTTCACGCACCCACAAATCCTCCCTGCGGCCAGAGCCGGGCGGGGCGGGGGCTAAGACCGCCTATCCCGCACGCACGCTGCGTCCCACCCGAGCAGCTTCCGGCCCCGCACCCCACCCGGCCCCGGGTCCCACCCGAGCAGCGCCTGGCCCCGCACCCCGCACCGCACCTCTGAGCAGCTCCCGGCCCCGCACCCCACCCGGCCCCGGACCCCATCTGAGCAACGCCCGGCCCCCGCACCCGAGCAGCGCCCGACGCCGCACCCCGCGCCGCACCTCTGAGCAGCGCCCGGCCCCGCACCCCACACCTGAGCAGCGCCCGGCCTCGCAGGATGCGGCAATTGGTGAACTGGAGCACCGGGGCCCGCACCTCGTCCTGCCCGCCGCGCATCGTGAGCCACCCGAGCGGGCACTGCCCGGAGCCCCACAGCCGAACCCCGCTCCCCGCGCACCCGGCCGACTGCGGGCCGCGGAGCTCCGAAGGGCCCACGTGACCCTCAGCTGACTAAGGCGTGTCACGTGATCGGCACGTCCACGTGACCCGCCCGCCCACGTGACCGGCGCGCCCCTCGGTCGCCCTGACGCCGCGGCCCCTACTTGTGCCCGCCCGCCCCCTCCCTGGCCCCACACAAGCGGTCCACACAGGCGTCCAGTCACAACCGAGAACTTTATTGGACACGGCTCGGCTCGGGGCCTGGCAGGCCTAGCGCACTGGCCCCGCGGCCCCGGGCTGGCGGGGTTGGAGGAGGGTGGTTCCATCCAACGAGTCTCAGAGCAAACGGTAACCCCACAACGCAACACTACCTAAGATTATACTATATAGTTGGGAGACGGAGGGCTGCTCCACAGACGTATGAACAGATCAAATCTTTATAAATAATAAACATCCAGTGAAGAGAAAATGACAACTCTAATTCATCCTTATACACAGAGCACTCTAGGGCAGATGAGTGGGGGTGGCAGAGGCCTGCATCCTCACTGGTCGGGGGCCTGGATGGGTAATGAGTGGGCCCAGATGTCCACGGCACGGGGCGGACGGGGGCAAGGCCGGGGTAACAGACGATGGGCACTAGGACACTGCGCATTTACAAGACCAACTACTGGGGGGGCAGCTGCCCCGTGCATGTGTGTCAGGCTGTTCATTTTGGAATGAGGGGATGGTCTTTACATCATATTCTGTGGCTGGTGCGCTCGGAGAGGGGCTACTTTGTGGAGAGGATGAGGGCAACAATGAGACCGTAGAGGCCGAGCACCTCGGCGAAGATGAGGATCAGGATCATGCCCACGAATAGCCGGGGCTGCTGGGCAGTGCCACGCACACCAGCGTCCCCCACAATGCCAATGGCAAAGCCAGCCGCCAGCCCACTCAGGCCCACACTCAGGCCAGCACCCAACTGGAGGAAACTCCTGGGGGAGAGAGGACACAGGAGAAATGTTAGCCACATTCTGGGGAAGCCACCCGCCCAACACCCCCTCCCCGGCCCTCCCTGCCCTGTGCAGGGGCCTGACCCCAGGCAGGGCAGGACAGACAGGAGGGACCCAGCACTCACCTGTAGAGGCTGATGCCATCATTCAGGGAATTAGCGATGAGGACTGCCACCACCAGCCCATAGATGGCGATGATACCAGCCATGACCACTGGGATGATGGACTTCATGATCAGTTCTGGCCGCATGACGGACATGGCTGCGATGCCGGTGCCACTCTTGGCTGTACCATAGGCAGCACCCAGGGCTGTGGGGGGGGGGGGGGAGGAAGCCAGGTGAGCTCACAGCAGCTGGGGCCAGGACCCAGGGAGTAGGTCTAGCATAGTTGAGGGACCCCTAAGTTATTACAAAGGGGACATGAAGCTGGCACCCAGCCAGGTGGCCCTCAGGGGCAACAGCCCCAGCCAGGCATGCAACGAGCCCAGGTAGCCCTTTCTCCACCAGAGGCCCTTGTGGCTACCCGGCCTATCTGGGCTCCTGCTCTGCTGAGAAAGGTTGGCCCCACCCCCCAGGGAGCCTCCGTGTAGCTGCCTGCAGCCTACAAGTGGAGCTGTGATAGGTCCAATAGCCCAGTCACATGGAGAAACAGGCAAGTGGGCCACTCAAGCCTTGCTGAAGATTCCGGACACCTTTTTTTTTTTAACCACCTGGAGTCCTGGGCGTTTAGGTCAGAAATGGCCTGGCAAAACAGCAGGTGACTACATCTCAGCAGCCCCAATGTCAGGCCAGGATCAGCCTGTCTGCCTTGGGGCTCCGCCCAGGGACAACATGCTGGAAGAGCCTCACCGCACACAGGGCCCGACAAGTCCTATCTTGGGCCAGAGCTTTCCCAACTCCCGACTGCGCCCAGCCCTCCAGGAGGGCTAGCATCTGTTGTCAACAGGCTGAGTGTATCCTCGAGTGTGGAAAGAATACTCTCTAAATAACCATAAAAAGGGCAAGCCAGGAGAGGACAGGGCACAGGGAGCCATCACCCAGGCAGACCTCCCAGACGCACCCCTGCATGCACAGAGGCCTTGAGCTCACAGAAGCCTAGATTCCCTAAGGCCTCTTATAACCGGGGTGGGGGGAAAACTCTAGCGTGGCCTGTCTCCTCTGATGCTATTCCTCCTCCCTCTTGCTAGATAGGGGGTGCAGCCTTCCTGAAAGTTCCCTTCTCCTGGCCTCAAAGTCTAGAGTAACTTTTGTACAGAACAGAGCCACAGGGGGCCCAGGGGGTTCTTCCGACTCCTGCCCTCCAGGATCCAACTGCACTGCATGAGCAGAGATTAACACGGCTCAGAGGTGGAAAAGACGAGGACGACCATTTTTCAGCACGTTTTATTCACCCGTTTGGGCCACAAAAAAATGACTACTCTATGCTCATCACCAAGCAGTGAGGAGGTCCAAGGAGCTCTAGCTTCCCAGGGCCCCAAGCCTGGTGAGGACATATATGGCACCTCCAAGCACAGCAACATGTTCTAGAAGAGTGGGGAGGCCGGTAGGGGAGTCTGGGGAAGGGGTCCATAGAGAAAATGACGTTGGGTAGAGGTGTGAATGAGCAAAAAGGATTGCAGACAGCATGAATGGAGACACGCACGAATGTGGCACCAGATTGGGAGCTACTTGAAAGAGGAAAGGGGAAAGAGGTAGGGGTGGGAGCAGAGGGACCCGTACTACCTCCGCCACTCGGTCCCAAAGGCACCCAGCACCACCACGACTAGGCACTCAGAACCATCAACCCACGGCTCGGGGCTAGTCTTCACGAAGCTTTTCCAGAACTCTCCTGGTCGAAGTGCATTTTGGGGGCTCCTACTGCAGGCCCAGCAGCACATCATGCGGTGTCACATGCACGCAAGGGGCCAGCGCCATGGCCCGTTACTCAAGCGGGAGAGCACAGGTGATGTGTGGAACTGAGTGAAAAATGGATTACTGGGAAGTCAGCATCCCAGATGGTAGGACATGGCCGGACGTGGAAAGTGAGCTGGGCTCTTCTCCAGGAGGTGGCAGGAAGATCGTGTGGCTGGGGTGGGGAGGCAACAAGAACAACAAAGGGATGAAAAAGGGCCGACCACGAGGGAAAAGCAGCCTGGCCTGCGCAGCAGCAGGTGTCCACAAAGGCCCTGGATGCTAGCTCTGGAGACCAAGCACGACAAGGTCCCAGATCGAGCAGAGGACAGAAAAGAGTGCAATCAGGGGGCAGTTCCAGGAACAAAGCACCAAAGGCAGGGTGCCTGCCAGCAGGGTGCCTGCCAGCAGGGAGGAAGTCAAAGAGATTACGGAAAAGGGGCAGCGGACAGCCTGTGGAAGACGTGATGAAGAAAGAATCGGCAGGACTTTTGTCACCAGAAAAAAGGGGAAGCGGGAAGGGAGACTGGGCCCTGAGGAGCAGGCAGCACCAATCCTCAGGGGCCTGGGGCAACCAAAAAAAAGCCCTAGACCACTGATACTGGTTCTCAGTAACTTCCAGAGACCTGCTTTTGGGTCAAGCTCCATCTGAAAGTATCAGGTTAAGTTCTAGGAGAGGAAGAGATGTACTGGTGACTGGAGGCAGGCCAGTAGCTGGGTACAGAAAAAGAGCTAGGGGGGAAACTCAGGGTTTCAGGAACAAACAATAACAGCCAGAACTCAAGGAATTCTGGGGCAGGAACATCCTGTTGTTCACTGATGTTCCCCTGTGCCTGGCACATAGTAGGAGCTCAATCAAGATTTGCTGAATGAACAAATGACAGCCCCAAATAACCCACAGGTGGCCAGCCAAAGTAGAACTTCTGAAGGCATTCTGGAGGCAAAGAGCAGAAAAGGCTGGGGGGAAGCGGGTCACAGCAGCCTGTTCAGAAGTGCTGGAAAGTAGGCAGCCCCTGAAGATGTGGAAAGAGGAGGCGTTGGCTAGGAGGGAAGGGGAAGTCCAGACCACTTCTCCCACCACAAATGACCCCTTATTTGCACGTGATGGGAAGGGCAGAGCAAGGCTCACTCAGCAACTCATGACTGGCAGACAGGCCCAGGCAGAGGCGTCAAGAGAGCAGTCCCCAGGCCCCTACCCCACAAGTGTTTACAGTCAGCAGAGACTGTTTGGAGCTCAAACCCTCTCCGTACTTGCGTAGTGAGCCTCCCCAGTCCACCAGGTAGGGTGGGGCAGGGCGGAGTCATCAAAACCAAAAACCGGACCTACCCAAGAAGGCCCAGAGGAGACCAGGTCAGACCAGTCTGCAGGGTTGCAGCGGGACTAGGACTAACCTTCCTGGGTCCCACATTCCTGGGCCTGGCCCACGTGCCTATCTCCCAGATAGGCCAATTTTCACTTAATTCAACACCCCATGACCATCAAGATCCAACTGCAAAAGGAGGGTGCTATCGAGAACCTGGAAGGCCCCTTCTCTTTACTGAGAGGAGCACTCCCAATTTTGGGCCTCAGGAAAGGGAAGTCATTCGCTCTTTCATTCATTGATTCAGGCCTGAACTAAAAGACTCCCTTCTAAGGACAAAGACCCAATTCCCCCCTCAATGCTGACACTTCATGCCACCCTCTCACTCACCCAGAGGTAGACTCTTGGCAAGTGTGCACACAGTGTTGTTGCTGGCCTGCCTCCCAGACACCCATCCTTGGCCCTTAGCCTGTCCAGACCACCACCCCCATTCCACACAATCCCATGCCTGGGTTCCTGCCAGCTCTTAGGACCAACCCCTCAGCCCAGTTTTCCCAAGCTATCCACACATCCCACAGGACTACTGATAAACAGTGACAGGCCCTAACTGGAAGCACCTGCCTCTGGGTACAGACCTTGACCCCCGCCGGGTGGCCGGGCCGCCACAAAGGCCATAAGGGCCAGAGCTGTGTACCTCGGAGGGGAGAGCCAGGACCTCATCCATCCCCTGCCCCCACCTCCGCTGAACAGGGCCGGCCCCGCGTCGGGGGAGCTTTCCGAGGTGTGATGTCACACCTGCCCGCAGGATTGGGGGGGTGCGGAGCAGGCGCAGGACCGCGCGCCCCCACCCCAGCCTCCCTCCCGCCTCTCCTAGGGCTAAGATGGCAGCGGCGCCGCCGCCCCACCCCCGCACCTACACCGACAGGGGCAGGGCTGCCGGCTATCGATCCCCGGGAGACCCCTGGGACCCGCACCCCGGCCCAGCCCGCAGGCCCTGCGCTCCGCAGCCCTCGGGGCCCCGACCCCCGCCCGCTGTCACGTGAGTCCCGGGACCCCCCCAACAGCTCGGAATTACGTCAGCGTGACGTCACACACCGAACCCTGGGGACATGCAGGCATGAGCCCCGCGCGCCCCGGCGCCCCCAGCCTCCCGGGTCCCTCCTGCCGCGGCGCTCACCGCTGAAGACCATGGCGGCCGAGGCGCCCATGACCGCGAAAAAGGAGGCGTACTCGGGGCCGTTCTTGGCCTCGGACATGTCTGCGGGTGGGGAGAGGGCGAGCTCAGCGGGCCGAGGCGGGGGCGAGGACGGGCCGGGCACGGCGAGCGAACGGGAGCAGAGCAGTCAGGCAGCTGCGAAGGCGACCCGGCCCGTCTGCCGCTGCGCTCTAAATACCAGCACCGCAGAACAAAATGGCGGCCGCGGCCTCGTCACATGACCCGGGCCCCGCCCCTGCGGGCCATACCACTTCGCGTCGGCGGGGGCCGCCACGGCTTGGGGACGCCCTAGCGGTCTTCTGACCGCTTCCACACTGTGCCGCCGCCCGACCGGCCCCGACACAAGCGTCCAGCCCCATATCGGCCTCTGCAGATGCGGGGCCGGGCGCCTCTCACACCCCGTGGCGTTGAGCCCGTCCGGCTCCGGAGCGGGGGCGGGGCGGTGGCCCTCTATATTAGCATACGAGGCGGGGCCTGGGTGCCCCGCCTTCTCTGCGGCTGCGCGGCGCTGGCAGGTGTTGGGTTCCGAGTGCGACTTTCTTTTACGTTCGCCGTGTGGGGTCGATCGTGGGCTTCTCACGGCCTTCCCCAGGGACCCGGGACCGAAGTCTCCCTGGGACGTCTTCATATTTTCTGGAGCGCTCCGAGGGTTCGAGCAGACGGAGCCGAAATGCCAAGTCCAGGTCGCCGGCCTGTTCTGCTCCAGTCCCCAGGAAAGCCCCCACCCACCTGTGAGGTCCTGGCCTCTACTCGCTGCCCTCCTGTGCCCCCGGGGTCGCCCCACCCCGACCCTGTCCTCAGTCTCCTCCAGACACAGACCCCTCCATCTCCCGACCCGGTCTCGGTGCCTTCTCTCCTGGCTTCTGAGGAAAAGGAGCCCCCTCCCCCGCATCTGTCCCCTCGGACCCACACTTCAGTTGGGGGGGCTGTCTCTGCCCCTCAGGGTGTAGGCGTGACTGGTTTTGAAGCCCTGTCGGTGTTGCGACCTGTGGATGCTTCCCCAGGTTTCTGCACGTTCTGGGATCCGTGTCCTCTAGTCTGTGTTCACGCAAAGCTTGCACCTGCAAGGCCGCATTTATTTCTGGAGCGGCAGCCAGTGGTTCCCTCCCACCCCAGCACGCAGCTTGGTCAGGGGCTGAAACTGTCCTGCTAATCCCCTGGGGGGTTACCAGCAACCCGACTGGCTGCCTTATCTCTACCCACCAGCTTTGGTTCCCTTTTGTCCCCGGCCTTTGAGAACTGGGTGGCTGTCACCTGGTCCTTGGTCTCCCTTTAACTCTTAAACCTCTCCCTAAATGTGCTGGGTGGCAGCCTTTTCCACGTGGGCAGTGGGGTGGCCACTCCTGGCCTAGACCTCCTGCTGGACTCAGCCCAAGCTTTCAAAGAAACCTCCTTTCTGTCTTCTTCCCCTTGGCCAGGCTGGGTCTTCCATCTTCTGAACTGGCAGCCCACGGGCGCCTGGTCTGTCCTGTTTCAAAAGGGAGGAGGCTACCATACCACTAGAGGCCTCCCCCACCTTCCTCTGCCGCCCTCTTCCTTGTCCCAGACTCTGACTTCTGAGAAGAGAAATCTTCACTCTGCATCTCCACCTCACCTGCCCTCCCTCCCAGCCCCCTGCCTTTGCCAAGGTCACCTGTGACTGCCATTTCTTTAAGCTGAGGGATGTTTTCCAGGTGGAGTGGGCTTCTTTGCCACTTCACCACACCCTCCCCTCTCTCTCCAGCTCACCTCCTACAGCTCTGACACCCTCATTCCTTCTTCCTGGGGGCACAAGGAGGAGCAAGGACAGGCCCAGGCCCTGCAGCCTCAGCCTCACTGCCCATCCCTGTTCCCAGGGTTCCCCCTGCCCCGCCCCACCCGGGGCAATCACGTCCTCCATCTCACACCATCCTGTCCCTCGCCTGATGGCCCTCTGAGCAAGCAAATGCCCAAGTGCGGGCCACAGGCCTGGCCCCTCACCACTGCAGGCATGGAGGACCCAGGGTCAGGGGAGTGCAGGCCAGGGAGCCAGTGCTGGCTGGGGGACTGTGTGCAGAGGGAGAATTCAGACCAAGGGAAGGGGGGTACCCCACCGTCAGGAAGCGGCGCAGTCAAAAACACAGAGGTGGGCAGAGCACACAAGCCCACTGTGACTGAAATCCTAAGACTCGGGAGACATTTCCCTCCTTGGGCTCAGGGACCAGGTCAGCTTCGCTCGCTGTCCTCTCGTTTTCTGCGCCATGTGAGAGGTCACACTGGGTCTCCGATGGGGCTGCTGACACCTCAAACCAGCATGTCTCAAACTGAGCTCACCCCACCCCCACCTTCCATTCTGTTCCACTCTGTTATTTCCATTTTGGGCAAAAGACACAACCATCCACCCAACTGCTCGCAGCAGAAGCCTTGAGTCACACCACTGCTCACTCCTCGTTACTCACCGAGCCCTGAGATCGTGCGGCTTCCTGGCTCCTAGCTCTGCCCCCACCCTGCCGCTGCGCTGCCCTCTGGCTGGGGTCTCCTCACAGCCTCTAACCGGGTTGGCCTGCTCAGTCTTAACCCCCCCCACCCCATGCATTCTTCACCAGAAAGCCACAGGATCTTTCTAACTGGCACACCTGACCAGCCACTCCGTTCCTGGAATCCTTCAACATCTTCCTGTCACAGGCTGGACCCTTTGGTGGTCCCCTCCCATTTATCCCCAGCACCAGCCCGCCCCCAATCTTGTCCCATCATGCTGCTCCCTCCTCACTTGTGTCCTTGAGCCTGTGGCTTTCTCTGCACCAACTACTCTCTCCTTCCCTTCCTGTACAGGGACGGCTACTCAGTCCTTAGAGCACCACCTCCTCCAGGAAGCCCTCCTGATCTCTCCTCCTCCCTTCTCAGACCCCTCCTTCATCCCTCACACTCCATTATTACCTTTTTTCACTCGATACCTCCTCCTCTGAGGGTCCCTGTGCCTCTTTGTCTGCATCCCTGATCCTTGGTAGGATGCCTGGCACATATAGCTAACGTTTACTGACCACCAAGTGTGGGCCACACCTGTCCTAAGCATTCTTAGTGTATTATATAATCCTCATAAAGACCCTTTGAGGAAGATATCACCATGACTCTCATTTTGTGGACAAGGAAATGGGCCTCGGAGGGTCAAACGTCTTGCCCTGGTCAGCCCGCTAGGGAGAAGTTGGATTCAAACTCTGACTCCCAGCGGGACTGAGCCCATATGGCTTATGACACCATCTTGTCTCCTACACGAGGGCTCGGGGAGCATCCAGTGACCAGTGACGGGGCCAGGAGGGACCCGGGGCGCCTTCCCCTTGGCCCCCCAGCACCAGGCAGGGCTGGGGGAGGCGGTGTGGCGTGTGACGAGGGACACACGCCTCTGCCTTCCCCCTCACAGCTAGGTCCCCAGCTGAAAATCACAGCATTGCGAGACCCTGGCCCATCATTGCACAGGTGGGGATTTCTAGGAACAAAGGGAGGGCTTTGGGAAACTCAAGCCAGAGACCCTGATAGGGAGAGATACAGAGGGATGAGGGGAGGGAGTGCCCTGAGTCCCCAAGAATTCTAATGAGGATAAAAGGACCAAAAGGTGGTGGCAGAGGGAAGTCCAGTAGCACTTGGCAGAGCCCCGAGGGAAGGCAGGGGGACAGCTGGGGAGATAAAGACCAGGAATAACTTTCCAAATGATTGGAAAGATGAACTTATCCCAAGGAAGCCATTTCAACAAAGAAAGGAGTAGTCTGGCAGCTGATGGCGGCAGCCTTATCAAGAGCATCAGGACACTGTGGGGTGCCTCCTCCCTGTGGACAGTCCCATTCTTCTGAGTCACAGCGAAGACACGCCACAGGGGCATAACGCTAAGAGATGGCACCTGAGCTCTTGCTTGGCTGGATAAGGGCTCCACGTGGCCCAGGCAAGGTTGGGATGAGATCGAACAAGACCGTATTAGTGCCATGAGGGGAATGGGCAAAGGCGATTTTTCTGGTATGATTTTTAAAAATTAGGGTTTAGGGGCGCCTGGGTGGCTCAGTCGTTAAGTGTCTGCCTTTGGCTCAGGTCATGGTCCCAGGGTCCTAGGATCGAGCCCCGCATTGGGCTCCCTGCTCAGCAAGAAGCCTGCTTCTCCCTCTCCCACTCCCCCTGCTTGTGCTCTCTCTTTGTGTCTCTGTCAAATAAATAAATAAAATCTTTAAAAATAAAAATAAAAATTAGGGTTTATATTGGGGTGCCTGGATGACTCAGTCGGAAGAGCACACGACTCCTGATCTCTGGGTCATGAGTTCAAGCCCCATGTTGGGTGTAGAGCTTAACTTAAAAAAAAAATTAAGAATAAAATGATAGGATTTTTAAAAAGATTTTATTTATTTGAGAGATAGAGAGAGAGCGAGAGTGCACAAGCAGGGAGAGGGGCAGAGGGAGAAGCAGGCTCCCCGCTGAGCAGAGATCCTGACATGGGGCTCCATCCCAGAACCCTGGGATCATGACTTGAGCCGAAGGCAGACGCTTAACCAACTGAGCCTCCCAGGTGCCCCAAAATGATAGGATTTTTTAAAATAAAAAAGTCCCCCAAATAAAAACGTCCTCTAGGTAAATACAGCATAGTACAATCAGGACCTGACACCCACCCCCATCACTGGTAGAGGGAGCCCCGGGGCCAGCCCTGACCCCCAGGGGTGGTGTGCGGTCCACTCTCTGGGCTGCTGGGAATGAAGGGGGCCAGGCACCCTGGCTGGCATGGGGAGCAGCTTCTCAGGGTGCCCATAAGGGGTATCGTGTGCCCTGGACCCTCCATTCGGTCTGGCCTCATTCAGGGTTTACCTCCACCAGCCAGAGTTTACAACTGCCTTCAACCCTCAGCCACCCATCTAACATTTATTGAGCATCTACTGTGTGCAGACACCAAGCTAGGCTCTGGGATACAAAATCGAGGAAGAGGGCTCTTACCCTGCAGGAGCTTGCAGTCCCGGGGGGCTGGATGTGCAGACGATGATGTCCCAGAACTGTGGTTGCTGGACGCAGAGATGATACAAAAGAGGGGTGGGATCAGGTAGCTTGGACGGCCTTTGAGGGGTGGTCTCTGAACAAGGTCCTCACAGATGAAGGGGGTCCGGAGCAGGAGAGAGCCTGGACCCGGTTTGTCCCTAACTCACGGCCCGTCCCAAGCATGGAACCCGGCTGCTGAGATGGAAGCAGGTGCTCACGTGTCAGTGTGGATGGTCCCTGAGCGGGGGTTAAGGGACCAGCAGGAGGCAGAGGAAGGGTACACAGGTGCGTTCCCTGAACATGGCTGCAGAGGCTAACAGCAGTGACCCCTGGGGCCGCGGGGGAAGATCCCCCACGAGGACACTCAGGCACTGCGTTGACGCTCTAGTAGGTGCACCCTTCATCTGGTCAGAACCTGTCAGACTGGAAGCCCTGGGAAGCAAGTGCTAGATGGGCACAGGCTTCCTCTGGGGGAGATGTCGTGGAACTAGAGGGAGTGGGGGTGCACCGAGCCGCTCACTGCAGAAGGGTTAACAAAGTACTTCCATGCTGGCTAGACGTGGGGACGCGAGCTGGGCCACCGCCACCGTGGATCAGGCCCACAGAGGGGCCGCGTGACGGCAGGTGCTGGTGGGCGCGGGGGTGGGGGGTGGGGGACCGCCCTGGGGCGGGCTGAGCTCCACGCAGACATGGGTCACTGTCACCGAAGCTGAGCCGGCTGAGGGAGGCAGGCGTCCGGAGTGTCAGAGGCTACTGCTCTGCGCCCAGGGCCACCCCTCCCCCAGGAGCAGGCCCATGCCACTGTCTCGAGGTCAATCACAAAGTGACGCTAAGCTAAGCGTGCTTACAGGAAGAAGTTGTTGCTGCAGGGAGTTTGGGGGGCACTTCCCCCACCGTGGCCCCCAGAAATGCTCACCCATCTCCCCTCCAGAACTGCCCCTCATGGGACAGCAGCATAGGGGCTTTTGGTCAGGGGCCGCCAGGCTCAAGGCGGCGGCGGGGGTGGGGGGGTAGGCCAGCTCCTGGGGCCTCAGGGAAAGCATCCAGGGGCCGGAGCACCCCAGCTACTGAGGGCTGGGGAACTCCGCCCCCGACCACAGGCCTGTGTAAAGGCCCTGAGGCAGCAGAGGAACTGAAAAGCAGAGGGCTGGGCCAGAGAGCCGGCCCTGCGGGCCAACACAGACTTGGGCCAGGCCACCGTCAGGGCGGGGCAGCAGGAAGGGGCTGAGGGGAACCAGAGTGTTGTGGGGGGCAGCCAGAGAGAAATGGGGAGCGGCAGAGACGGGGTGCTGCCTGCAGTGTGAGGAAGATAAGGAAAGAGAGAAGCAGTTTCCCAGCACAGGCAGAGGCCTCAGCAGCCCCAGGAGGGGCAGAGGGGTGGAGGGGTGCCGGCTGCGGGCCGGGCTCCAGCAGCTGGCGGGGGGAGCCCCTCCAGGTTGGGCATCTGCCCGGTTGCAGAGAAAACGGGTCTTGCGGTTTTCTTTATAGGATATCAGTACACCCAATTAAAATGCTAGTTATCCAAAAAGACCAAAATTCATGTGGATTGATACAAACTCCCAGATAAAATACTCTCATGTTGCATGAGGACTTGTTGATACTGGGCTTCCCGTGGGACAGGGATCTGTGCGATTCTAGACTGAGACTTTGGACCAAGGTTCCTGGTGGCTGCCCCCCTCGTTCCTCATGCTGGCCCCGTGGGTCAGCAGGACGGCGCCGTGAACAGGAGTAAACAAAATCAGGACAGACTTGGCCTGCGCGGGCCGCACACAGTGAGTGCAGCAGAGCGTGGTGGCGAGCGATCCTCCCTCAGGCCGGGGCCTCCTGGTCCCCCGTGCACCTCCACAGCGTCATTCCCAGACAACCCGCACCCACCACCTCCCATTCCACCGAAATGTTCTCATAGCCAATACTTCAGTGAGGTTCCATTCGTTGGCATTCATTTTATTTTATTTATTTATTTATTTTTTTTTTTTTTTAAAGATTTTATTTATTTTTTTGACAGAGAGAGACATAGCGAGAGCAGGAACACAAGCAGGGGGAGTGGGAGAGGGAGAAGCAGGCTTCCCGCAGAGCAGGGAGCCCGATGTGGGGCTCGATCCCAGGACCCTGGGATCATGACCTGAGCTGAAGGCAGACGCTTAACGACTGAGCCACCCAGGCACCCTATTTATTTTTTATTTATTTATTTCAGAGAGAGAGAATGAGAGACAGCATGAGAGGGAGGAGAGTCAGAGGGAGAAGCAGACTCCCTGCCGAGCAGGGAGCCCGATGCGGGACTCGATTGCGGGACTCGATCCCGGGACTCCAGGATCATGATCTGAGCCGAAAGCAGTCGCTTAACCAACTGAGCCACCCAGGCGCCTGGCATTCATTTTATTTAAGACTCAAAGGAACACTGACCAACCAGGTCACTAAATCATTTATTTTCACGTTTCCCAGCTTAGATTTGTCTGCCAAGCCACACCCCAGTCTATTTTCACTTGGTCTCACGATTCTTCATTCATTCAGATGCTCCAAAGTGTCGGTCGAGTAAAAATCCATTTCTCAGCCAATAACCGCCCTACATGAGAATGGAAAGGTAAAGTGATTCACACAACCCTTTCTCCTCCTTAATCATTAGCTCGCTAGCTTTTGGCAAACCGTGGCCTATGCCAGGTAGCACACCTCAGTAGGAAACGGAGCAGGGGCCCACTCCCGGATCTCCATGTCATTGCCGGCGCCCCTGGAGCAGACCCGACCTGCAGGCGCCCTTGCTCAGGGGCGCCTCTCGACAAAGCGCCTCTAACGGCTGGAACCAGCTGGCCAGCTAGGGAATACACCTGCAGATTCGGCAATCTGAAGCAGAAGGTCTCTAACAGTTGGTGTGTCTGCACTACAGCGTGTCCACTGATTTTGCTTCCTTGGCCCCAAGCACAGAGTTAACAAATTCCATATGGTCGGGTCAAGACAGCATGTCTGCAAACACGTGAGGCATTTCGTCTGTAGCCATGAGTCATGTGACGTTGTACCTCACTTCCTGACCACAACCCGACACTGACAGAATGAAGACCCTAATTTTTAATTTAAAGTTTAGTCAACATACAGTGCCATATTGGTTTCTTCCAAAAGGGGGTTGCTTTCCTTGCAGACTTGCAGTTTTGTTCTCTCAGATCTCCAACTGATTGCTTGGGTGTTCAGAATGATTTGATAACTAGCTGTGCTCCGGGGGCAAGACAAACTTAGGGTCCCCCTACTCCTCTGCCATCTTAACACCTCCGGGTCATAATTTTGTTTTATACCAGATTATTTTTAAAGATCCACACACTTCTCTGCCTAACTTCGACATGGTAGGGTGAAGTGCTGGTGAGGCGTCCTCTCTACTCCTGCTTCAGTTGGTAACTTCCACGCACAAATGAGACATTCAGGGACAGAGGACCAGCACAGTCCAGACATGCATCCACTACTGACACCTCACTGTGCTAATTAGTGGCAATTTGGGTTTTTTGTTTGTTTTTTTTTTTTGACCAGGGTTAGTCTTGTGAATTTTGAGCATATTCTGGATTTAATAAAAATGTAAATATCTGTACAAATTAAATCTATTCCTGGAACAGAGAAAGGACTGTGGGAAAGCCGAAGGCATCTGGTTAAATCTGTAGTTAACAGCACTATATATCAACATTCATTTCTGCTGGGATACATGTCCCGTGTCCACATAGCAGAAGCTGGGTAGTGTCTACGGAAACTCTGCATCATCTTTGCATCTCTCTTGTAAATCTAAAATTATTTCCAAATTAAAAGTTACAAACACTGAATCTATTAAATATAAAATACTTAAGGAGACTATAAAGTCCTTATGGCTTCAGGAAACAAGAAAAATTTGAAAGCCTGAAATCTTCAGAATTTTCTAAAACATGGTGCCATGAAAAACTCAAAAAGTTAAGCACGCAGCTTATAAAAGCAGGAAAAGTTGAAATACGAGTTTTAATTCAGTAATTAAAACTCTGAAAAAATCATAATACCAATGACTTACTCTTGTATTATAAATTGTTTTTGAAAAACTGATGTTCTGAAGCCCTAAAGACATAAAGTCCACTTTAACAAATTATTTAATGAACTAGTTTAAATTATATTCTATTTTTAAAATAAACTTTTTTTTTTTTTTTAAGTAAACTCTACGCCCAACATGGGGCTTGAACTCACGACTACAAGACCAAGAGTCCCAGGCTCTTCCGACTGAGCCAGCCAGGTGCCCCTCAAAATAAACTTTTAAACGTTTCTAGAAAAATGAATGATAATTTGTCATGCAATTCCATAAAACGTTAGCTATTTTTAACATCATAAGCAAATTTTAGGTAATAAGAAACAATATAGAGTATTAACAAAACACGTTCTATTTGGGAGCACCTGATACGTAACAAGGACAATAAATAGGAATTAAAAACGAAGGGAATAATCACACATACGTTTTGTTCAGCAGGACAGCTGGGAAGCAGACGGCCGGCCGAGGGAACAGAGGGCTGAGCGTGCGCACACAGAGACCTCACGCTAGAGACAGACGTGGTGACTAAGCAGCACCTGCCCTCCTAGGCTGGACCTCTGGGAAGGCCAGACAGGGCCCTGGGAGCAGCCACAGAGACTCCTCCGGACTCACTCACCAAAGAATCCCCCAGCCTCCCTCAAGAGGGAGCCGCGTAAACAGCGCTGGAATACCGTTTTCCAAGGCAGGCAACACTCCACTGATGGACTGACCGGCATCATGAGGGTGCAGCTTCCGGCGCCCACCCCATTTGGTGGCGCACCCGCCCCGTTCGGTGTCGCGCCCAGGGGAGCCCCTGGAGGCCCCTCTGGTTGGAGACCAGACTTGGACCCTCGGAGTTCATGTAACGAGACTGTGTTTAATGAACACCAAAGTGGGCGCTACAACAGAGGGCTGTGGGGGCTCAGAGGAGGGGGGGCAAGGGTGGCAGTGGGGGGGAGGTGAGCAGTGACACTGCCTCCCAGCACCTCTCCTCTCACTAGGGACTCACACTGTCCCCCTCGGAGCCTCTCAACAGTCCCATGGGGACAGCAGAGCACGATGACTGGCCCCATTTTACAGTTGGAGAAACAGAGATCCGTGGCTTGCCCAATGCCACACGGGGCTTCTGGTCCTTCCTCCTGCACCATGGTGGCCTGGCTCAGAGGAGACTGGAGTAGGTGGGCAGGGGACGGCCAATGCCTCACAGGAGTAGCAAGCGAGTTGGAGACAGCAGAGGCATGGCACACGGGGACACCGAGGTGCTGGCTGCAGCCACGTGGGGACCAGGCTGGGGGCAGGACCCCTGGCACCTGTGGCCCAGGCTGCCACAGCCCTGCGTGGCTGCTTGGGTGTCTGTCGGCTTCCCCTCCTCCCCCGGGTGCCCAGGCCCTCAGGACCAGCTGAGGGAGGTCACGAGGTAGGAGGCCACTCCCCGACAAGTCTTCATGTGGCACCTACAGTCTGCAGGGCTTGTGTGGGGCCAGACCGGGCAGGGAAAGGGGCAGAGGTGGCACAAGAAAACCATGTTACGTGGCCAACTACAGGGCTGTATGAGGGATGCAGAGGGGTATGTGAAGGAGCGCATGGCAGGGATCTGGGCGGGGGGCAAACCTAGCAACCTGGGGCGTGTGGGGACGGACGAAGATGAGCATGCCACACTGAGCAGTCTGGACAGGAGCCTGGGGCCACTGCAGAGACTGTCGGGGAGCGGAGGTGGCCCAGGACAGAGAGGAGGAGGGCTGAAGAAGTCCCCGCGGGTCCGGGCTTCTCCTGGATATGGAGCTGGCTGGTTTGGGGTCAGCCGCAGAGGGCCCCTCCCTGGGCCATCCTGGGCCAACCTGGCAGACTCTTAGGGCATGGACCTACAGTGGGGCCCAGCAGAAGCCTCAGGCTCTGAAACACAAGAAGCCGTGATGTCCCCTCCAGCCCTCCATCATACTGGTGCTCAGCCCTCTCTCAGGAGGGGCCCAGAGCTCAGCACACATCCCGCCCTCCCCTCTTTCTCCCTGTGGTTACTGTCCGAGAGGCAGCCACAGGAGGCCAGCACGGGGAGGAGGGCATGGGGTTAGAAGCCCCCCGCAGGTGCTCCTGCTGTGGGAGGGGGAGCGGGAGGGGGACATGGCCAAGGAGCAGTCCCCAGGATGCCTGTCTCTTCTGGGGAGCCGCCAGCGCCAGCCTCTGGCCAGGTGGCCGCCTACCCGCAGGACCCATGGTGGCCACGGGACTCTGCTCGGGAGCAGCGTTGAGGCACCAGCAGGGGGCGCCATGGCCCCACACTTAGTGGAAGGTTCCTTCTGCCTTTCCTGTCCCCACCCCTGCACCAAGGGACTGAGACTCAGGCCTGCAAGACGTGGCCCCTCTAGGCCCTGGCACCAGATGCCTCCACAGAGGACAACTGGGGCCTGAGCCCAAGCTTGAGGCAGCAGCAGGTGTGAGCAGGTGTGAGCAGGGACAGGCCCAGCCAACTGAGGTCCCGGCATCCCCTGGCCCGCCCAGATCCAGAGCCCCTGCTGCACCTCGACGCTGCCCACAGCACGGGGGGTCCTCACTTACTGCCTCCCCCTGAAGGGGGGCCTGGCCCCTGCCCCAACCCCCACCCCACGGTGACGGCTCAGTCACCGTCTGTGCAGGCCTGTCACTGAGTGTCAGGGTCTTGGAAGCCCCAGGCCTCCACAGCCGCGATGAGGAAGTTCTCAGAGCAGAGGGGCTGGTTGTTGAAAGTGTCGCAGTGGCCAGTGCGGCCCCGATTCAGGTCCCCATCGATGTAGAGCGCCTGGCCGCCCCCTCCACCTGTGGGATGCTCTGGTCAGTGGCTGCCCCTCTGTCCAGCACCGCCCCTGGAACACTCTCCCCTGCTCCTGAGCCTCTCCACTTGGCTGGGGCAAGCCTCCTAGCTGTCCCTGCCCTGGCCCTGCCAGAGACTTCTCCAAGACCACAGGGCGGGCCAGGGTCCCCCACGGCACACCCTGCTGTCCCCACTCCCACCCCTGCTCCAGCCCACAATCCCGGTTCTCGTCCTCTGCCCGTCCCTCAGGGGAGGCACCTGCTACGCAGGAGCTTTGTGCCCCACGACCCCGCACCCGTCTCCCAGGCTAAGTGACCAAGGGCAGGCGGGAGTCCAGCCTGGGGTGCAGGGAGGTACCCACCTATGATGAGACAGTCGTTGCCCCCAGCCATGAACATGGACTCCGTCTTGGAGGGCAGGTTGAAGTGACGTGCAGCCAAGAAGGGTGAGAGGCGGTCAGCAGGGTCGGAGGACACAGGGCGGCAGGGCGGGGACAGGGCGGCAGGGACCTCCAAGGACATGGGCTTGGTCAGCTCTGGGTGTTTGATGACCACCCACTCGTAGCGCTGGACCTCAGGCTGCAGCTGAGGGCAAAGGGCAGTATGAGTCCCAGCACATGGTCCCCCACGGGCCCTCCTGCCCGTGCCCTGCGCCCAGGCTGGGGAGATGCTGCACACGGCCAAGGCCCGCCTGCGCTCATGCAGTGTGGTCTGACCATCACCAATGAGAAGCCAACACGGGGGCACCCTGTGGGGTGGGCAGCTGGCAGACTCACTCACCCGAAACACGAAGCACTCTCCGGTCCCAAAGAAGCCCACTTTGCCTCCAAACTTGTTTCTCTCACTCCAGTCTGTTGACAGGTAAGCCCCACACACCTGGGCAGAAAGGCCCGGGGTTTAAGGCTGCACCCCGCCTGCCTGCAGGAGCATCCCTCACTCGCTGCTGGGGGGCACTGTTGGCACAGCCACACCCCCGCCCCAACCCGAGGGCGAGAGCCAGAGGTGGCCGGCGGGGTGGGGAGGTCAGAGTCTGGAGGACATGGGGTGGGCAGTGACGGTGGGTGGGCGGCCGCCTCGGCCGGCATCGGCTTGAGGATACTTTTGTTTCCCTCCTTGGCCCTCAAGCATGGGGAATAGCCCACGTCTGCACTCAAACTTCGGCCGTCAACCCCAGGGATGCCCCTCACACAGAAGCTTCCCAGAGAGGACCTGCTCTAGAATGTTCCCCAACCCCGTCAGCTAGCCAAGTGCTAGATTTCACCAACAGATTCAGTCCTCTGAGTGGCTGCGGGTTTTGCCCCCAGTGTCTGATAGTGAGTCACCTGCTAGAACGCAGACACAGGATCGGGAACGGGGTGAGTAACCTAAAACTCCCATGGGTGCAGGTTTGGGAGCCAAGGAACAAGGAGCCTCTACCAGGAGCACATGCCCCCAGAATGGAGGCCTGTGAGTTCTGACTTTCCTAGATGCTTCAGGGCACGTCCAGGTGACTGCAGCGGACAGGCCCTGACAACCACCTGTCGGGGGGGTGGGGGGTGAAGACAGCAGGTGCAGGGGAGGCAGCGTCTTGCTCACTAGGTTATTTCTGCAGTGCTCCCTGAAGCCAGGCCCTGGGGGATCAGGCTGCTTTAGCAGGAGCCGAGAGGCCCAGAGGAGACAGGAGGCCCTGGGTCCTTGGTGGTCACTCGGGGAGGCTGGACTCACCCCTCTTCCACTCTGCACCCCTGAGTGCAGGAAGCCTGGGTGGAGGTTTCAGGGCAGCACCCACCCTCCCTGAAGCTCATCAGAGGCAAGTACCCCTTCTCACCTCCTTTTGCGTGGTCTTGATGAGCAGGAGGGTGGGCTCATGTCCTTCACACTGGAAATAGAACCTGGGAGCAAAGACCACACGTCCAGCCTGGCATCCTGCTCAGTGCGACCTTTGGCCACAGCATCCGGTGCCCACTGTACCTGAGAAGCCCGGGCTGTCTGGGGTAGACGGGCCTGGGAACTGTGTTTCCCTGTGTCCTGGGGAGCAGGCACGATGGCCAAGGACCTGGCAGCACCTTGGCCTGGATACTTCTCAGCCAAGACGGAGCCCAGGCCAGGCAGCCCGGGGGCCGAGCAGTCAGCTACGCCAGACTGTGTGTCCTGGTATGATGTGGGGGGGAAGGCACACGGCAGACCAACCGCAGCAGCCACGTGCCAGGTGCTTCAGGGAGGCAAGACCAGAGGAACAGGTCCCTGTTCTAGGAAAGCTCGGAACGTGCCCAGGAGCCTGAGCCTGAGAGACAGGCAACACTGAGAAGTACCTGAGGAGGTCTGACGTTGCATTGTGGTGGCACCAAGTGCCCAGGGCTTGCCCGGCGTCCCCGGTGGCCCTGCCGGGCTGTCCCACACTCCTGCCGGGCCTCCCACAGAGCATGGGGGGGGCGGAGGGGGGAGCAGGCGAATCAATCTCTAGCTATGCCACCTCTGTGGGGTCACCTGTGACCCAAGCCAGAAACTTCTGAGGCCACCTGGGGCTGCACCTGGCGGAGCTGCCTTGAGAGGTGGTATGCCCTGAGGGGGACCTTGCCAGAGTTCCCTGGACCCACCTGTGGACCAGCCAAGTGGGGGTCGGGGAGTAGTGACCCAAGGCCTACAGCCACAGGTCATCCTGTGCTAGGATTCTTTACACTCCTGGGTGGGGATTCTGCTTCCCATGTTGTCCCAACACCCACACAGAAGCCTGGAGCCATGCCGTGTATTCAGGGCACTGAGCCCTCAAGTGTGGGTGGCCTGGGAGTAAGAGAAGTCCAGGAAGAGGGGCTCCCAATTCCGGGGCCCCCTGGGAATACGCAGGGGCCTATCTCCAGCCACCACCACAACATTCTGGAGTGGTCCCACAGCTCGCTCTGTCCCCCTGCACCGGCGGGCCTCGGGAGGGCAGGCCCAGTGTGTCCTGGTCTCCCGGGGGTTACCTGGTCAGGCTGTACCCGTGCTGCAGGGACGAGAAGAGCAGAAGGGGCTGGCAGAGGGCGAAGCGCTCGGGGACCCAAGACCAGATGTCTCTCATCTCCTTCACGCTGACAATCTCTGAGTGGAAGTTCTCTGCGTGCACGGCCAAGTGTACAAACTGCCTGGGGAGAGCAGGGAGGGCTCAGAGCATAGCCGGGACCCCAGCCCTGACCGTGCCCCCCACCCCGGAGGGATGCAGAGCCTCTCATGGAAGCTAAGCCTGCAGGGGGCTTCTCACCCATTGAGGGAGAAACGGGATGACGCTGACCCCTGGAGCCCCACTCCCAGAGGTTACAGAGGGGAGAGCACCTGGCCTGGGCCAGGACAAAAGCACCTTTTCCCTAATAAATGGGGACAGAGAGAGAGCCAGCCAAGCACTGACAGACAGCCCATCCAAGGCAGCTGAGCAGACAGGGCCTGAACATCAGCCAGGCTTTAAGGCAGCATTGCCAAAGCCAGCCCTGAGAGCCGGAGCAAGCAGCCAGGCCCTGGGACAGCCCGGCCAGAGATGGAGAGAGGCCAGGCATGGACACGTGGTTAACAGACCTACCTTTTAGAGAGTGAAACACTGAAAAACAGGAGGAAGCAACGGACACAGAGAAGAGAAAGAAAAATAAAACAGACAAGGACAGGTTAGTGGCAAGTACTGATGGCCAGGACGCACCTGCCTGTGGCCCAGGAGAAAGGCCTCCATACCGATGGCCTGGTCAGGCCGAGACGGTGTGGGGACGCCACGCGCCCTTCCCAGCCCGGCTCCTAGGTGCTGTGCTCAGGGCGGTGGGCATACCCAGCAGCCACGAGGACAGCAAGCAAGGGATCCCAGAGCAGGAGGGGCAGAGCCGGGGCAGCTCTGAAATGATGCTCGGCGGTCAGCCCGGCCCCCTGCAGACCTCTGACTCCACGGTCAGCGTCCGGCTTCCCTTGCAGCCATGGGCCTTGTCACTGAGAGCAGGACCCTGCACCTTCTGCACCCATAGCTGCCTGAGCAGTTGTGGCCGTGGCCACGAGGCCCCGTCTCCCTCCCGTGCATTTCTAACCGTGCAGGGCGGCCTAGTGGCCAACCAAGAGGCTGGCAGGATGGGCTCCAGCCCCACCCCCCAGGACGTGCCCCAGCCCTTGCCCATGTGGGCCCCTCAGAGCTGCCAGGGGGCCACGCCTGAGGCCCCAAGGGGCCCGCTTACCTCTTCTGCTTGACGGTGATGCCCTTCTGCTTCAGAGCTTTCTCGTTGGCCATCTGTAGGAGCTGGATCTCCTTCCGGGAGAAGAGGCGGATGGCGAACGCCTTCTCCAGCAGCTTCTCCGGAGACACGGTCTTGGCGATGTCCCTGACGAAGGCGCGGATGTCCTGCTTCACACTGTCCGACTCCAGCGGCTGCCCGGCTCTTACCTTGTGGAAGAACTTGAGGATGGCCAGCGCCACGCGGTACAACACCTTGTACCCCTCCACCAGGAAGACGTCGAAGACGCGGGCGAAGTAGCTGAGGGGCAGCTCCCCGAACAGCCAGCGCTGCCAGTCCGCGTAGACCTGCAGGACGTCCTCGGACACGGCCACCATCAGCTTGTGGGCCGCCTGGCAGTACTTGTTCACCAGGTCCCCGAAGGTCATGCAGGAAGACTCGAAGGCCAGGAAGCTCTGGTCCACGAGCTTCCTGCTGGGGTCGTTGCAGGCCAGGACGCGGCAGGCGCTCTCGAAGCACTGGGCCTCGTCTGCACTGTAGTGGAGTAGCAGGGCCACCACGGCCGGCAGCGCGGGGCAGAAGGACACGTCCGGGAACTGGTTGGCGATGCACAGCAGGATCTTGCGCACGGCACCCTCGCCGCGTGGGTTCAGGCAGTAGCTGGGCACCTGCGTGTTGTCCACGAACTCGGGCAAGGGCAGACTGCTGGTGCTGTGCTTGCCCACGATCTTGCCCACGATGTCGCTGTACACGCTGGCATCCGGCGTGACGGTGCGGCAGGGGATGTCCCGGATCAGGCGCTGGTACACCTTGCCCCGCAGGGCGTAGCTGCGGGCCCAGTAGCCCTGGCGAGCCAGCTGCTTCAGCTCCTGCAGCTCGGTGCAGCTCAGCTCCTTGGGGCCCAGGTCCTGCACGGCAGCGTCCATCTTGTCTCTGTCCACAAAGCAGTTGTACCCCGGGGGGTCCATGGTGTAGGGGGCCCAGGAGGAGAGTCCTAGGCTGCCAGGCAGGGCACGGAGCAGCCAAATCCCCAGCTCCGTCTCAGAGGCCTTTCTGCTAACCTGTTTGCCATCCCATACCCTGTTGGATTAAAAGTCAGGCTTAAATGCATATGAAGGTTCATGTTTTTTTATTTTGTTTTTTCAAGATTTATTATTTGAGAGAGAGAGAGCGAGCAAGCGTGCAGGTGCGACCATGAGCTTGGGGGAGGGGCAGAGAAAGAAGCAAACTCCCCACCGAGCAAGGAGCCCAACACGGGGCTCGATCCCTGAACTCTGGGATCATGACCTGAGCTGAAGGCAGACACTTAACCAACTGAGCCACCCGGGTGCCCCGAAGATTCACATTTTAAAGAGCATGTTTTTGTTTCAATCTTTATATAGAGTATTTGAAGGGCTTCCATTTAAGATAAGTGGATATTGGGGCACCCAGGTGGCTCAGCAGGGAGTCAGCTTGTTCCTTTCCCTCTGCCCCTCCCTCAGCTTGTGACCTCTCTCACGAATAAATAAAATCTTAAAAAAAAATCTAAGATAAGTGGATATTTTGAGAATTCACTATGAACTCTGCAGTAGAACTTTCCATGGGGCTTACGCAGTTAGACCTGAGTAGGTCACACAGACTGAGTAAGGAGAGGCTAGGGCTGAGTTCCCCGAAGGGCTAGGCCAGCCGGTCCCGCTGAAAACAGCTCTTCACGGGGTGGGGGCGGCCTGCCAGCACCGCCCCACCGCCCCACACACCACCCTGCGGCTGCTGGACCATAGCACCCCCGCAACTCAAGAGATGCTCAGTTTCCGCCCCGTCAGGCTTCGGGCCCTTATGGCCTGTGTTCCACTGTGTACCTGCTCTGCCCCACCAGCCCTGGGTCAGAATCCAGAGGCCAGCCCTGAACTCTCCAGAAATGCCAGCTAAGTTTTAGGTAGAGAGGAATCGCTGCTGGGGAGCAGACATGAAGGCTCTGAAATCCATCGAAGCTGTCGTAGCTTCGACATTAAGACATTTCTGGGTCTGAATGAGCCAGAGGTACTGGGGGATTTGGTCCCATCCCTCCACTGTGGGCAACCGCAGAGATCCAGGCAGATGTTACAAAATGGGTACATTGCGCAATCTCCAACTCTCTGGCTAACGGGTCACAAGTCTACCGTTCAGGAGACTTAACATCTGTCCTTGCCAAAGGCTACTGTCCTCGGCCATGTCTGCCACGTACCTCAGACCAGACTTTCTGCCCGGGATGGTATAGGTGGACGCGAGGGCTCAGGGTTTTGCTTCGGCAGATTTCGGTAAATGACCAGATCGTTCCAGTTTCTCCTGCACCTAGAACGTTCACCTGAAAATATAAAAAGGAAGTCACGCCTTAAGAACGCTGAGTGGAAATTAAAGAATTACAGTATAAAACCTGTACGTGTGAGGAGGAGGCTGGAGAAAGCCCCTTGATACGGAATTTTCCCTGTGGCAAAATATACAGAAGATTTACCATTTTAGCCATTTTTGAGTGCACGCATTAAGCGCATTCACACGGTTGTGCAGCCCTCACCACCGTCCGTCCCCAGATCGCGTTCCTCTTCCTCAGTTGAAACTCTGCCCCCATTAAACACAGACGTCCCCTCCCCAGCCCCTGGTGCTCATCCTTCTACTGTCTCTATGAACGGGACAACTCATAGAGCCTCACAGAGGTGGAATCATACACATTCGTCATTTTGTGTCTGCCTTACCTCACTGAGCATCATGTCCTCAAGGTTCATCTAGATTTATAGCGTGTATCAGAATTTTTTTTAATTTAAAAAAAAATTTTTTTAAAGATTTTATTTGACAGAGAGAGACACAGCAAGAGAGGGAACACAAGCAGGGGGAGTGGGAGAGGGAGAAGCAGGCTTCCTGCCGAGCGGGGAGCCCGATGTGGGGCTCAATCCCAGGACCCTGAGATCATGACCTGAGCCGAAGGCAGACGCTTAACCAACTGAGCCACCCAGGCGCCCCCAGAATTTTTTCTTTTTTAAGACTATTTTTTATTCTTTAATTATTTTATTTATTTTTTTAGGATTTTTTTTTTTTTTAAGTCACGTCTACACCCAACGTTGGCCTGGAACTCCTGACCCCAAGTCAAGAGTTTCACGCTCTACTGACTGAGCCAGCTGGGCGCCCCTAAGACTGTTTTTTAGAGCAGTTTCAAGTTCACAGAAAAATGGAGAGGAAGGAAATGCAGAGGAAGGCACAGAGATTTCTCACCCCCTGCCCGCCCCACACAGGCATGGACTGCCCCGCCATCGGCACTGCTCCCCAGTGAGGAGCCTGCATGAACTCGTCATCATCACCTGAAATCTGCAGGGTACCAAGGGTATCTTCTAGGAGTTTGCACAAATGTATGATGACATGTATCCTCATGACAGGCCCATACAGGGTATTTTCACTGCCCTAGAATACCGCTGTCCTCCACCTGTCCATCCTGCCCTCCCCCAATCAGAACGTCGTTCCTTTTCATGGCTAAAGACTATTCCACCATGTGGACAGAACACGTTGTGTTTACCCCCTCATCTGCAGGTGGGCTTGGGTCGCTGCTGGATCCTGGCTCCCGTGAGCAACGCAGTTGTGAATGCGGGTGTGCCCGGGTCTGTCGGAGTCCAGCTTCCAGCTCTCCTGGATACGTATCAGTCGACGCTGCTCTTATAGGAGCTTCCCCATAGAGAAGATGAACTAAAATAAAGTTTTGTAACAACACCTATTTCACACGTCCCACCAAGAAGTGCCTCACCCACAGCGGAACCCGGCCTGCGACTGAGCTGGAGCCTTTCCTTCCTCTTCAGAAGAAAAGAAGCCTTCACGGAGCTGGTAAGTTTGCTCTGTACTGGGTGGGAAAGGAGCCCCCCTGCCCAGGCCCTGAAGAGCCACACCCAGGCTGCACTCCACAGGCCCCATGTGCAAATTACCTATAGGTTTGTGGGTTTTGTTTTGGTTTTTTTTTTTCTTTTTTTAGTTTTTATTTCTTTAAGTCCTCTCTACCCCCAACTTGGGACTCGAACTCACAATCCCACAATAAAGAGTCACACGCTTTTCGGACTGAGCCAGCCAGGAGCCCCACCTATAGGGTTTAGATCCTTCATTCTAGGCTCTGGGCCCGCTAACCTCTGAAGGGGACCCCAGGCCCATCCTGTGTGTGAGAAAAGCAGCAGCTCCTTCTCAGGGCAGTAAACATGTTTATAAGCAGAACAAGAGCTGGGCAGGACAGCACCAGTCCTCACTCAACTGGCCTCCCATTCTGGTGGAATATTAAACTGGCAACTCCAAAGACGATTATCGCACCTTGTAAAGTTCCTTCAGAAGGACCTTCAGGGAGGAGCAAACAGTTTCGTTTGCTGCAGCAAGGAGCTCAGGGACATGCCGGATTCAAAGGGAGTCCGAGGCTGGGGCATGCTTAGGAGACCCTGGAGAGCTCCCCGAGCCCCCACAGGCGTCCTCCTCAAGCCCCACTCCAAGAGACAGCATGGCATTTCCGGGGCCAGCGAGGCTTGCAGCGACCGCTTTAGGCATCTATAAAACCAGATCCAGGGTGGTTTTCTCGGTTGTTGTCGTTTTTAAACAGGAATGTATCATCACAAAAAGGGCCAATAATACAAAATTGTAGAACAAAAATGTGAAGTCCTGTTTCAGTCGCCCACCCCAATCCTACCTCCTCTTCCTCCTAAAGGTAAACACGACTCACATTTTAGGGCATATCCCTCAAAGCCTTTTCCTTAAACTGACACACACACACTCATTCACAACCACGTTAGATGGTGTAAGGTGGCTCTTGGGAAGAAGTCGGGGGCAGGAAACACACCAAACATGTAAGAACATATAAACTACTCTCAGTTGAACACTCATGCCCTGGAGGTAAGTTTTGGAGCTGACGTGCCTGTCCCCTCAGATCCTCCTCCTGCAGCTCATGGCTACCATAGGACACTGTCGGGATGCAGGAAACAGGCCTCAGCTGCTGCCCATGCCCCCCCCCCCCCCCACCGGCGGCTGCCCAAGGGGCCAGGAAGGGGGAAGCAGGCCATGCTTCCACATCCACAGTCAGGGGTCAGGAGTGGAGAAGGGAGGCAGGAGCTAATGCAGGAGGTGATCCAGTGTTAAGTCCGGCAGGCCGGGCTTCCAAGTCCAGCTCTGTTTGCCTGAACCTCACACGAGCCATGCCTCTTCCCCAAAGGGCAGGTACCCGCATATGATACGGAGCTGATAAATACAACCCACCTCACTGGTGTGGGTCCTCACGCAACACCGGCAGGGTGAGCTCACGCCCCGGGCTCACTGGCTGGGGTGTGCGTGACACCCTGCAGACAAGCACACCCCACTATCTCTCTCACTTCCCCTCATCCGTGCTCCCTGCCAAGGCTCCACTGCACTTTCCCCAGCCTGTTGTGCTCTGGCCAATCCAGACACCCCACCAGCCAGGCCCTGCCGCCAGGTGCCCTGGAAAACCACCTTCCTTGGGCCTCCAATGCGGATGGAGGGAATGACTTTTGATCACAAACGCTGCAATCCCCTAAAGGTCACTGCCCACCAGTCTCAGGGTCGCTGCAGAGCAACGGGGCGGGGGCCGGGCTGGTTTTCAGGGGACCCCTCTCCACCAGCCCTGTGGGAGGAGGCTCCACCAGCCGCCTGCGACTGCATTTGGAATGCAGCGAAGTACTTGGTGTGCTCTGTCCTCCGCT
Organism: Halichoerus grypus; assembly: GCF_964656455.1. Taxonomy (NCBI): domain Eukaryota; kingdom Metazoa; phylum Chordata; class Mammalia; order Carnivora; family Phocidae; genus Halichoerus; species Halichoerus grypus. The sequence goes on from NC_135717.1 coordinate 38,667,157, forward strand.
CTGGGCCTAGCCTGCAATTCTGGGAAAATGGAAAAAATTCCATTCAATATCCTGTCCAGTGGGTGCCAACTACTAGGGTAATGAGGGCAGACCTCTCTCAATTTGAGTTCAAGTGACGAGAAGCAGCAGCCAAGAGAGCTGAGGAAAGGTCACTGTGGACAATGAGAAGAACAAGTGCAAAGGCCCTGAGGCAGGAACAGGCTGGTGAGCTCCAGGAAGAGAAGGACATTCAGAATGGCCAGAGCACAGCAAGCAAGGCAAAGAGCAGCAGAGACATCCAGGGGCTGGATTGCGCACGGGGAGGAGTCTGGATTTTCTTCTTGGTACAGTTGGAAGCAGGGAAGGGATGTGATCCCACAAACATACTTAAAAGCCAATTGTTATGAGGATTAACGAGGACTGTTTATAGAAAACACTCAGCCTAGCCTGGCCCACACGGCAGCTCAGATGTCCCTAGGGCCTCTTGTTACTGCTCCACAGGATCCCCTGGCCTGGTACGGGATCCCCTGGCCTGGTACAGGATCCCTTGGCCTGGTACAGGCTCAGGGACATCTGGGGAGGGACAGGGACCCAGTTGGACATCAATTGATCGGTCCTGCAGAGGGGCCCAAGTATGGCCCCTTCTGGTGGGGGAGGTTCTCCCACGGGCCCACCCAAGTCCCCAGCTCACTCTTCAGGGACAGTCCCTGCAAAGGGCCTCTTTGACAGACCTGCTTCCCCTACCCCTGTAAGCCCCTTCCAGTGACCCTCACAAACGCCATGTCTGTTTTGAGGGTTCAGGCTACCTACAGACAGGAAGCAAGTTATTCTTGATCAAAAATAAAATAGAACTCCAGGGGCCCCTGGGTGGTGTAGTCAGTTGGACTCTTGGTTTCAGCTCAGGTCACGATCTCAGGGTCTTGAGATCAAGCCCTGCTTCGGGCTCTAAGCTCAGTGAGGAGTCTGCTGGAGTTTCTCTCCCCCTCTGCCCCTCCCACATGCACTCTCTCTAAATAAACCCTAAAACGAAAAACAGAACTTTAAGTGGAAATGAGTGACTCCTATTTCCCCCAAATGTTATGCTGCTATGCTGGCGACAGCTCGGTCCGGGTCCCCTTCCCGTCATGATGACCTTTGTGCCCTCTGGCCACGTACACTGTCCCGGGTACGCCAAAGGCAAGTTTACACCAGGCTGTGGTGAGCTCTGATGCATGGGGGGGGGCCCTCCCCACAGGCCCTGGCCAGGGCAGCTGCTTCTGGGGAGGGAGTTCCTATGAGAAGACACTTCCGCTGGGTGCACCCCATGGGAGTTCAAATCAACCCCAACTCTGTCCTTCAGGGCAACAGCAAGAGAAGGTACTGGCCGGGGTGCAGGAGCCCCGGAACCCCAAACCTGCTGGCTCTGCTCCGTCAGGTGCACGGTGCCCCTGCTGACAGGAGCAGGGTGAGAGGAAAGAGCAGATGCGGCGGGACGGACAAGACCTCCTTGTGGGGCAGGAGATGCCCAGGAACAAGGAGCCGGCAGCACCTGGTCAAGCCGGACCCCTCCCACCCCAATCCGCAGGGACCGCGGAGCACAGAGCCCACAGCAGCTGGCCGCCAATTGACTTTGCCTTGCATTCCTACCTCCCCTAATCCTGAGGACAAGTCAAGGGCGTGGGGACTGGCTCCACTTTATAGATGAGGAAACCAAGTACAGAAAGGACCCACGAGCCCCTCCGCACAGGGAGAAGCACCCGAGTCTGTCAGCCTCCAGTGCTCACGTGACCCCTGTTTCGCAACCCCCCCCCCCCACTTCGGCAGCACAGACCACCTGGACAGTCAGCCCCACCCACGCGCTCTCCTCAGCGTGCGCAGGGCTGGCTTCCCCTGGCCCCACTGCTGTCCCCAAACACTGCCCGGGGTCTGAGGAGTCAGAAGACCTCTGCATTTCTCACCTCTTAAGTGGGGAACATGATTTCCCCAAACTCTTGGCTGTGAACCTCACTTTTTTTTTAAAGATTGTATATTTATTTGAGAGAGAGAGAGTGCAAGCAAGCGCAACAAGCGGGGGGAGGGGCAGAGGGAGAAGCAGACTCCCTGCCGAGCAGGGAGCCCGATGCAGGACTCGATCCCAGGACCCTGGGATCATGACCTGAGCCGAAGGCAGATGCTTAACCGACTGAGCCAGCCAGGCACCCCTAAACCTCACTTTCCTGTGACAAGCACCAGCGCACACATGAAGCCTGGGTGATGCCATCTTAACCACCAACACTGGGCTCTGCGCTTCCCTTCCAGGCCAGGCCTCCCCTTGCCCCTAACTTTTATTCACTTGACAGGCTTCTGTTGAGATACCTCCTCTGTGCCATGAGCAGCTAGCAAGGCAAGGCGCCGACTCCACCGGAGCACAGCAGAAGGGGCAATGGTGGGGACCCTGAATGCAGAAAGATGGGCAGTCGGCCGCAGGGGCAGGGCACAGAGAGGAGGGCCCGGCAAGGAGGGGAGGCTGAGGCGGGCGATGTTGAGTGGCCAGAGCTGGGACAGGCAGGGCCGATGGCTGTGTGTGCCAGCTGACTGGACATCAGCCCCACACAAGTGGCAGCAGTAGGAGAGCCTAAGCAGAAGGTGGCAGGTGAGAAAACCCCCCTGGTGGCCCAGGAAGGAGGGCTGAGTCCAGAGAGGAGGCTCGAGGAGGGTGGGATAAGGCCAGCCGGGGAGGATGGAGAAGACAGGGAGGACCCAACAGACTGCCCAGGGGTGGATTCCACCAGATGGGGTGACCCAGGGGTGGGGGCAGACCCCCAAGCAGGGGACAGAGAATCTGGCCCAAGGCAGGGGCAGGGTCGGCAGATCGGAGGGAGTGATGGCGGGGGTGGGGTGGGGGGGGGTGGGGGGAGTGTGCGGTGCCTGTCACGGCACAGACGGGTCTCAGGCAAATGCCCGAGCAGCTCAGGCAGGAGGCAAGGCCCCGTCCGGACGCCAACGCTGGCTCCTGGACTCTTCGGCCACCTAGTCAGCCTCACGGAGGGCGCACACCCAGCCCTGGACGCCACCAAAGGGAGAGCAGCCGCGTGCAGAGGGATTCTGCTGCCCCCCCACCCCGCCCCCCCACCCCACCCCCCGTTGCATTCCTCCCCCCACCCCCAACACTGACCGCACGTGGTCCAGAGCCGGGCCTGCTGGGCCTTAGTCACTGAGCACAGGACAGGGAGGCTGTACTGCCGGCGTCAGCAGCCGTGGCTCGGCATTTCCCCTGTGTCCTGAGCAACCCTACATCTGTTCAGGGAGCAGGACCAGCAAACAATGGAGAGGAGAGCGGCGGCGGCCCCAGCCCTGTGCGCATGTGCACGCATGGGTGTGCGTGGGTGTGTGCATGCATGTGCGCGTGTGGCATGACCGCGGGACAGGGAAGGAGGGCAGGGGCGTGCCTGGCTCTGGGTCTGCAGACTTCCATGGGACACAGGACCGCTCCCCCTCTCAGGCGGTGGAATTCACAGCTTTGTCAATCTCTAGGCCATCGGTCTCACAGCAGAGCCTACAGAAAGGCCAGGGGACAGCAGAATGAGGAGCCCCTCGACACCCACTTGGCACCAAAGATGGGCATGTAGAGATGACACAGCCCCGCTCCAGCCCTCCCTTGGGTGTGTGCACGAGAAAGACATGTTTGCTGCCTGACTCGGAGATGCTTGGAGCGCTGAGGCCACCGGGCAGTGGGCCAGGCAGGGAAGACAACCCGTGTGGGAAGGGAGAGCTCAGCTCACGGGGCATTTGGGTACGAGACAGGGCCGGCAGGGGGTGGGAGTAGGGCAGCCTGAAAGGGCACCAGCAAGTCAGGAATGGTAGACATGGCAGGTGCAGCTTCAGGGGAGGAAGGTGTAAGGAGGTGCAGGGTCGGGAGAGGTCCCTGAGACCATCTGGCTTACAGGACCAGAAGGGGCAGGGATAGGCCAGGCCATGAGAGCAGGCCTGGGGCAGGGCACATTCCAAGGCAGGTGATGACCACCTTCTCCCACTACTCCGGAACCTTCTTCTCAAGTCTGAGTCAAATCGGACTTCCTCAGGAGGCCCAGTGTTCCCACCTGTCTGTGGGGAGGCCAGGAAAATGCCCCATTCCACTCCTGGGAATCTGCTGGAGGCCATGGGGAAAAGCTGCAGGTCATTGTATGGAACCTGGGGGGTGGGTGCAGATATTCATCTCCCCACCTGAACCCTCGGCTGTAGGACGACTCCCCGATTCTGCAGATGGCTGGTGGTGATGGTGTCACTGACTGGGGTGACCACAGTCAATGATCCCCCACATTGCCTTACTGCGCTGTCCTGCTTTCACCCACCTCCCCCACTCCTACCTCTCTTCTGGCTCTGGAATGTGTGATACACAGCACCCACTTCCTCATCCTCTCTCCAAAAATGCCCTTTGTCCTTCTGGCCAGATAGCAGGGGCTCCCCTGGACCCCATCCCCCTCTATCTGAGCTCTCCCTGGACCCTGCCCCACTCTATCTGGGCTCTCCCTGGACCCGTCTCCCACTATCTGGGCTCTCCCTGGAACGCATCCCCCTTTATCTGGGCTCTCCATAGACCCCATCCCCCTCTATCTGAGCTCTCCCTGGACCCTGCCCCCCTCTATCTCAGCTCCTCCCAGACCCCATCCTCCTTTATGCATTCTCCCTAGACCCCGCCCCCCTCTATTTGAACTCTCCCTGGACCCTGCCCCCCTCTATATGAGCTCTTCCCAGACCCTCTGTCTTCCCTTCTCCCCTCTGTCTAAGCTCTCCCAGGACCCCATACCCCTCTGTCTGGGCTCTCCCTGGACCCTGTCCCCCTCTACCTCGGCTCTCCCCAGACCCCATCCCCCTCTAAGCTCTCCCTAGACCCCGCCCCCCTCTATCTGAGCTCTCCCCAGACCCCGCCCCCCTCAGTCTAAGCTCTTCCAAGACCCCATCCCCCCCATTCGGGCTCTCCCCGGACCCTGTCCCCCTCTACCTCAGCTCTCCCTGGACCCGTCCCCCTCTGTCTAAGCTCTCCCTAGACCCGCCCCCCTCTATCTGAGCTCTCCCCAGACTCTGCCCCCCTCTAAGCTCTCCCAGGAACCCATCCCCCTCTGTCCGGGCTCTCCCTGGACCCTGTCCCCCTCTACCTCGGCTCTCCCAGGACTCCGTCTCCCCCGTCTGGGCTCTCCCTGGACTCTGCCCACCCAGGGTCCTTGTTTCCTGCCCGCTCTCATCCCTGCTCAAAGGCTGCAGAGCATTAGAGGGTAGAGGAGGCCGCCTTGGCTTGATGCTCCCCAACTTTAGAAGCTTTATATCTCTATCCCTTCATCCACATCCTAGTCAGGTCTGAAACTGCCAGAGATGGTGTGTCACAAACAACACACTCTCTCATGAGCCCATCCAGGAGCTCTTCACAGTCCTCGCCCCTCCTCCCACACGTCGTGACTCCATCTCCCCTTACCCAGCAGCCCCTCTTGGCTTTACTTCCTCGCCCACTCAGCCTAGACCTGCGTGCCAAGCCCTCCTGTCTTCTTATCTCAGCCACCAGGCACACCCACAGGGGAAGCCAGCCCGACAGCGCACTTCTCCGCCTGCACACCAGCTGTAGAGGGGAAAACTCGTGCTGCCCTAGTCAGGGCCCTCAGAGCCCCCGGCCAGCATCCTCTCGCATTCTGCACACCAGCTGACAGCTCCACACCCACCTGTGGCCCTCCCACTCTGCCCCTCCTCTCCACCTGCCCCTCAGTCTGCATCTCCCCCGGGGCCTGGATCTCAGCTTCCCGGCACCCCGCTTTCCTGCATCCTTAGTGTTCCTGCTCTGCCTTAAGACCCCATGCATTGCTCCGGCTCTGTCGCTCCTTCTTCTTTCCTTGCCAGTCAAGCTTCTGGAGAAAGTGGGGTGTGCCCACCTTGCAGGGATACCCTTGGGCCCTTATGTCCCTGAAGCATGCATGACCCCGCTGCTCTCAGCTCTCCTCTGCGGAGGCCTCCTCCTTCCTGCCCTCCGGACTCCTCAGCCGCCATGCCACTCCTGCTCCCATCCCCCCACGAGTCTCTTAAATGTGGCTTTCACAGGGATCCACGTTCTTCTCAGCCTGAGATCCTCTTGTGAACTCAGGCCCTGTACCTCCAGCTGCTTTCCTCAGCATCTCCCCAGCACGGCACATTCCACACGACCAACCAACACAGCTCTGTGCTGCACCTGAAACCCTTCCCTGGCCCCGCCCTCCCTTCAGGGTCTGGCCCCTGGTGCGGGTGCGCTGGATGACCCCTGTGGAGGAGGAGGCGAGGCAGGAGACACTAGTCTCCTTCACCTGCCTTTCCTGACCTCCCAGGCAGGGCTGGGGGCACCCTCACTGCACTCGACCCCTCCTTGTGCAAAAACGGTTTTAACTGTGGGCACGCTGCTGCGATGACCTGCTTATGAGTCCAGCTCTTCTACCACATGATGATTTTTGAGTCTAGGGGCCTCCCGCCATACCCAGTGCACCCGGGAAGGAGGAAACAAGAGAAAGAAACATGGAGACGCAGAAAAATCCCAAATCACTTTAGCCCAAGAGGCAAATTTAATTCTTAATAATAACAACAGGAGCGTTTGCCAACTGGTTCTACGCATGTGACCTTCCCAGCAGGCATTTTTGCGTAACGGGAGGGCAGGCTGTGCTCTGCCTCATCCCTGAAGCAGAACACAGGGATTTTTCAAATATTAATGGCAACTGGCAACTCCACAGTGACTACCAGGCAGCCGGTTCTGGGGAACTGGATACTGGCCCTTTGCTGGTGGCACACGATGGAGGGCGCGTGCCAGGGACAAGGGGTGTAACCATTAACGAGGCATTAATCACAGCACAGCTGGCTGGCCCGTCTGCCTGTCTCCAGGCAGAGGTTAAAATGCAGGTCTTACCAACAGCACCTGAGCCTAGGGCACAGGACCTGAAACAGATCCCTGTTGGCCACTCCAAACAGTTCCCTATGTCCCTCTGTCGCCTCAAACACCTTTGCCCCAGCCTGGCCTGGTCTGCCCACAGGCAGGGGCTAAGGTTGGAATGGGGCTCTAATGCAGGATCTGTATCTTTCGAGCAAGAAAGGGTCCTCCCAATTGCAGGTCTGGAAAACACCCCCAGGGCACGTGACCCATCAGCCTGCTGCACAGAATGAGAAGCAGAAGAGAACCCGCCTGTCAGCAGTATTGGAATTCTGACCTGTCTGAATTCCAAGCAAGGTGCCTGTCACAGGTGTGCCTCAGAAGGCTGGGCACAGAGCTGGTTCTTAGCAAGTATTTTTAGACCTGACAACAAAGCTGGGGCGAGAGGGAGTCTTGCTGGTATAATCATTTTAATAGGCATTCGAAATACTTCCTGGGCGCCTGTGTACCAAGTCCCGGATACAGAGACGCAAGCTCTCAATGAGCTGCTGCCTACGGGGCACGAATGGACAGACCGTGCCGGCCCTGGCACAGGTGCACGAGAGAGGAAAGCACAGGGCGTCGGGGGCCTCAGCTGGGTCCTAAGGGACGAGGAGGCCCTGGCCCAGGAAGCAGAAGGGACCACATGGGCCCAGGACAGGGCCGCAGAGGGCACAGCCTCTCAGGGTGATGAGCCCTTCAGTCTCTAAGAGGGCAGGCCAGTGATCATCATCCACGGCGCAGATGACAGAACAGTCCTACAGTCCAGCCACACAGGCTCCCGGAAGCCAAAGGGCATGAGACCGAGGCCTGGCCTGTGCTGGGCGGTGGGGAGGGACAGCCCCAAAGGGCAGGGAAGGATGTTTGAGGCAGGAGGAATTAATGCATACACCTGGATCTTTCTAAGGCCAGCAGCTTTACCAAGATTTGAAGGCTAGCACTATCTGCTGGAAAAGAAATGACTGAAGATCGAGACCCCCTGCAAAATGATACAAGGAAATGCTGAAGGGACAGAATGCAGAGGGAAGCTTTCAGTGGAAGCAGGTAAGGAGCTACATTTAGAATACTACACAGTAAGGCTTTTATTGGTAACAGAATCGCCCATCAGTAAGCAACACCCCTCACTGTGTGCGGTACCCAATTAAAATTGTGTAACAATTAGGCAGACACAGTTTCAGATTATCGGAAACAGGCCAAGCCATGTCTTAATCACCTGTAAAAGGAGAGAGGAGCTTGGGTAGGCTGAAGGGAGAAACCAGGACTGCTCACATGTGACCCCTGCCAACAGGTCCTTGTGCAATACCCAAGGGAGACTGATAAGGTCACACAGCCAGGTGGGGGGGACATAACCGCCACAGGACAGAATGAGATCTTGTCTTGGGTGCCCTAAGTGAGGAGCATGTTCCTTCAGAGGCAAAGATAACTTCTAACAGCCCACTGTGCACTTATCTGAAGGCCAGACCAGCCCTGTGGGGCCCTGTGCCACCTGAGGGCAGAGAGAGGCTCCTTTTGCAACATGGGCCTTTCCCCACCCTCTCCCCCTCAGCCCCCAGGTGTGGGAGGAAGACGGGAGGGCACCACACACTTGCTCCTCAGCATCGAGAGCCTTTCCAAAGTCCTGCTTGCTGCTAATGCTGATGTACCACACAGAGATTGGGGTCCTAGAAGTACAGCAAGGGGACCTCAAGAATTCCACAACTTTGAATCGGTCTCTGGGTCTGGAAAACACTTTTTTCAGAGATCTAACTATAAGAATGCTCTGAGGGGACCAACCCTTGGTCTAGAGGGAAACTGGATCCTTTGAGATGAGTGACAATCTGGGTTTCCCAAAAGGCACATAAAGCCATGAGACAGGAAGGCCCCTGGCATCAATAATCTGATTTTGCACCTTTAGGATCTTACATTTCGCTGTTTACTATAACCAACAAACTCGGGCCCTGTGAGAACGAAGAAGCCCATGATCCTGCCCCCAGGCCCCAAAGGCAAGGGCTTATGAATCAGACTTCCTTTACCTCACCCATCCTCTGTTGTATGGACATAAAACATCAGTGCCTCCAGGCTTCTCTTGCTTACTCCATACGCTCCCCTGGGGAGGCCCACCCCAGTCCCTGTGGCTTCAGCACGACCGGAAGGAGTCCCACACATGTTCTCGAGCCCAGGACGTTCTCCTTGGCTCGAGACTAATGTACATCCACCCACCATTGGGAAGCCTTACTGACCTCCAGCTTAGCATCTCCACACTGAAAGTCGTCACCTGCCCCCAAGCCAGCTTCCTTCCGGCACCCCGTGTGCGTGGCATGGCGCTGCCAACTGCTGTCACCCGCTCTTGGAGCGTTCCCTATGCCTCCGTTCTCCCTGGCCCTTCCCCTCCCTGCAGCCACCTGTCCCCCAGCACCCTTCTTCTGTGCTGGGCCTACGTCTGGCCAGGGAGGCTTCTGTGGCCCCTTAATGGCTTCCAACTCAGCGCAGGCCTTCACCACACAACACGGCTACTGCTGCCCCCTCACCCACGGAGAAGGCAATCTGGTCAGTCACTCACAAACCCGAGGTCCCTTGGGGGCTTCCCACTGCTCTCAGGGTAAAGTTCAAACCTGAACCTGGAATTCAAACCCTCTTCCCAATCTGCCACCAGCCTCGCCTTCCCTGACCACCGGAGTTTCCCAAGGCCCTTCCTGCAACAGCAGGGTGCAAGGTAGCCGTGCCCTTCTCCCTGCAAACATAACACGCACCGTCCCTTTGCCTGGAAGTCTCTTTCCCTCACACGATCTCGCCACATCTATTCCTTCAAAATTTAGCTCAAGTCCTTCTTAGGAATCCCTACTGAAAGCCAGCCGGAGGCTACTGCCCTCTCTCCCCAGCAAACTCTGTCCATGTCTGCAGGCACGCAGCGGCCCACCTCCTCCCTGCACTGTAACCTCCAGCGCAGAGGCTCCCACAGCTTTGCGGCCACAGAACAGCACGGGGCCTCCTTGTGTGAAGGGAAGCAGGATTTCGATAAGTTTGTGTTGAAAGCATAATGAAAACCACTGAATAAAGAATTCAAGTGGATTCTTAATAAAATGCCTGAGTTTTTTTTTTTCCCCCTTTGATATTATCTCCCTTTGGAAAGTGACACTCGTAACAGCCACTGAAATTGCTGCTTTGAGTTGAAAAGGGCTTCTTTCTTCCATGGACAGAGTTGTCATAACAGGAAAGGTATGCTTCAACAGGTAAAACATTGAACAGGGTAAACGTTAAGTGCTTTTTTATAACCTGCTTCATTGTTCTTATGTACTTTAAACCAGAAACCATCTAAAAGCAAACACTTAAATATGTTTTCTGAGTTGGCTCAGATCGTAACTGGAATTAGGAGCAACACGGTGTACCCAAGGTCACTTGGCCTGCTGGACAGTCCTGGCAGGTGTGCTGAGGCCCACCTGCAGGTGAACTTGGAGACTCAGGGGGTGAATTTTATTAGTTATGAAAAGTCTGTCCAGATGACGTCTACGTTCGCCGAAGGTCACCCTTAACCCAGATGAAAACTACCGCACTAGCTTTAGCACCTTGGTTCATTTCAACAGCCATTCAGAGAGAACCACCTGCCCACTCCATGCCAGACAATAGGGGAGCAAAGATGAATGTGACGTGGCTCTCGCCCTGCTCGCAGGGAGAGACAAGCTTCTAAACAGAGCACTTGCTACCCAATAAGCGCTTCACGTAAAGGCTTTATCTGAGGGCTGAGAAGATTACTTGAGGACCAATCTTCAGAACAAAAGAAGTGCATGTGGGGCTTGCACCACTGGCTAGGGCTAACTGCGAAACCTTTCTGAGATTTCTTGATCTTTTCTTATCTGGGTTTGCTTCTCAGAGCCTGTATCCCTTCAAATGAATAGAACCTGCAAGCTTGTCTCCAAGACTATTAAGCAAACAGTTACAGGTGTCTGCTATGAGCCCTCACCCTCAAGCGGAGGGAACAGCTACATCTGTGGAGTAATAGGGTTTTTGTTTGTTTGTTTTGGGGGGGTTGTTTTCTTGTTTCTTTGCAATTGCCCTGCTGACACCTGAACAAACATACATCAAAATAATGAAAACCACATTCAAGTGCCCCTATTGGCCCCAGAAAAGCAGACGGACTCCTGACTAGGAATAAAAAACTGGTGAAACATCGAAACACCAGCATCACAACCACAGCCACACTGGTCACCAGGCCTGTGCCTCCCGCGCACACCGCTATCTTAACAGTCTACTTGTGCCTCCCCATAGCCCAGGTGGCTCTTAGACAACCTTTGGCCTTTAATGTCAGTGGCAATCCAGGAGCCCCAAAGCGTCTGTTCCTGTACGGAGTGAGGTCATCAATGAAAACCTGTAGCCAGGCCACCAGCACCCCTGCCCAAAGAAAACCGTGACCGGGTGCAGCCTATCCCTGACCTCCAGCTGTGCTTACTCAAGGCTCGGAAAGCACAGTGCCCGGGGCCCTGCGGAAATGCTTCCTTCTGCCGGCAAGGCCTGGAGGACAGCTGCCGCCTGGCACAGCAGCCACGCCAAGGGCTCCGAGGCTGGGCAGATACCTAGGCGGCAGGTGGGTGGGCGTGTCATCCTGGGGCAAGCAGAGAGCCGAGAGGAAAGCAGTTGCAGGTCTTCAAGGACAGACGTTATCAGAGAATCTGTTGCAATTTCGAGTCCAGAAGAGGATTTCCTACCCCGCAGAGCCGGAAAGTGCCCCGAGAAAAGAGTGACACAGGAACAGCTCTTTCCGACGCTTCGCCCTGGGCCCGCCGCAGACCTCGGAGGGTCGGGGGCGCCGGCCCTGCCCCCGGGGTGGGCGTCCGGCGGCGCGGAGGTGGGCCCCGGCCCCGGGCGCCCCCCGCCCGGCTCTCGGTCCGCGGGGCGCGGCCCAGGGAGGGTGGGCAGGGCCGGGCGGACGGCCGCGGGCCCCGGGCGCACCGGCTCCGGACCCCCGACCCGCGCCACGGCCGGCCCCCACGCCCCGCCTCGGATGGAGGCCCCGCAGCCCTGCCCCACGTCCCCTCCCTCAGCACGCCCCCGCTGCAGTGACAGCCGGCGACCCGGCCCCGCGCCGGGCCGTCATGTCCCCCCTCCCCCCGCCGCGCCGACCGCGCACCCACCTCCGCCCGCCGCGCCGCGCCGCGCCGCTTTTCCTCAGCTGGCGGTGCGACTGAGCGCGGGCCTTTCTGCGCACGCGCGCATGCGGCCCCGCCCCCGCCAAGCGCGCGCCGCCGGCTGCCCACCCCAGGCGCCCGCGGGTCTCGGCTGCGGCGGGCTCTGGGCATGCGCGTTGGCGTCCCGCCGCAGCGCGGCGGGAGTTTGCGTCTGCCGGCGTCGGGTCCCTGCGCTGGGGGGCGCGGGCTTGCGCGCCGGCCCCTGGGGGCGCGAGCCGAGCGGGCGGGGGATGCTGTGTCCAGCCAAAGGCAAGGCTGGGGGCGCCCGGAGCCGAGAGGGCTGCCAGCCAGAGTCGCCGCCCCTACGGGTCACGGGTAGACCTGGGAACGCGCGTCTGCGTGGACACGACGTCCGGTCCCGAGCGGGCGGAGAAGGGGCGCAGGGGGTCCTCCGGGCGGGACCTGAGCGGTGGAGCCCTGAGGCCGAGGCCGAGAGAGACAGCCGGACGGAGACAAGACAGGGACACAGCAGGCCAAGAAAGAGGCCGAACACAGGCAGAGACGCAGCGGGGACAGGGACACGGACGCCCAAGCGGCAGAGACAGGGCAGGCGGAGGTGACAGGCGGGACAGACGGGGACCAGAGGCTGCCGTCCTCGCTGGGGGAGGAGACACAGCGCCCTCTGCGGGTCCTGGCAGGGGGCGGGGGAGCCAGTGCCGCCGAGCCCCCGGGGGTCCACAGGCGTCCGTGGTGGCCACGGTGCCTCGTGGGGAGTTAGAGCACTCTCTGGAGATCAGAGTCCGTGATGAAGCGATCGCAGCCCCTGGGGTGTTTTCAGACCTTAGATGGGTCCTGGCATCACAAGGGGGTTCATATCTGTTGGGAGAGGGTCACAGTGCCTTTTAGGAAGGTGAGAATGCTCTGAGGGATCACGACATCACAGGTGGGGGAGGCACAGCGGCCCTTAGGGTGTTCGCAGAGCCCGGAAGTGTTGTTCGGCCCCACAGGGGGCTCCCAGCCTTGTGGGACTATCACAGTGTCCCTTCGAGGGGGAAGAGAATGCGAAGGTGGGTTGACAGCTGCCCAAGGGAGCCTGGACGCAGCTCAGCGGCTATCACATCCCTCTGTGTTGGGGCGGGGTGTCGCTGCGTCCGTCACACCCCTCCCAGGCATGGGCGCGTGGCATCGAGGGAGTCGCTGGGCAGGGTCGGGGGAGGGCCCAGATGGCGACGCGCGCGACGCCAGCAAAGACTCCTCTGCAGGCGGATGCACTGGATGAACGTGCGCCTCAATGTGGAAGCAGCGCCCCGCCCGCGCTTAGGGCTCAGGCCGTTCCGCAGCGCCCCCGCCGCTCACGCCGCTGCAGCCTCCGCAGGCGCCGCGTCCACGCATCGCGCCAGGGCAGCACGAGGCTCCCGCGGGAGGCGCTGAGCCCGGGCCCCCGACCCCCGACCGCGGTCCCTGGCCCGCCCCCAAGCAGCAGGTAGCGGCGGCCCGGCAGTAGGCGCGGGCAGCCGCAGGCCGCGTCCCGCGCCGGCACCCACAGCGCGCTGCTCCCTCGCCTCGCGCGCTCCTCGCCGCTCCGGAACACTGCAAGCACGGCCACCGGGAAGCGCGTCCACGAGCCGCGCGCCTCGCCGCGCGCGCCCACCGCCACCTGCACCGCTGGGGGGAGGGCGAGAGGGGGCGGGGTCAAGCGGGGCGGAGCTGTCAGGGGGCGGGCGGAGCGGAGGAACGCTGCGCGCCCGCGGTGTGGGGAGGGGGGCACAGAGGGGACAGTCAACGCTGGGGTGGGGGTGGGCATCGAGAGGCCACCGGGCGCTGACAGGGCGGGGCCAGCGACAGTGGGAGGCCCAGGGAGGGAAAGGGCAAGGTGAGAAGGTGAGGGCAGGAGGCCTACCGTAGTCCTTCCTGCAGAATTTCTTCAAGCTGATGCGGTAACTGCCCCGGGCTGGTTTGCAGTGCGCGTCGCAGTCTGGAGGGCGTGTGGAGGCTGGCACAGAACAATCCCCACCTCCCTACCCCACCCTTTCCACCTCCCCTCCTTGAACCCATAGCTTTCCCCCCACAGTCATGCCGGTCTGGGATCCTGTTCTGTGTCCACTCACCCTGGGGCTCCACAGGGCTGCTCTCCTCAGTGGGTCCAGGGACAGGAATCTCTGCGGACAGGACGAGAGAACGGCCTGCACTGGAGGGGGAGCATTTGCAGGGCTCAGGGGATGAGCAGGTAGCAGCAGGGAGCTGGTGTGGCCTCGGCTGAGGTGGCTGAAGGAGGGCAGGGTCACTCACTAACACAGGGGGCCACCGGAGAGCGGCTCTGCTGGAAGCCAGGGGCGCAGCGATTGCAGGTGAGGCCGGTGACGCCATCCTTGCAGGGACACTGGCCTGTGGTCTGGTTGCAGGTCTTGCCAGCGGCACCAACAGGGTGACAGTCACATGCTGAGGACAGAGTCGGGATGGTTAGAAGCCCACGTGGGGATGCGGGGAGCCAGAAGGTGAGGATGTGCAGGGAGCTGGTGGCAGGCTCACCCCTGCAAGCGCGGCGGTCGCTCAGGGCACGCCCTGGGTCGCGATAGAAGCCCTCCTTGCAGTAGTGGCAGTGGCGGCCAGCGGTATTGTGCCGGCAGTTGAGACAGACGCCACCACTACGACGGCCAGACAGTCGGTACAGCTCCATGTTGAAGCGGCAGCGGCGGGCATGGCCATTGCAGGAGCAAGCTGCAGGAAGGGATGGGTCAGGGGCAGGCTGGCCTGGTCCAAGATCCCCAGGCCACCCTCCAAGGCCTCACCAAGGCAGGCGTGGGCTTCCCGGGCCGTGGCCCGCTGCCATGGCCTGTCGCAGTAGAAGGGCTTGCAGCGGCCGCAGTCGGGGCCCTCGGTGCCATGCTGACAGTCGCAGATGAGGTGGCCCTGGGTGTCCAGCAGGCACCTTGAGGCATGCCCATTGCACTTGCAGCGCCCGCCCACCTGGAGCTCAGTAGCTGAGTAAGAGTAAGGGACCATGGCCATGGAGTCCCTGGTGTCCCCCAGCATGGCAGGCCTTGTGAGCACTACTCGAATGTCTGTGGCAGTTACCCAGTCTTGGAGCACTGGGCTGCTGTCCAGATCCAGGCCTGGTGGGCTTCCGTCCTGCACGCTGAAGGCCAGAAGGCCACCACCATCAGGCTGGACCTGGGGCTCAGGGAAGCACAGAGCTTCAGGCCCTGGGCCAGGTGGGCCATCCGCAGGGGCAGGCAGGCGGCCATAGTCCAGGCCACAGCGGGAGGAGAAGAAGCCCAGTGGGGCCCAGCTGCCGCCGTGATCCTGTGACTTGAGCAGGGCCACCGAGGCTGGGGGCGCCGAGCAGAAGCGCAAGCTCACGAACACCAGCTCAAAAGCCTTGCCCAGGGGCACTGTGAGGGTCACGTTGTGGGGCGCCTGTGTCAGTGAGTCCGAACGCCAGCACACAGGGCTGGTGGTGCTCCCTGCGGAGGTCAGGAGGGCGGCGGGGTGTGCCCGCTTCGGGTCCGAGGCATCACAGGCCCGCGTGGCCGGCCGGCCGCACGTGCTGGACGCCAGAACCTCGCGGCCCAAGGCGGCGTTCACCAGGCCGGGCACGCAGCCGCGGGGCGCGCCCCCGTCGTCATGGCAGGGGTCGGCGGGCGCTGGCGGCCCCAGGCTCAGCGCGGTCGAAAGCGTGCCCGCGGTCAGCAGCAGCCCCCAGGGCCAGCCGGGCATGGCCGGAGCCGCGGTGGATCAGCCAGCCCGCCGGGCCCCACGCCGCTGCCCTCGGGGAGAGAGAGCCCGGATCCGGGGCTCTGCCCGCTGGCCCGCAATGCCGAGCAATCCCGGGAGGCCCCAACCGGGGCCAAGAGGTGGGAGCAGCCGCGGGCACGCCCCGGGCCAAGCGCAATAGCGGGGATGCTGGCGCGTCGTCCCGCTGGGCCTGGAGCGATGACAGGAGTCGCCCCCGCTCCCGGCGCCTCCGCCCGCGGAGGCCCCACCCGTCGTCCGCCGCTGCACTCACCCACCGAGGGCCGGGTCGAGCAGGTCTCCCGGCCTCCCGGGAAGGGCCGAGGGCGGGCGGGGCCTGGGGCGCCCCGGCCGCCGCCTCCTCCCGGCTGTAGCGAAGGCGGGCGAGCTGTGCCAGGAGGGGGTGGGGGGCGCAGTAGGCGCAAGCCTGGGCCCAGCCGGGGGCGGGGCTGCTCGGGCCGGGAAGGAGGGAGGGGAGGGGAGGGGAGGGGGCCTCGTCGGCAGAGCCGGAATCAGAAGCAGATTCAGACACTGGCTGGGCCAGCGGGGGAGGGGGCTGGGAGGCCCGGGAGCCGGGGGAGGGGCCGGGGAGCCAGGAATGCGCTGGCGGGAGGGGTCTGGAAGGGGCGGCTCAGCCACGCAGCCCGTGGGGGACCACCCAGCAGGGTCCCCGGCCTGCATCCAGGCCCTGACTGCTCCTGGGGCTGTGCCACGTGCTGGGCGGGGGTCTGGCCGCTTCCTCCCTCAGGCCCATCTGGCAGGCTAAGCCCTGCATCTGAAGGCTGGTGCCCTGATGCTCCCCTGGGTCTCTACAGGGAACACTCAGGGCTGTAGCAGCCAAGCAGGGCTGGTGGTTATAGGATGTCCCCAAGCAGTGGTCTGCTCTAGTAGAAAAAAACCCCACAATTGGGACCAGGTCTGATTTTGAATCCAAGCTGCTCCAATTTCTGGCTCTGTGGTTCAGGCTCCCTAACCTGAGATTTATTTTTTTCATTGGACTGTTACTCAACTTTGCTGAGCCATTGGTGGGGGGGCGGGGAGGGGACAGTTGATAAGCCGCAAAGGTATTGGACGCAGCCAGGGGCTCCACCGACTTGAGTCCCTCTTGCTTTATGTTCAGGAAGGATGTGTCCTCCGGGTCTGACTGGAGCTCACCTAAGTAATGAAATTGGCATATCCGACCCAGATCAGGCCAAACCCTTGTCCCAAAGCATCTCTGGGTCTCTATCTAGTTGCATCACCAAGATGGGGCCAGTCCCCAGAGCTGGCAGGGAGAAAGCAGAAGCTGGGGTGGGGGAGAGCCTACTAATTAACAGGGCCCCATGGGGTTCAGGGTCTTGGTCAGCAGTCGAGGACCCCTGTGGAGGGTAGGGAGTGGAGTTTGGTCCATGGGGAGGGCCTGGTCACAGACAGCTCAGTGTCAGACCCCCTGAGCCTGGTCCACATACCAGCAGGTTTGGGTAGAGAAACTGAGGCAGGAACTCAGCTGGGCAGTCTGGGCACCAGCTGGGGATGAGGCAGCTGCAGCTGAGAGTGACCCAGCCAAGAGAGAACAGAACTGCTCTGGATAGACGCCACTTCCCCACAACCATTAAGCCCTTGATGGAGGGGCAGGGCAGCATCCCAGGAAGGGTCAGCTTCGTGCAGAGGGGGCAGGGAACACGGGAACATGTCTGACCTGGGAGAAGTTGTGAGGTCTGAAGTTTCAGATGAGAGGCTGACTAGGCCAGGCCTGGCAGCTGATGGAGGATGCCACGTGGGTGTGTCTGGGTAGGCAGAGCTGCCTCTTGTAGCTGGGCCAGAGATACTGCAAGGACCCACAAGAAGAAGGTAGAGAGAAGCAGAATCTTCTTGCTGTTTAGGAGAGGAGGGACAGGAGGACACTGGAGCCTCCCAGGGGAAACCAAAGGAGAAGAGGATGGAGCAGCCAGGAAGACAGGGTGATGGGGCACCTGAAGTGACTAGCACCTTCTGGTCAGGCCCTCACAAATGTAAGGGTGGGGGGGGTGGGGTGCAGGGGCTGATGAGATCATGGGAGACTTGGGGAGAATTGAGTCAGAGGGGCTGCTGGCCTCGCTCCCCTCGCCTTTGGCAGCAGCAGGGAGTCTGTGGGTCTCCTCTGCCCCACAGAGCAGGTGCCATGGCACCTAATCTCAACTTTGAGATGAAAAGAACATGCCCCTTACAACAGATAGCCGTGCATGAATGAGGGAGCTGACAGGGAGCCCAGTATGCTCCAGCACGAGTAAAGTTCAAAAACGGCATCTTCCCAACCACCCTCTTCAAGGTCCTTCTGATCATCAGCCTCAGCCTGGGATGAGCGGAGCCCTGGCAAGAGAGTACCGGCTGCAACAGATCCTTCTGGGACCGTTAGAAGCTAAGAGGTGACTAGCTGGCCACGGTGGGGAGAGATGCCCAGGCCCAATACAAGGGTTCCACAGAACCTGAGACGAGCCTCCAGGGAGCCCCTGGTTGTCTGGACTTCAAGACTCAGGAGGGAAGACAGGAAATTGGAAATCAGGGAGCAGCCTCCCCTCCAACCCTGTGTCAGACTTGCAGGCTTTGTCTGCAGCCCAGCCTCCTCGGGAGTTGGGGCTAAGGTCTGCAGAACATCTGGTGGTTTGTGGTGTGGGTGGAAGGAGGCCCCCAGGGCTCAGCCTGCTGCATGCACGAGTGTTCATCCGTTTTAGCAAGCAGGGAGCTCTGGGCCCAGAGGGCGGTGGTACTACCAGCTCCCCAGGGAAGAGGCTGCAGGCAGCCGGGCCTCTTCCCCCAGAACGGCCCCCTGCACACATTCTCTTCTGGCCCCTAGGATGGCCTGCTGAGAGTGAGGGAGGGCCTTCTCCCCAGTCCCCAGTCCAGGCTCATTGCACCTGTCCCCAGCCTCTGGGGCCTCTCACACCTCTCCGCTGGTCCTGCCCCATCCTGGCACCTTAGAAGAGACTCTGCCTCCCTGCCCCCACATGCACCTCATCAGCCCACTGCAGTCCTCCCACTCCCACTCCCAGTCACAGTGACAGCTGCTGGCTTTGGGGGAACCTATCTGGGGAGGAGGGGACCCAGGGGGCCAGACATTCCCAGGCCTCCGGCGGCTGGGGTCTTTCCCTTAAAAGGCAGACTGATCCAACACTCCTGGCCCAGCCCTGTTCCCTCCAGACGTTTGCAAGCCACCACTTGTACACATTTCACACAAACATTTATTGAGAGTCTATTATGCTGAGAGGGGCTTCCAACCCAGCAGGGAAGACAGACGGCTGGGGGAGGGGAGCACGGCAGGCTTAACCCCGAGGAGGGTGGCCCCTGCCGAGTCCGCGGCCATCCTGCACCCTGCGCTCCCGGCAGGGCCCCCGTGTCACGCAGGCCCTCTCTGTGGTCGCGACCGGCTCTGCGCGCCAAGCAGAACGCTGAAAAGCAACGTTGGGAGGAGTGGGGAGAGGAGAGTCCGAAGAGCAGAGGGAAATGGCTCGTAGCCCCCACCCCCTTGGCCTCCTAAGGGCTTAAGAAGGAACGGTCTGAGGAGGGGGCTTCCGCGTCCCGCGCGCTCTGCTGTGCGCGCCCCGCGGGGGGCGAGGTCCGGAGGGAGGAGGCGTCCGGCTCCCGGTGATTTCGCTGGGGAGGGGGCCGCGCGCGCGCGGGCTCAGGACGTCCCCGGTTCCCGCGGCCCCGCGCGCCCAGCCCGCCGCTGCCGCCGACCGCGCCAGCACAGGAAGGCGGCGGCCAGGAGCCCGAGGCCCGCGCCCAGCGTGGTCAGCGCCACGCCCTGCTCCAGGTCCAGGTGGGGTCCGCGCAGCGAGAAGGTGATCGCCGTGGCGGCGGCGCCGGCCAGCAGGGTCACGGCGCCGAACGGCAGGACGCAGCGCGGCCAGGAGCCCCCCACGCCGCCGGTGGCCAAAAGCAGCGCGCGCAGGGCCCCGGGGGGCTCGGGGGGTGCGGGGGGCGCGGGGGGTGCGGGGGGCTCGGCAGGCGCCGCGGGCGGGGGCTCGGGCGCGCTCATGCCGCCGACGGGGGGCCGCGCTCTGGGTGGGTGTGGGCGCCCGCGCAGCCCCCACTCTCGTCCTCCTCGACCGCCACGTCAGAGCGGATTGGCCCGGGATGCGATGACGCCACCGGGACGCTGGGGAGAGGAGTTCGCCGCCGCCTCCCGACTTTGGCGCTGAATCAGGGTGGGCGGGCATGAATCTAGAGGGGGGCGCTCACCCAGACCTCTGCCCTCCTTCTCCCTCAGGCTCCGGGCCGCCCCTTCCTGCCCAGGTGCGGGCAGCCCTCCAAAAGACACCACCGGGACTGGTCCTGATAGGTGGGTCATTGAGTCCACAACCTTCAGGCACCCATCTGGGCCTTGCTAGGAACCAAGGTGGACAGCACCCCTGCCCTCACGGGGCAGAGGTCCAGTAGGGAAGGTACGCCACAAACCAAGTGAGCTGGCGGATTAAATAATTATGGTGGAGACCACTAGCTATGGAAACTGATTTTGGCCAGTGACAGGGTGGTGGTGGGACTCACCCTGGAAATGAAGGGTTCCTCAAGATCAGAGCAACTGGGCATGAGCTCTGGAAGCAGCAAGGGAGTGGCCAGGAGGGGGTAGGCGTCCCCCAGGCTTCCCATCTCTTGGCTCCCCCTTCCCTGTTCCTGCCCCGGAGCTCTTTCACTCCCTACAGGCCCCTCAGTGCAATGAGGACTGTTTTTAGGTTTCCTACTTTGGTCTGTCATCTGGTTCCCAGCAGCCTGCAAGACCGGAGATTCCATGTTCAGGGTTTCTGGCCTGTGGGACTGTGGGGGCTTTTACAAGTAGGATTTCCTGCTGGGGGCCCTGGGGCCACCCCAAGGCTGCCTCAACATCACTCAGCTCATTCCCCATTCCTGTGACACCTCACCTGGCTCTCAGAAAACCTGGCCTTCTCCAGCAGCTACCTGGTCTGGGGCCTGGGTCCCCTTGGGGCAGAGGCTGGTGCTAATTCCCTGTTGCTCATCGCTAGCTACGCAAAGGGCCAATGACCCAGCTCTGAGGATTGTGCTTGATTGGCACAGGTGCCTAGGCAAGGTTTACTTAAAGAACACTACAGCCTCCCAGCCCTCCCCAGGGCCTACTACTGTGTAATTTGTCCTCGCCCTAGCCACAGCGGTAATAGCTATTACTGTTGGCACGCGGGCCCCTCGGGAGCCTTGCAGGTGTCATCTGAAACTGGCCGAACATGCAGAGGGCAGGCAGAGACTGAAGCAAGAGGTGGGCCCCTCCAGGTGGGTAGGCGGCAGGGTTCCTAAGCAAACGGAACTTACATCCCTGCACCTGCCCGCCAGAGCCTAAAAGGTGGTGTCGGGAGAGGCCCATGCGGGTGTTCTCAGAGCCACATCACTACCTCAGGGCTGTGTCCTGGGAGCAGCCTCTGGGAGTGAAAAGGCCAGTGGAACCCACATTCCAAGGACAGGGGAGGACGTGAGAAACCTCCCATGGCCCAGATCCAGCTCCCATGGCAGCGGGTGGTCGCGTCTCTTCAATAACCTCTCCCAACAATTACCACCAGTATGACAGTGGGGACGACACTGAGAATTGAGGCTCAGGGCCCTTAAGAATCTTGCTGAAAGTCCCACAGCAGAAATCAAGTCACAGTGGAAACCCAAACCTGTGACTGGTGTAAACCCAGAGACCATGACCTTGAGCTCTACGTTTTCTTGCCTTCCTTCAGCGGGGGAGGCTGGAGCCTTGGAGGAGGTGACAGTGGCGTAGGTGAGGGGCGAGTTCCCTGGTGGTAAGTCAGTGTTGGGGGGCCCACACTGGCCACAGCAACAGCCCAGGAGAAGTGGTGAGCACGGGTGCTAGAAGGACCGCTGTGACCACACAGTGCCCGCCCACTCTGATATGGGCTGGTGGCTTTTGTGTCTTCCAGTGAGCCTGGTCCAGGCAATTCTGGGAGGGGTTTCAGGTGTGCTAGGGCCCAAGCCTGAGGGGAGTCCCCAGTGCTGCTCCCCTTCAGTGTCCTTCCCCTCCCTTCAGTACAGAAGGTCTATGTGTGTTCTCAATAAATATGATAAATATGCTTGCTATGTTCTTGGTAAGCAAAAACACAAAGAAAAAACCAAACACACCAAGTTCCCTCTTACACATATACTTTCTAAAGTAGTTTTAACGTCACACAAGCGGCTTGTAAGTCTGAAGCAAGAAAAAACAGAGGCAGCTAAGAAAAAAGCCCAGCAGGCCTCTGGTCTCCAAGCCTGCAGAAGGCCAAGCCAAGCAGAGGCCTGACCACTAGCTTTGGGGCCCTGGGCTCCTCAAGAAGATCCAGGGGGCTGTCCCCAACCCACCCGGGAACCCTGGTTTCCCGGGGGGGTATAGCCATCTCTGGGCCCCCAGGCCCACATCAAAAATCCTCTCAATCCCAGTTCACCTAATAGGGTGCTGCTCTCCCAGTTGTCTGGGTCAGAACGAGCTCACCCTCCTGCCGGGGTCCGGCTGCCTGGGAAGGGGGCAAGGTACGGGGCTTCTGGCCATGGGAAGGGCTCAGTCGGCAGGTTCATCTCGAAGGATGGTGAGGAAGCGCTCCCCTCCCTCACAGAGCAGGCTATGCACAGCTCGGCAAAGCACCAGCCAGGACGGCCCCTGTGGGTCCCGTGTGCTCACCAGTGGTAGGAGTTCAGCCATCAGGACCTAGGGGGTAATGCAGGGCCAGGATCTCAGCGGGGGCCCTGTCCCCGGCAGCTAGCTGAGGGCTTGCAGAAGGCCCCCACAGCAGGGCAGTTCCAGGGAGGGCTTCAGGCACCATGTGCCAGCCCCTTCTTCCTTCCAAAGATCTGCCCCTGGGCCAGTGCTGTTGGCTGTGCACAGCCCGGAGGCTCCGTCTGCTGGATGGGCCCAAAGCCCACCACTCCCCCAGCACCCAGTCACCTAGTCCCCACCCCTTACTCGGGCTGTACCTTTTCCAGGTGGATCTGCTGCTCTAGCATGGCCACCCGCAGCCTGAGGGCCGCCAGAGTCTGCAGCTCCTTGGTGCTGGAGTAGAGAAGAAGCTGGGGGCTCCAGCTAGGGTCTGTTCTTCCTTCACAGGGCACTGAGGCTCTGGGGCATCTCCCTTCAGGCCATGGCCCCAGCTGCTGTCCCGCCACCGCTGTGAGGACAGGGGGATGTGGCCTCATGCGGTGACAGCCAGGGACCTCCTTCCCACTTGCCTCCTGGATGAAGCCCTACTATCCACCAACAACCGTCTCTCGCAATACGAGGCAAGTCATCTGCCAGTACGTCTCTGACTCTCACGTGGCACTATCTTGGGAATGAGATAAATAAGCTGACTATTTACAGGGACAGGGCTGTGTCTGGAGAGGCAGTGGGGTGACCCCGCTCCTGGGCAGCTGCTAATGCTGCCCTTTGGCTAGAGGACCTTGACCGCCGAGCAGACCGCAGCACAAGGTGGGGGGGGGGGGGGCCAGTGCTCACCTGCACGCAGCCCCTGCACTCTGCGGAGGCACTGCCCCGTGATGGCCTGCAGCCCCTCCAGGGTAAGCAGGCAGTGGTACTCCTGCATCCAGTCAGCAGGGTCTACGCAAAAGGCAGGGAGGGCAGGCCAGGTCCATGCCAGGCCCAAGCCCTCCCTGCCCCGAGACACACACCAGGGCCCACTCACCTGCCGAGAGCTCTTCCTCCATTCGCCGTCTCAGCAGGGAGCAGGCCTTCTGCAGGAGCCCCACCTCCGCCTCCGCCTCCGCAGCACTGAGCCCAGAGCCGGGCCAGCCTGACTAGATACGGGTCAGGGAAACTCCTCTGCAGCCAGGTTCCCTCCTTCCTCTCCCACCAAGGACAGGACCCCAGAGTGGCTTTGGCCCTTCCTGGAGTTGCTCCTTAAACTCACCAGGCTTAGAGCCAGAACCACCCCCCGCCCCCAGGGGTCCCACAAGCCCAGCAAGAATACCGTCATCTTCATTTTCTGGAGGAACTGGGTTTTGGCCGTGGTAGCAGCATCCCTGGAGTCACTGGTCTGTGTAGAGCTGAACTGGGCCCACAGGCTGGAATGCAGGCACCCGGGAACCAGAGGGGGATGCCGTTAGTCCATCCAGCTGGGCCTCAGGAGGCAGGGAAAGGCCAGGGGTAGGGGCCCCATGAGGGATGTCTGGCTCTGCTGAATGCCAGGAGGCGCCTCCAGAGGCCGTGGGGAAGGGAGAGGACGCTGTCCGTGAAAAGGGGACAGAGCGGACCCACTCTGGGAAGTACGAGGAGAGAATTCGAGGCAGGAGAGGAGAGGAGCTGGCAGCCCTGGGTCACTGGGACTAGCTAGGACTCCGGTAAAGAATTCTGGAGCAGACACAGCACTAACCACGAAAGGCACCGCCTTGTTTAACCCCTACTGCACCTCTACGGAGCTGACACTCACCCTCACCTCCACAGAGAAGACAGATGGGGACGCAAAGTCTCCCAACCTCAAAGCCCGCTGAGTCTAAGTCCTAGCTAGGCAGACTCTCTTAACGTGGAAAGTGTCCCCACCCAGCCAACAAAGCAGAGGGACCTGCTGGAAAAGTCTTACCGATGCGGCCCTGTGCTGGTGGCAAGCCTAGGCCTTCCTGCTCTCCCCTCCACCCCCACCCAGCTGAGACCCAGCCTTACCGGGAGTTCTGGGAAGCCGCTTTCCTGTAGGCCATAGGTAGCTTCAGCAGGATGCTGTCAGGGAAGTCAGTGCTCAGAGTAGCCTCACTCTGGGGCTTCTCCCCCCAAACAAGCAACAGGGCTTCCAGCTTGGTTGTGGGAGCCAGCACAGTCCAGGTCTGCCCTGGCCGAGAGAAGAGAGGACACCAGGAGCAGAGCCCAGGCCCTCCACAGCCCATTTGGAGCCCCCGGGCTGAGTGGATAAGAGGATGGGGCACTGGACAACCAGGGAGAAGGGGACAGACCCCAGCAATGGTCCATTCTGCCAGCTTTGGGACATGGATCTCATGGGATGGCACCCTGGGGGCTTCCCTGGCCCACATCCAGCTCAATGCCCTGCCCTCCCTGTCATCCCAGCTTCCTGCTGCTGGCCAGGATCTGATCAGGCAGAAACAACAGTTCCTCCAGGAAGGGTCTGGGAAACCTACCCCTTCTCCTTCAGTGTGAAAGCTTCTGGGGCCTGAGGAGCAGCCGATGGGGGTATCTGTTGGTCCCTGAGGCCTGGTCCAGGCTTGGTGGCTCGGGCTCCTCTCCCCATGTGGGTGCGATCCCCCACTGATGGAAGCCTGCACTCAGGGAGGCCCCTGGCAGGCACCGTGGTCTGGTGGGTGCCCCTGGGTGGTTTTGTCTCTGAGGCTCGACTGCCAGCCTGGCTGAAGGCCCGGGACGGGGCAGAGGCTGTGGTGGCAGAAGTGGCAGCAGACCCAGACTTGAGGCTGAGGGCCTTGTTTCTTTCTCCAGCCTTAGACGTGCCTTTTCTCACCCGTACAGCCTTCTCCAGTGCCTGGGTCAGAAGCTCCAGCTCCTTGAGTTCTTGAGGGCTGGGTGTGCATGCTGCAAAACCCAAAAACTCTTGCAGTGGTCACTCACCACTGCTTGTCAGAAAACAGAGCAGGGGCGGCACCAAGAGAAGGTGGGTGGTGGAGGTTTACCGGGAGGCGGGGCCTCTTCATTAGTTTCTGGCCCTGGGGCTGGCTCCGCAGCCGGCGTCTCGACTGGTTCCCTGCCAAGACACAGTACAGGCGTGGCACGGCCGAGAGGCAGGGCCCAGAACCTACCGACCCCAAGGAGCCGCCTGGCCTCGCGGCAGCTCCCCACCCTCAGAGCCTGCAGACAAAGGGGAGCACAGCTGGCAACAAGCAAGTGGGCGCTGGGCCCGGGCTCGCAGCCGGGGGGCTCTGAGCGGGGTTCCGAGGGCGGCCTCGGGGTCCGCGTACCAGGTCCGCAGCAGCCGGCGGGAGACACGCAGGCTCCGCTCCAGCTGCCGCTGTCGCTCGGCGCAGGCGTCCCGGGCATCCCGCAGCTCGGCCACCAGCCTGGGGGGGGCGCACCGCCGGCTCAGCACCCCGGCCGGCCGAGCGCCGCGCCCCCTCCCGCCCCGCTTCCTCCCAGCGCGCGGGTCTCACCGGCGCGAGCAGCCCGCGGGCAGCATGAAGACAGGCGCGGATCCTCCGGATTTGCCGCCTCCGGGAAGTCGGGTCCTTTCCGGGCTAGGAGACCGCCCCCTTCCGGCCGGGCTACCCAATCCCGAGCCCAGGGCTCAGGGCCCGCCCCCCGGCCCCGCCCCCGGCGCTCGGGCTCCCGCGTCCACGCCCCCGCGGCACCCGCCGCCACTCCCGCTTGGACCTGGGCCCGGGGGTCGCAGAGGGTCCTCCGGTGGTGCACGGACATCTGGTTTGGACGACTGGGTAGATGGAGGCACCTGTGATTGCTTACGGTTCAGTTTGTCTTTGTCCTATTGAAGGCGCCCTAAAGCAGGGCCGAGGTACCCTGCGGACCCCAGGCCACCTAGCGCGGGGCAAGGTACTTGGCGGGGCCCAGTACGTATTTAAATATAGAGGTGAGGAGGACACGTGTGTTGGGGGCAGAGCAAGGGAGGAGGGAGCGTTCGCTTGTGGACATCCTGGTGAGGTGACGACATTCGGGGGTGGCATCAGGTAGGCATCTGAGCAGAGGCACATCAAAGTCCAGAAGACCTGGGGTGGTGGCCTGAGAACAATGGGCTGGGGCCAGATGGTCCAAGGTGGGGCAGGAGTATAGACGGGGACTGGTGAAGGATGGGTGATGGAAGGGGAGCCTAGAGAGGTGGAGGGACAGTAGAGCCAGGTGTCACAGAAGCAACATGAGGCTGTTCCAGGAGTGTCTCCACAGGTTGGAGGATGGGGCCTTCAGTGACTCAGACAGCTGGGGGACAGGTGCTAGCTGGGAGGAGTGATGAAGGCAGCAGGGCCCCATGTAATTGGAGTTAATAAGTAGGACTGTGAACCCTGCAGGGGCTGAGAAATCTCAGGGGGAGCTGCACGGATGACAAGTTGGGGGTGGGGGAGGTTGCTTCAAGGTAGAGAGGTATCCATTTCATAGCTGCTGGGGGAGGAGCTGGGGGCCCCATGCCGCTTGGGGCTATTCCAGGGTGGGAACTTAGGGTGGGCCTGTCCATGGGCAGTGGCCCGTTCTCATCTGGAGGGAGGGAGAGGCTCCGATCAGCACAGGCAGGTGGCATTAGGTCCCCACTGGAGTGGTCTCCTACAGGTGCAGGCAGGGAGAAGGCAGAGAGCCGGGTCCATCCAGAGTTGAGCTTTTGACAGTGGGCCACAGACAAGGAGGTGGGCAGTTCAGATATGCACATCACTCAGCTGCCACTACCCTCATCACATTTAATCCCCACAACACCCCTGTGAGGTAGGTACTATGGCCGCATCTTACAGATGAGGATACTGAGGCTCACACATGCCCAGGGGCACAGTTGACAGGAAAGATCTGCAATCTCAACCGTGCCCCACCGGGGTGGTCAGAATTCTCTTACAGTAGCAGGAAGACAGCTCCCACAGCCACACCCACACACACCCACACCCACGCTTGCACACACACAAGCACCCAGAAAAGCTACTGTAGAGTATCTCTTCCTTCCACAGAGCTCAGGTTCAAGAGCATTTGGGGGATGACTCCTGGCCCAGTGGTTCTTTCTGACGTTCCGAGAAGCAGCAGAAGCTATCCGTGCAGGGCACGTGTCTCAGTGGTCCACCCGACCGGGGGGTGGTTGGGGTCAGTCTAGAACAGATCCTGCCGGTGTTTTGGCTGCTGTACTCAGGAGGTGGCAGGTGTGAGGGAGCCTCAGGAACCCACAGCAGATCCACCCTCACCCAACAGGTGGGGACAGGTCCTCTGAGTCTCACTCTTCTGCACTGTGGTCACCTCAGATGTTACAAATGACAATTTTTTTCCATCTAACCTCTCTGGGAAGAGTGTCAGGATAGCACTGAGGGATCTGAATCAGATGTTCCTTTTTTCTTTAGTTGAGCCTAAATAAAGTTAAGAATCTCTTTTTTAAATTTAATGCCTTCTATCTTTAATTTTTCTTTTATTTCCATCTTAGAAGAACAAAGGATGGAAATAGAGAGGAAAAGAAATGGCCTAGAAATTCAGTGCAAAGAGAGGTGTTCATACGGACACTACCTGCTGGGGACAAAGACCAATCACTCTGCAGGAAGGGACAGATTTCTGAAGGAGTGGAGAGTGTGGTGGGCAGGGAGCTGAGGGCCAAGAAAGCAATTAGGGCCCCCCACCTGGCGGTCCCATGCAGTCCACAGCAGTGTGCAGGGGCATGGCTCCCTCAGCAGGGGACCTGCCATCCAGTGAGGATGGGAGCGGGGGGTGGGGGTGGAGATATGAGGACGGAGGTGCGCTCAGACCTTTCAGCTCCCCCCAGAACCCAAAACCAGAGAGATGCCGGGAGGGGAGCTGGGCCAGGCCACCTGGTCCCACGTGTTCTCAACTGTGAAAGCTGTCGGCTCCTGGGATGGAGTTCAGTGGGGCTGGGGAGATCAGGACGTGGGCTCAAGCTCCCCAGAGAGAGCAGGACAGACACAAGAGGGGACAGAGAAACGGGCTTCACAGGGTGTGGCATGATTGCTTTGAGGCTAAGCTTCCCAAAGGGAAGAATCTGAGTTTTTGTTCTGATTCAGACATTCTGACGGCTCACATGGGACTACCCTGGAGAAAGAAACTTAGCGTCCCATGTTCTCTCCGTTCCCTGTGCGAGAGCCACTGGGGTCCACATGGCGTCCATCTCCAGCGCCCCCACGGCTCCCTAGTGCAGCGGCAGCCCTCCCTTAGCAAATGTTCCCTGCGGGAAGCACGAGCACACTCACAGCCTCAGCAAGCCCGGCTCAGGTCCCTCTCCTCCTCCTCCTCTTCCTCCTTGCTGTGGGTGGATAGGTTTTTCCTCTTCACCTGGGGAACGCTGCTCTCCAGAGAGCTTGGAGAGCGACACTGTAAACATGACTTCTTGGCATGGTGGTGGCAAGGCTGTGTGTTTGAGTCGCTGCCTGGGGACAGCGCTGAGGTAGATTGGGGAGGGCCCCCTGAGATGCCGTCCACTGAGTTTGTGGGACTCGCGCTGCTGATGGAGGAGTACCCTGAGGTCACACTGTCCCTGCCTGGCTCCCTTGTGCTGCAGAGCCGAGGCTCAGGCCCTGGCGTTGGAGGCGTCTGGGGGCCTGGTACCCAGGTGCGCGGGTCCTGGTGTCCCCTGTCCTCCGGGCAGGCCTCCTCATCACTCGATTCCTGGCAGCAGTGCTGTTCGGGGCTCAGATAGACCACGGTGACATCGAGGATGCCGCTGGGGGCCGTCACTGTGGGAGACATGGGGAGAGAGATGCGGCCACGGCCTGAGCAATGGGGTGCCCCCCTGCCCAGTCAGGACCCCCAGTGGCCCAGGGTCCAGCTCTTGGCCAGGACAGGCGTGGCTCTCACTGGACTGTCCCCTGTACTGCTCTCCTTTGGGTAAGAAATTGAGGGTGGCACTCAATGTGATTTGGAGGAGCGACTACAAACTAGTTACCAATAATTCACTTAATCCCCAAGTGGACACAAAGCAAGCAATTGGAAAGTTGATAGAAACTGCTTCAACTGGGCTTCCTTTGTGTTTAGCTGCTCGAGAGCACAGGGGCAGAGCCTCCCACAGGCAGCTCTGGAGGGGTGCACAAGGAACAGAGCCCAAAAGGGCAGTGGGTGGCACATCTCACACAATGTTCGAGAAAGAACTCCTTGTGAATTCCAGACAAGGTCTCTTCTGCTTCCCTGCCCTGGTGAGGCCCTCCCACAGTCCTGGCTGGGGCTGGACACAGGTCTTTTCTCCCCGCTGTGGGCTGGGAGAATGCCCACCCTGGCCCCCGACTGCACTATGGTGTTCTAGGGGCTCTGCTGTCTCACACCTGCCTGGGTGTGGACCCCCCCTGCCCCCAAGGGGGCATCTGGGTGGCCTCCAGGCCGTGACACTCACCGTCACCGTCCTTCTCACCCTCGCTTTCCTGGTCACCCTCGTAGCCAGAGCAGTAGTCCAGGCTCCAGTCCAGAAAGCTGCCCAGCAGCATCTCCTCCTGGCTGGACAGCTCCGCGGTGGGCGTGGTGACGAAGCTGCCCCTGTCCTCCTGGAGGCTGTTCTCCCGCTTCCTACAGGGTGGGAGAGCCAGGAGCCCGGTCATGGCTGGTCCTCCTACCCAGCCTGGTCCTCTGCACTTGCCCGCCCTGGCCTGCTGTGCTGGGTGCGGGGACGACACAGCTACCCAGCTGCCTGCCCTCAGGAAGCTCGCAGCAAAGCTCCTAGAGGCAGCGCCGGCGGCACAGTGAGGGGCTGCGCATCTGGACTTGGCGGGTGGGTAAGGTGGGGAGGGCAAGTCATTCCAGGTGGTCGAGCCAGGACACTGAGATGGGGGACACGCGTGGGATAGACTCGGGAGACGAGGGGGAGACGGGGCCGCCTGGGAAGTGTGGAGGGACAGGGCCGGAGTGACAGCAACACCGTGGAACAGGGTGGCCTGCAGGTGCCTGCGCTGGGCTCAGCCTGTGCTTGAGACCACCTTTGCTCAAAGGGGCCAGGTTAAAGCAAGAGAGACAGCTGCACTGGAGAGAGAGAACAGGGTGGCCGACAGTGGAGATCGGGCCCAGGAACCAAGGCCTGGATTCAACCCCAGCTTCCGTTTTCGTGGGACCTGCCGCTTCTCCCTGCTACATCTTAGAAGCCCCCTGTGTAAAAGGGGGTAACGGAGCCCCTCAGACAGCCGCGGCAGTCCCCAGGGAACCAGGCCCAGCATGCACTGTTTCAGACACGGGGCTCACTCACCGCTTGGTCCTCCTTCCTGAAGGAGAGGTGAGGAAGGCATGGATGTCCCCTGTGCTGAGGAAAGACGTGGGCTCCGGGCTGCCCTGCTTCACTCCCAGAGCTGTGCACAGCTGGCCGTAGCTCAGTACCTGAGAGGAGACCGGGGTCAGAGGGAGGGACGAGGCCCAGAGGGGCCAGCGTCTGGGGTGGGCAGTGGGGGCGCGGGCACCTCTTCCTGGCTGATCTCTTCGTAGCGCTTGTCCTCGAATCGCTGCTTCACAGCGGTCAGAGACACTTGCCTGTAGTCCTTGGGAGCGTCATCATGAAAGCTGCAAACAGAGGGACAATGGGGTCACATGCAGGGCTCCAGGGCAGGTGACATCGGCACCCCAGCCCAAGGGACTCTGTTTTAGCCTCCACTCGCTGAAGTGAGAGGGGACAATATGCATTTAAAAACAGCCTAGCTGGGGTTCCTGGGTGCTCG
Organism: Halichoerus grypus; assembly: GCF_964656455.1. Lineage (NCBI taxonomy): Eukaryota > Metazoa > Chordata > Mammalia > Carnivora > Phocidae > Halichoerus > Halichoerus grypus. Next base: position 38,698,048 of record NC_135717.1, read on the forward strand.
GTTGGGCGGCTGCCTTCGGGTCAGGTGATCGGGGGTCCTGGGGGATCCGCCCCACATCAGGTTCCTTGCTCAGCGGGAAGCCTACCTCTCCCTCTTCCACACTCCCCCTGCTTGTGCTCGCTTGCTCTCTCTCAAATAAATAAAAATTAAATCTTTAAAAAAATAAACAAAAACATAAAAACAGCCTAGCAATGGGAGGTGAGACGGGGTGCCCCGTGGCTCCACCGTGAATGCACACAGATGCACAGATGTTCACAGCAGCCCCCACGTCCACCAGCGCATGAATGACTAGGAAAGGTCCATCCACACAGTGGACTGGGACTCCAGTGGAATCGTTATGTAGCTGACAGGCTGGTCACAAGAGGCCACATGAGGCAGGACTCTGTTTCTATGAAGTGTCCAGAAGCAACAAATCCACACAGATGGAAAGCCGGGGGCTGGAGGGCCCCGAAGCAGGGGCCTGACAGACGAGGGGTGCAGGGTTTGAGGGTGGTGCCACGTTCTAGAACTGTCATGATGGTCGCACAACTCCGAATATGAATTGTACACTTAAAAAACTAGTTTGGGGGCGCCTGGGTGGCTCAGTCGTTAAGCGTCTGCCTTCGGCTCAGGTCATGATCTCAGGGTCCTGGGATCGAGCCCCACATCGGCCTCCTTGCTCAGCGGGAAGCCTGCTTCTCCCTCTCCCACTCCCCCTGCTTGTGTTCCCTCTCTCACTGTGTCTCTCTCTGTCAAATAAATAAATAAAATCTTTAAAAAAAAAAAAAACTAGTTTGGGGGGCGCCTGGGTGGCTCAATCATTAAGCATCTGCCTTCGGCTCAGGTCATGACCCCAGGGTCCTGGGATCGAGCCCTACGTTGGGCTCCCTGCTCAGCGGGGAGCCTGCTTCTCCCTCTCCAACTCCCCCTGCCTGTGTTCCCTCTCTCGTGTCTCTCTCTGTCAAATAAATAAACAAAATCTTAAAAAAAAAAAAAGAAATTAGTTTGGTTGGTAAATAAACATTTGCAATTTCTCTGATGTGAAAATAAACAACTCTGGGGGACAGCCTAGCAACAATCTTTGGTAGCCGGTGTCAGGCAAGGGCTGTTTGCACCCCTTGTGTGAGCGACTGGACACACACGCTGACCCATCAGCTTCACCCGTGCTCCCCGTCCATAGGCTGGGAGTAGGCACGACAGAAAACAGGGTTGGCCAAAGCACACGCCAGCCCAGGACACGCTGACTGGCTCCCCATGGCAGGAGCGGGGCGGGGAGCGGGCCAGAGAAGGGGCTGGTCCCAGGGGCTTGAGGCCCCGCCGGAGAGCTCCGATCTCATCCTGGACGGCGTACAGAGCAGTGACGCCCTCAGAGGCGGTCACCGCGGTAACTCGGGGCGGCTGGGGGAATGAGCACGTGCAGGCAGCACAGCCCTCCAGAGCCAGCGGGACGCGGGAACGGAGCGGCAGAAACGGCTGGCCCCAGGTCCCTGCTAGGATGACTGAGGCACACACTCCAGGCACCCAGTGCGATCCATGACAAGGAGGGACGGCCCGGACAAGCCAGCAGCAGGGGAGGAGGCCCTGGGGCTCAAGTCAGAGGCTGGGGTTCAGATGTGTTCTGAGTCCTGGAAGTGCCCGAGGACAGGCAGAAGGCCGGAATCCCCCAGGCCCGCATGCGGGGGAAGAGAGCGCAGAGCGTGGCCTGGCAGAGGCAGCAGCGGCTGGGGTTTGGCACGGGCACGTGTTGGGAGCAGGCTCCGGAGTGAGCAGACGAGGAGCAGGGCTGCGGCAGGAAGCAATCGCAGCCGGCCAACTTCGGAGCGAGGGGACAAGTGGTCCCACGCCACACTGGCGCCACTGCTCAGGCAGCCGGCTTCGATGTTTCGATTACCATTGCCGCCTGCAGGATGAGCTCTGGGCTGGGAGGAGCTGCTGTCCGCGCATCAAATGTCAAAACTGTGCCAAACAGGCAACGTGGCCTGGCGTTTTTCCAGGTCGACCCTGAGAACGCAGTGCCCTATGGGGCAGGTCTGTGTGCGGGCTGACAGCGAGCCCCCCGTGGGACACGAGGACAAAGCCTCTGTGGCAGCTGGGGGGGCTCACTTCCTTCTATAGACTCACCACTTCTGATGAAGGCTCAGGACACAGGGTATGAGGTCTTCACAGGAGAACCCAGTCAGGTCCCACAACCGCGTGGTCCAGGGCTGTGCTGGGGAGGAAAGCAGGGGTGTTGGGGCCGTGCTGACGCCCCCCCCCCCACGCCCCATGGTTCTGCTGGTGCAGTTTCCTGGAGCTCGGGGTGACAAACGCCCCATGCTCACTGTCAAGGTGCGGGAGATACTTACGCTACAACCATCTCTTAACCTCACCCCCACAGAACGGCTTTAATCTGTCGTGGCATCTCCTGGAGCAGAGACGCACATGCTCCGTTTTCTCCCTCACTCCCCCTTGCATCTGAGAGCCGTCTCCTGTGTCCTGACTTGGGGAATCCCCAGTCCCCGGCTCGCCCTGCTGAGCAGCCGGCGGCAGAAGGGCGGGCTCCTTACTCTGCCCGTGCGTCAGCCTTGCGAGCAGTAGGGCGGCCGCGGCCAGACGGGCTGGAGCGTAGGCCGCCAGGCTGGTGTGCAGCAGGGAGAGCTCACACAGGAAGCTGCACAGGTGCTGGGTTCTCGGCGCCACTGGGACCAGCGTCAGCAGGACGTCCTTGTAATCAACCACAGTGGGGACCTACACGGGGCAGGGAGGTGACGTGGGGTCCTGGCACGCAGAGGGCTCACCCACCCACTCAGCAGGGAGGTTGGCCCTGCCCACGTTCACACCGGCACCACGGTGTTGCAGTGACCAGCTGCAGCTCCAGCCTCGTGCCCTCTGGGTCCAGGAGGACTTTCCAGAGCAGGAAAGCTCGACACCATGCAGGAGCCCGATTCCACCTGTCCCCTCCCATGGCTTCAGCTCTGATGTGAAAGGAAACAGCAAATGGCCACTTACCCGAATCTTCCCTTCCAGGGCAGAGATGATCTCTCCCATCATCCGCACCAGGTCCTCATACTTGTACGTGTTGTCTGTGAGCCACACAGCCTCGCGGATTGTCAGGATCTCTTTGCTGATGAACCTAGAATGTCAAGCAGGGGTCTGAGCAAGGAGTCTGCTCTCCCTGGAGGCAGCGATCACTTCAGCCCCAATGACGGGGGTGGGGCAGGGTCAAAGAGCGGACTGAGCTGCCTGCAGCCCCTGAGGGGAACAGATGAGCTCGTGTGACCCTATCTGAAGGGTCTGCAAAGGAAGCGGGACTGGTGCCGGCCGTGGGAGTGGCCAGCTCCAGGCACGCAGAGGTGTCTGCAAAAGGCACCCATAATCGAGGTGACTGGTCGATCCTCTTAACGACCTGAGGATTAAACCAGCTTCTACAGAGCGCATGTAAACAAGAGCTTAAACCTGGGAGGTGGGTGAGCCAGCAGAAGGAGGGCTGGAGGTTGTTTGAAGGTAGGTGCTCAGCACGGGTCTGGCCATCTGTTCTCGACTCTCCAGTGGCCCCAACTAGCAGGGAACACACTGGTTCAGTGGCCTGCCGGCAAGGGAGCAGGGCCAAGCCATGGCTGCTCTGTCCTGGGGACTCTGTGGCTGCCCCGTTTGCTATGGGCTTGACCGAGAGAGAAGATGGGAGATGCGGGGAGCGCAGGTGCGGAGGGCATGAGGCGGGAGTGGGCCCATTGGGGCCGGGTGTTGGAGCTCCCGGGCAGAGGGCCACGGCAGGTGCTGCTCTGAGCAGAGGTGGGGCATCTCTGCTTCTAGAATCTTTATAAAGCATCTCACTGCTAGCCAGTTGGTGGTCCAGTAATTTGGTTTCTGATTACAAGGGTGTAATTACGCTGCTCGGGCATGAGGAGGTGGGGCCTGTTTTGCCACCTCTACTGAGAAGGTCTGAATGCAGGGTCCCATGAGCACGCCTGAGGGGCTGGGCGGCAGGTGGTAGCCTTGCCTGCAGCCCAAGCCCACGCTGGTCCCCTACAGACCACACATCCCAGTTCCCAGCACGACCACATGACTGAGCTTGCTGCACTGGACATGGTGGCCTCAGGGGTCACCGGGGGTGGCAGAGATAAGACAGGAGCTGGGGCTTTCCGTGACCTCATGACAGAAAGACCACCCCAACGACATAAGCCTGGACCCCCTGCCTCAGGGCTATACACAAAGGAAGCCCGCGCATCTGAGTGCACCCCGCTGTGCATGGCGAGCCTGTCCCTCACGCCCCAAGGCTCACGGACGAGGATGGCAAGTCTGCAGGGGGAAGGGCAGACCACACGGGCGTGTCTGCCTTAGAAAGACAAGAACACTCAAGATGTTTCCAAGGCAAAACTGGGGCAGACAAGTATTGATAATAAACAGTAGATTTAGGTAAAACGTAAGCTGGTTCTGCACGGAAAGTCAGAGCTGCCAGGGGTGCAGGCAGCTGTACGAGGAGGGACCCCCTGTTCGCAGTGGGACTGGGGTGTTCTGGGAGCTGGCTGCGGGCATGAGACCCTCTAACTGCAGGTCTCTGATGACACAGGCTAGAGAGCTTGACCGCTGAGAAGGGGTCTTTCCGTGATCTCGGGAGGAGGACCCGGGGGGGCAGGTCACCACGTCACCCTCAGGGGCCAGGGGAGGAGGGGCCCAGCCTGAACCTGCCTGAGCAAGGCCATGTTCTGGGGTCCCTGCAGGCCGGGATGAGCGACCACCCACGCACCAAGGGTCAGTCCCCCATCTGAGGGGAACTACTCTGCTTGCGCTCTCCCTGAAGTTCAGACCCACATCTGATGAAGTGGGACACTGAAGGCTCCTTTCACCGACAAGCCAGCCGGGGAGGCCGGGCAGGCCCAGCATGCTGAGGGTCATCTTGCAGACCCTGCCCGGGGGGGGGCCCCTTACCGGGTGCAGATGACCATGCAGGCAATGCCCAGCAGCTGGAGCCTGTACCGGGGCACCAGCCTCCTCCGCAGGTACCGGTCCACGCACTCCACGGTCAGGTGAAGGCACAGGCTCGTGAAGTCCTTCATAGTGGCAACTTCTACCAGCCAGTCAATCAAGATGTACCTGCAGGAAGAGCACGACCCCTGAAAATGAGGGTGAGCGTCATTCCCACCTGGCCCATCTGTCCTCAGGGAGTGAGCTGGTCATCTGCAGCATCATCGATTTACCCAGGAACTTGTCCCAGCCGGAGGTGCTAGGTCCAAGGGGGCTGGGAAGGCCCCAAGGTTGCTGGGTTCCTAGGAGGAAGCTAGCTCACACACCTGTGTCCCCTGCCTTCTCCCACACAGCCAGCCAGGTACTGGATGAGCCCAGATACAGGTAAGGGGCAAGGTGGGGCCACCCTGGAGGGCTGAGGATAGATCACAGGGCCCAGGACAGGAGAACAGTCACACGAAGCTGGCAAGACCTGTGGACCTCCCGCAAACCCATATCCTCCTCGCAGAGCAGCTCCATCCATGGGGTCATTTATCTCGACCCTCTGCAACGGGGCAGAGAGCCGGAATGGAGCTAAAGGAGGGTGCCCTGAGCCCAGCATCGGACTTCTCAGCACCCAGCAGCCCTGGTGGGGCTGACAGACGTGCGGTCCCTCCTCGAGGGGGCTCAACCTGGGACCAGGGACACAGACCTCACGCGGGAATGCTGGGTGCCACAGCAAGGGTGCCCGAGTACGGTCAACAGCTCTCTGAACAAAGGAGAGGAGAGACCAGAAGAGGGAGAAGAAACATAAAGCTGCTGGGGTCTGGGCAGGTGTTCCAGGTGCTGGGCGGAAGCATCTGTCACAGGTGGAGGGAAGGAGGGAGACGGGAATAGGGGTGAGACAGACAGCCTGTGTTTCCTCCCAGAGCTGGACGACCGCGTGAGCGCCGCCAGGTGTTGGAGGTTTAAACCAGCCAACACTGGGAACAGAAGAGGATGCTCCCCCACCCAGACTTAGCGACCCTAACGATGGGACTTCTAAAAACCAACCAACCAGGGCGCCTGGGGTGGTTCAGTCGGTTATGCGTCTGACTCTTGATTTCGGCTCAGGTCATGATCCCAGGGTTCTGGGATCGAGTCCTGTGGGTTCCCTTCTCCACGGGGAACCTGCTTCTTCCTCTGCCTCTGCCCCTCACTTTGCTCGCATGCGCACACATGCTCTAATAAATAAAATCTTTAAAACAAGACAAAAAACAAACCAACGGAATTGTATACTTTAAAATGGTTAAATCCCAAGCCAACACAATGTCACACGTCAAATATACTTCAGTTTAAAAAAAAAAAAGGCGTCTGTTTTGCTTGGTATAGAGTAAAGGAAAAGAAGCTCAACTCAAAGGCTGAGATGATGTTAATATTTCAACAAAATTCTGTTTCTGAAAAGGAGGAAGTGTCCCCCCAAACAGAACAGTGAAAGTCCCCCAAAAAGGGCCACCTGAGAGGGGCACAGGTGCTCTCAGGATACACCTTCTCAGAGGAGGAGGAACGGGGGGAGAAAGGGCTGCAGCTGCCGGCACTGGCCCAGGGTTCCAGAGCACAACGGCTTGCTGACATGGAATATGGGAGCAGAGGACAGTGCGTCCCTGCACCGGGTGCGAGATCAAGCCTCTCCAGGGAAGCCATGATCCCGCTAAACACAGACGTCTACTGAGCATGTTCCTGCCCCTTCGGAACCCAAAGCATGTTTTTAATTAATTAATTTTTTAGAGAGAAAGTGGGGATGGGCCGAGGGAGAGGGAGAGAGAGAATCTTAAGCAACCTCCACGCCCAGCCCAGAGCCCGACACGGGGCTCGAGCTCAGCGCCCTGAGATCATGACCTGAGCCGAAATCAAGAGTCGGACACTCAGCTGACTGAGCCACCCAGGTGCCCTTCCAAAGCATATTTGAAATCTCATGGAAGCTTAAAGAATCATTTACGTTTTCTACATTAATTTCTAACGTATCCTATGACCAAGTGAAAACCCTCGGGGCAGGGCACATGGGGCGGGAGGCCACCCCAGAGGGCTCTGCTCCCTGCTCTGGGCAGGCGTGATGGTCGCGGACCCTCGTTCGCCACACCGAAGCTCGCCGGAGGAGGTATCAAGAAGAGGTGGTGTTTTGGCTGCTGAAACTGGCAATACAAATCCCATCATTTTAGAAAGACGCTTAAATGGTGTAACACATTCTGAGGATTAAAAAGGAAAACGAGCATGGACACTCATGGGGGATATCTTCTCTTCAAAGCCCTGGAGAACGGGGGCATCCCCGGTTTTGGAAAACATGCGCACGAAGGGGGTTCCAGCGGGGCTGCTCGCCCCGGCGCCCTGTGGCAGCGGCTCTGGTGGAACGGCCCGACAGCCCCCGTCCCGAGCCCGGAGCCTGGCTGCCGCTCTGCCTCCGCCCACCATCCCGCGCAGACGCTCACTGTCGCAGTCCTCACCTCATCGTGTCGCTGAGGCCCTTCTGCACAGAGAAGACCTGCTGCTTGCTGACGGCGCGGGAGGTCTGAAAGAGGGGGCGCACCACCCCAGCCGAGGCCTTTGCGCCTAGTCCCAGCTGGCTTCCATGCGCACAGGCTTTGGCTAAAGACAGCTGCGGGACAGACACGCACGTGAGCACGAAGCCGCGGGCTGCCGGGGGAGAAGACGTGTGGGCACACAGCGGGCGCATACACCTTCTCCGCCTTCTGGAAACGGCATGGCTTGGGTTCTAAACACTAGGTCACGCGATAACGAACTTCAAGAGGGACAAAACGTGCATAATGGAGTCAGTGAAGCCAAGTGGCCAAAACTGGCTGGACGTCCAGATGACCTGGCTTTAAAACCTGGGTCTGTGTGAACACCACAGCCAAACTGGCGGAAGTACTGTGTGCCTCAGTTTCCCTTTTCATGAGGGCCCAACAGCCCCTGCCTAGGTAGCTGGGTGTGTGGGTTGACGGTGCTGTGTCCGCCACTTGGCACGGGCCCCTGGCACCTCTAGGCCCTCCGATGGTAACTAGCAACCATTTCTAGATATTTCCTTCTAGATGTTTCTATGCATTCCTGATCATAGCGCACATACATTTTACCTTCTCTCAGCTCACCTAACAATAACGTGGCTCCTTAGGATATGAAACGCCTGTAAGCGTGTTTCACCTGTTCTTCCCTCCAGAGTTAGACTTGTTTTATTACTTTATGGAACATCTCGGTACAGCCATTTCGGGACTGGTACCTGTCTGCATACGTGGTCAACCTGCAGGGGCGGCTGTGCCTAAGTATTTTCTGAAAGGGCTGCACAGATTTTCATACCAGCTAAGTGAATGCGTTTTATCACATCTTTGCCAGCAAAAACTGCTCTCGTGAAAAATGTATACTCTCAGAAGTTATTAGCGATCCACTCAACACGTACAGAAAAAAGACATACGTACATACGATCTTGTTTAGCTGTGAGCCCCGTTAACTAGCGCTGAGAGGGGACGCTGCCCTGGGCTTTGACCAGTTTTTTCTATTTCCCTTTTTGCGGGAGCGCACGAGGACCCTGTGAACCTTTATTGGAATGTTGCTATCCTTACGATCAGTTAGAGCTTCTGAGAGGACCGCGCTGTTCGCTGTTCTTGCTGCCGCAAATCTGCTGACTGCCTGGGACATAAACGTCGCCATGTTCTGGGACACATCAGGCTGGGCCGCCTACCGCTCTGTGATTTCTTCCCTCACTTTTAGGGCAGAGGACTCTCAAACACCCCCCTGGCGGGGCAACAAGAGTATTTCTACCTGCTCGGCAAAGGGGGACTGTCTTTGATTTGTCCTAAACGACGGTTCTTTACAGCTGCAACGGGACAGCATCTGGAGAGCACCACCGGCAAATCCCTCACGTCCTGGTTCTAACCCTGGCGACCCGGTGAGCGGGTGAAATGATGGGAACAGGGCAGCGTTGCACACCCCCATCTGCTCCGAGCTACCAGGCAACCTCAGGGAGCGACGTGAGCACTGACAACAGACCTAGCGCGGCCACACCTGAGAACGCAGAGGCTGGAGGGCTGGGGGGCAGGGGCTTGGAGGCGCCGGGGTGAAGTGCAGAGGTGAAGGGCGCACCCCGCAGCTACACTCCTGTCAGCCCTGGCGTCGGCCCTGGGCCAGTCCTACCGCCCATGAGAGGGAGCCGGGCAATCTCACTGCCACGGCCCCATGAGAGGAGCGGGAAGGAGAAAGGCCAGCTCCTGCCTCACCTGTGCTTCCCAGCAGCCTTTGGCCGCGAAGTCCCTGAGTTTCCGGAAGCTGTGGAGGCATCGCCCGGGATCTGACATCTGTCAATGAGAGAGTGTCACCATGCTGTTTATACAGTCGTGTCTCCGAAGAAACTCAGAACCAACCCTTCGATTCCTAAATGTTCCTCCCGACACCCCTAGAGGGTCCACAGCTTGGTCTCCTTCCCAGCCCCTTATCTCCCAAATGGCGGTGGTTGCTGGGGCAGCTACGGGAGCTGCTGCTGGCCGGCGGCTCCTGGTGCTCTGGGAGCTGCCCAAGGGTCCCTGGTGCAGACAGAACCTTGCCCGAGGGCCCATTTGGAGACCGCACCTTTGGCCGACACAAATCCTCCTCTCCCCAGACCCCGGGCCACTCACGTCCGTCCTCCTGTCACGTTCCCAGAGGAGGTACGAGCTGGCCAGACAACCCTGATGAGCAGACTCTTCAAACAGGTCCCGGGCCTGCTGCTTCCGCTCTTCATCCTGCAACAAATCCCGGCACAGAGGCCTCCTTGACCGCGCTCCCCACAGCAGAGCGCCAGCCTCCACCCGCAGCCTCCTCCGCCGCGCTCCCCGCAGAGCGCCAGCCTCTATGGGCCACCATGGTCTCTCCGCAGACCTCTCAGTAAGCATATTCAGGGATCTCTCTTTTAATAAAATGAGTTAGTAAACTAGGAGTGAAACCACTTCTCCTAAGATACGTGCTTTGACAACCGCTGGGAGAGCAAGCTTCTGAGCTCTGCCCTCACAGGCCCCCTTCCTCCCGGAGGAGGAGGTTTGTGTTTGGCTCGGCCCATGGCCCCTAGCTGGGCTCTGGGCTGCTCGCTGGAGGGTCAGCCCTCCACACTGGCCCTCCCAGATGGTGACGTGGAGGTTTTCTCAAGGCTCCTCCCTGGCCTCACTCACGTGAGCTGTGTCCCTCCCTGCGGCTGCACCTGTCACCAGAAGCCTCCACCTTCCCTGAGTCTGCTGCAGGGCGGGCTCCTTAATCATGAGCTTGGCAAAGCTTTTTTCAGCATAGGGAGGTCTGTGGGAAGAGCGGGAGAGGCTGCCCGGAGCCAGGTCATGAAACCAGCCCGTGGCCCGGCGAGCACTCGGACGCTCTGCGGGCTCCACACTGCTTCTCACAGGTGGGCCTTGCCTGGGCCTTATACCCCGCACAGCCCCTCCTGCTGCTTCCCACTTACTTTCTGGTCCCTGGTGTTTGCAGCTGCCAGGAAGGCAAGCAGCACAGAAACATGGAGCCCACGTCTGCTGGCTCAGGGGGGCCAGGGCCACACCAGCTAGCACAGGGTCTGGGCGGGACAGACGACTCACCTCAAAGAGACTGAGCACTCTCCCCAAGCAGTGCAGTATGGACGCTCTGTGAGTCTGAGAAGAGTAGGAGGACGAATCGTGATCATGAGTGGAAAGAGAACTTCCAGGGGGGCACATCCTTCCCTGTCCACCTGTTCTCATGGCCCCTGCCTGGCCCACACCCCACCCCAAGGGCCGCCCCCCGATTCCAGGCTTCGAGGAGCCTGGGTCCTGTGTTCCCAGCTGTCAACGCATTTGCAGCCCAGGCCCCCATGGGACTCCCTGGGAGCCCCAGCTGTGAGGCTTCCTCTCCTGCTGGCTCATCTCCAGATGCCCCCACACCCACACTCTTGATTTTCTGCACCTCCACTGTCATCAGGCACCTGGCCTTACATGGTCCAGGGACTCTACTCACCCTATGGGGCTCAGACCGTCCGGCACGCCGGCCCCACGTGGGTCCCTCACCAGGACCCGCTCCCTGCAGCTGGCACTCGGCCCTGAGGCTCTCATGAACCACGGCTTTGCAGCAGCTTCCAGACACCGACCACGGAGGGCGGATGAAGAGCCAGATGAAGGGCGTGGCGCCGACATTCAGTCGCTCAGCGAGACTGAAGAAGTGAGAAGCCTTCAGGCCGTTCACTTCCGCACGCGCTTCATCAGACACAGACACTGCGGACACGGACAGAACGTTATGCAGGATGTCTCCGAAGGACAGGTGCACAGAGTTCTCTGTGGGCTTTCTTCAAAGGCTACAATCTTACGCCTGCCGCAGCACAACATTGCTGGTGTTTAAGGAGAGCAGAGCCCTCCAAGACGGGGGCTCCTCCCTTTCTTCCCTACCTTGTGAATCACATGTCCCTGCCGGTAGCCTAGGTTCTGAAGGTCCAGGAAGGTGTCCCTGTGGGGGTAGCACACACACCCTCCCTCCTGCTGGGAGCTCCAGCCTGAACCCTTGCTAGTGGGTACTGTTTCCTTTTGGGTTAATGTTCCAAACCTGGACCGGTGGTAATGGCTACAACACTCTGTGAAGATACTGCGAACTGCTGGCTTGTGCACTTTGGATGGGTGAGTTGGATGGTACGTGAATCCTGTCTGGGAACCGCTGTCTGATGGGGGAGCACACGAGGGGCAGGACCGCTCACCGTCTCTGTGGGTCTCAATAACCCCAACCAGCTATGAGCAGGGGCTTTCCCAGCAAGATGCCAGATCTTTCCGAAGCAGAAACATAGCAGCTATCCCCAGTCTTTATGCATTTTGGGGGCTGGGACTGGACACCCTGCAGGCTGGTTCTGTGTGCTAAGCAAAGGGGCAGGCACTGGAGAGGAGGAGGCCACATGGGTTCTTTCAAGGAGCACCTGTTCCTTGGGGGGTGAAGGAGTTCAGGCACAGGCCAGCTTTGACCTGCTTGTTCCTGCCTCCCACTGGAGCCATGGCTACTGTGTTATTAACACCCCAAAGAATTAGGCACCCTTTGATTGCTGCCCCAGAGTTCCAGGGAGGAACTGTGGCAAAGGATGGAGAGCGGCCAGCACCTACATGGGCTGTGGCATTCATTGGACGGAGGAGGGTGCTGCTGGTGGAGGAGCCCTGTTTGTCTGAGTAGGCCCCCCATTCTGAGTCTCTGCTGACGGAATTAAAGCATTTGTCAAAACATGCTTTGTAAAAATAATCAAAGTGTATGGACTCAAAGATCACCAGTGGGTCCTGTAGCAGGCCCCCTGTGGGCACACACTGCTGAGGGGAGAGGCCCACGGCTGGACCTGGCAAGAATAAGGGCTGAACGGCTCCCATGGAGAAGGGCTCATGCCTGTTCTACAAGGTCAGCACTGAGCGGGGCGAGGCCAGTCCCCGCCCCGTGAGGACTTACGGCCTTCATTGTAGAGGTAGGCTATACCCAGCTTCACGGCAGCTTCAAAATTTCCCTTTTCAGCAGCCCTAGACCATTAAAAACACACAGTGTCACCTGTGTTGTCCCATGAAGGTTCTGTCCCACCACAGCACCCGAAGCTAGAACACTTGTTTCTTAACTGAGGATTTTTCAGACAATGCAGTCAAATACCACTCATCCAATGACATGTGACAACACGGACGAACCTTAAACACGTGCCAAGCAAAAGAACTCAGCCACAAAAGGCCACATGCTGTAAGATTCCCCTTACATGAAATGTCCACAGCAGGCAAATCCACGTACAAGTGGGCAGATCTGGGGCTGCCAGGGGCTGGGGGACTGCAGGGAAAATAGGGAGTGGGCACTGACATCAACCCCTATTCACTCTGGCTTTGCCCGCGGGGTAATGGGGATGTTCTCAAGTGAGCAGTGATGGTTGCACAACTGTGTGAATCTACGAAAAACCACTGAGTTGCACACCTTAAACAGAGGCATCATATGGTATGTGGCTTAGGTCTCAGGCGGCCTGTCTGGAGCCACCGGCACACGTGGATGGTAGGTCTAGTCACCAGCACGCCGGAGCCCCCAGGCCGAGGGGCTCACACGTGCTCTGACCCTCCCTCTGGGTCCCAACCCCAGCAAGAGGACAGCAACAACCAGGGAGTGAAACGCAACAGGAGTGAAATCACACACTTTTGACCAAAAAAATAAAAAGAGGGCTGAGTAAAATTTCCACAGGCAGGTGACCTGTGTTTGAGTCACGCAGACTGGTCCCAGCCCGTGAGATCCTTTGAAGCATGACAGTGACTGATGAGTCCGGCTGGGCTGGTGGCATGGATGGCCAATGACTGTGTTTCATGTGACTCCGCGGGCGACGCTGACAGCCCTCAGTCACTCCCTGGGGTGCTGGGGACACAGGCTGGCATACCAGGGAGGCCCAGAGATGGGAGAAAACGGAGCTGTTGTCAGGTGCAGATACCTTTCAAAGAGCTTCAGGTTCCTTGGAGAAGGCCACAGCTCCTGGAAGCTGGCACACGCCCACACGCTGGCGTGGTTGTCCACCAGGTACTTCAGGTGCGAGTGCACCTGCAGAACAATGGAAGAGGGCGTGCATTATCAAGGGACCTCCTAGAAGCCCCACTCCTGGAGCCCTTGAACATGGGACACAGACGGATGGAGGGCCTCCTGTCTCCCAACCCATGCCAGGGGGAAAGGCCCCCTGTGTATCAAAGTAATAGTTGCTTTGAGGGAGGGAAGAAACAAGTTTCTCAGAGGCTCTAAAGGTGGGGACAGTGGTGCCGGAAGGCAAAATAAGCATCCACCTTGAGAAAGAGGGGGTGACGCCCCTGTAAGGGTGTATGCCCTATAACGATCAGGGAAACGGACTCTAACAGGAGCAAGTAGAACAGAATTTTGTCTTCTGCTCCTCTACCTAGGGCCTTGCTAGTGGGAAAACGGCTGTAGTCTGGAGGTCAACAGAGGCTCTAGAAAAAGACCAATAAACTCAATACCATCCTGGTCAGAGGCAGGAAGTGCCCCAGCTGGGAGCCCTGAGCACAGGTGAGCATTTCAAGGGCTAAAGTTTCCATTGCCAATTAAAACTCAGCATGGATATTATGACCACAATGGAGGCGGCTCTGGGAGTCAGAGAAACAAGTTCCTGTTGGAGTTTTCCCACCAATTTGCTGTATGCCCTTGAGTAAGTTAGTCTGAACAAGGGTGCAGTTGAGTATCTGCAAACTAACTCTTAGGGTCCCTTTCAGGGCTCGACATTACATGCAATTTGTCCTCGAAAATGTGTTTTTGTTCTCCTTAATATACTCTTTTATTTCTTAAGGGGTGAGAATTTCACTGCCACAGTAGGGTACTTTCTCTGTCAAACATCACAACAAACAGACTCAAAACATACTGCGCTATGTTTCAGCTTTGATCGCAACAACCTCAAACATCTAGTAACAACATCATCCTTGTAGCCTCTGCCCTCTTTCGTAGCCAAAATTTTGTTCTCACGTTTAAGAACACGAAACCCTGATGGGACCACCAACAAATTAGGTCAAGCTACAGGGCTGATGCTACTTTCATCTGGCGACTTACAGCTCGGACAGCCAGGATGTCCCCGACAGAAAGCCATTTCAGGATATGAAAGAGCACATCTTCAGGGAGGCTCAAGATGGTTAGGTTTCGGGGTCTCCTCCTTATTCTTCGCTTTGTAGGGTAACAGAAACACTTGGCACACCGACAGTGGATCACTGAAGAACAGCAGAATGGTCTTGGTGATGTGTAGGAAAGGAGCTGGGCTGATGTGCAAAGTTTTATCTGAAGACGACGGAACAGTCACTGTGCCTTCCCCACAGAAGGAACCGGCTGCATTTCTAGTCCCACACTAAGATTAAATAAAGGGAGTAGTGGTCCGGGAATTCCGGCAGACACCATCATTCATTCAAAGATCCAGTAAATACTTACGGCGAATAGCAAGTGATCATGGAACTTGGCTACTGGGGCAAGAGCGGCCAACGCGGATGATGGTTCTGCCCTCGGACCCCTGCCCATCTCCGCTCCTACTCGCACCAGGACGACACAGCAGGAGCCCCTCGCGCCGCTCACTTGGCTTCCTCACCGCTCGTCCCCGCCGCCCGTCCGCAGGACCCCCTCCGCAGGCCTTCCTACCCTGCCCGGCTCTGCCGCGGGGTCGCCTACCACCAACTAACGGGCCGCGCGGGGCGACCGAGGCCCACAGGGTACCTGGATGTGACCGCCACACCGTGCTCGTCCCCTCGCTCTAGGCCAGACGCGGTACTCGCCGCCCGCGACAGGTGCCGGGCCCCGCGCGGGGCGTTCACGCCAAGCCCACCCGCACCCGCGGCGCCGCTGGGCATTTAAACCGCGCGCCGGGCGGGCGCCGCCGGGACGCCCCGCACGCGGGGCCGAAGAGCCCGGGCCGCCCAGCTCGGTGTCCGCCCGCCGCCCGCCGCCCGCGCCCCGCACTCACCACCGCCGCTCCCCATCGCCGCCACCGACTCCGCCGCCCGCGCCCCCGACCGCCGTCAGCCCCGCGCGCCCCGCGCAGGCGCAAACCCGCCTCGCCGCCCGCCCGAGTTTTCAAATGCGCCCGGCCCTCCCATTGGCCGGCTGGGGGGGGCGCGCGCCACCGGGCCACAGGGCCCCGGCCCCGGTCCCGCCCTCCCGCCCGCGCCGGGCGCTCGCGATTGGCCACGCCAGGACGCGAATTCGAACGCCGGCCGCTGATTGGTGGAGTCCGCGCGGCCGCCCCGCCTCCCCGGCCGGGACGGGCGGGGTCCCCCGGGGAGCGCGGCGCCGGCCCGGCTGGTGGGGGCGTCTGTGCGTGCGCTTTGGCCCGGCTCTTACGGCGGCGCGGGTCCCGGCGAGCGGCGTCGGCGGAGGCCTGTGTGCACCCCCCGCGCCCCTGGCCCTCACCCCGAGGCCGCGCGCCCAGCCTCCCGCCCGCGCGTCAGGCGAGGACACCGCTGCTTGGGCGGCCGAGCCACGGGGGGCGTGGACCGGAACGCAGCCCCTTCAGGGACTCGGCCGGCGCCTTCTTCCCGCGAATCGTGGCTCAGGAGTCCCGCGGGCAGGACGTCGCCCCTGTGTGTCCCCGCTGTGTCCTCACTGCCCCGCCGGGAGCCGGCTTCACTGGCTGCCCCCAGTCACCCCGAGCACGGTGTCCGTCAGGTACTGGGCCGTGTCCTCCGGCCCGTCTTTCACGGGAGAAGCGCTGGACGGAGGAGGACACGGTGGTTTTCCCGGAGACGCTCTCCTCACCCCTGCGCGCCCGCAGTCCGCCCTCCCTTTCCCTCCGGCCTGGTCCTCAGGGTCGGCGGTCCCTGCTGGGCAGCCGGGCGCACACGCGAGAGCCACACTGCTATTCTGCAGCAGGAAACAGAAGTACACGGACGGCCACACACGGAGCGTGAGAGGCCCCTTGTTACAGAGGCCAGGTCCTGGGCTTGGGGTTGAAGGAGGGGCCGAGGTGGGGCGCACAGGAAGCAAAGTGGACGGAGCCCAGCGGGCTTGGGGCTGCTCCCCAGGTGGCCCGTGTTCCACCCAGAAGCACGAGGAGGAACCCAGGGTGGACTCTGCAGGTTTCTCCTCCTTCCTCACACGTTTGGTTACTGTTTTCTGCTTTGTTACTGTGTTGTCCTCCTCCCCCGCACTGTGACTTTGTTGCTGGTCTCCCCCAGGGCAGAGGTGTGCCCTTCCAGCCTGGACTCCAGTAGCACCTTTGTCACCACACCCACTCCCCTGGGGAGCCCAAAATAGCATGTTGCTCTCTTAAGTCCCTCAGCTGTCCTCTCCCCGGTTCTTTGTGTCCTCATTGTTTTTCCTTTATTCACAGGTAAAGTATTCTTATTTTTCAGAAAACCAGTGTTTTTTTCTTGGCCATGCTGTGGGCCCTTGCCTGCATCTGTCGCCCTGGCAGGAAGAGCCCTGGAGGCCCCATGGGGTGACAAGCCACTCCCAGAGGGTGAGAAGAGCCCATTTCCCACTGGACACCCCCACGCAGGAGAGTGAGAATTCATTGGAAAAGTCTAGATTGTCGGGGGTCGCGGAAGTTCCCAGCTGGAAGAAGATGGCAGTTGAAGACATGGGATGGGGGGTGAATGAGAAAGATTCAAGGACAGTAGGGCACAGAGGCGGGAGTGAGGGAGAAAGAGTGTGGGAAGGACTCTGAAATGCCACAGGGCAGGCACAGGGAGAGAGGATGGAGAGACCCGCCGTGTGGCAGCCAGGGGTGGAGCAGTGCTGTAATTTTGGGTGAGGGGTGACGGCAGGTAGGATGTTTGGTCAGGGTCAGGAGACACCAACTTTCCTGGAGCTTGGCTGGGAAAGGAGGGAGAGAACTACCTGCAAAGGAGGAGCCGAGGGGGCTTTTTAGAAGGGACCGGCGTGAGCACGCTGGAGCAAGGCTCTGTGACAGGGCACGCGCCAGAGGAGCGTGCTTGTGACAAAGGTGCACAGCCACATCCATCTGCACACAGAGGCTGGCCCGTGCTGTGGCCTGGAGCACACAGCCCTGCCCTCCGTAGTTCTCACGCCTGAGCTGCATCAGAAGTACTTGTTAATGTGGGGTCCTTACAACACAGATTGCTGGGTCTCACCCCAAATATTTCCAGTTCAGGAGGTCTGGGGTGGGGCCCAAGTATCTGAATTTCTAGCATGTTCCTGGATGAAATTTCTAGCATGTTTCTAGCTGCTGCTTAGGAACCCCACTTTGAGAACCTCTACGTGAATTGAATCTTGGCTCCACTCCCTGTTGACTATGAAAGTTGATGAATGTCTCTTAAGTTTCAGGTTACTCATTTGAGTAATACTTCATGGGTTGATGTACTGTCACATGTAGGCTTACTCCTAAGATTTGTAAGGACCTGGGTGGGGGGTTGGGCAGAGAACAAATGGAGCCTCACAAATCCAAATACTGAAACACTAAAACACTGAAAAATTGAGACTCAGGTTAGCAAACTCATCAATTTCTTTTCTCTTGTCTTCAGAAGGACAGTATCATGAGAACCATGGTCACCCCCAGGCCACTGTACCTTGAGAGGACATGGCAGGTGTTTCTCTGAGGCTGCTTCCACAGCCAGGTCTCAATGAGGCCATGGAGCCACCCAGGTGGGACTCAAGGGGATCCTTTTCCACTGAAATGGAACTAGGTTCTCCACCAGGCCTCTAAGGTGAGAGGGCCTAATCTGGCAGAGAGCCACCCAGTCTCTGAACTGAGCTCACTGGGCCTACAGATTGCCTTTGTACTCCTTGCAGCCTATGGCAGGTTCTGCACTCTTTATTACAGCAAGGAAACGTCTGAGGGAAGTGGTGACGGAGGCTGGGAGGGAGGAGGAGAGCCAGCTGGAGAGGGAGGCTGGGAGGGAAGAGGAGAGGGAAACTGGGAGGAAAGTTGGGAGGGAGGTGGAGAGGCAGGCTGGGAGGAAAGTAGAGAGGGAGGCTGGGAGGGAGGTGGAGAGGGAGGCCGGGAGAAAAGTAGAGAGGGAGGCTGGGAGAAAAGTAGAGAGGGAGGCTGGGAGGGAGGTAGAGAGGGAGGCTGGGAGGGAGGTGGAGAGGGAGGCTGGGAGGGAAGTAGAGAGGGAGGCTGGGAGGGAAGTAGAGAGGGAGGCTGGGAGGGAGGTGGAGAGGGAGGCTGGGAAGGAAGTAGAGAGGGAGGCTGGGAGGGAGGTGGAGAGGGAGGCTGGGAGGGAGGTGGAGAGGTTGATGAATGGTCTGCTGGCTCTGCTTGCCCTTGTTGTTCCTCTTTGGTTGGGTGCACAGAGCAGGTGAAGCTTAGGAAAATGTCCTCCAGGGAGACTTGGTTGACAGAGTAGTCGTCCAGCATGAACATCATCTTGGCTTGCTCCAGAATGTCAAATACCTGTTGGGAAGGAGGAGGCCACTGTGGACAATGGGCACAAGGGAGGGGAGAGGAGGCAGCAGAGAGTGGAAAGAGGGAGGGTCTTGGGTGTGATGAAGCCCCCAAAAGACCCATCTCTTTTTCAGCTGCCCCCAGAGCACCTCCCAAGAAGTTAGTCCTAGGGAAGTTACTGTCTGTGATCTCAGGGAAAGGCTCTGGCCGGGAATGGTGCCAGCAGGCAGAAACCCCAGCTGGATCTGTGGCTTGCTGTGGGACCCTGGGCATGTGGTGTCCCCTCTCTGGACCTGCTTCCCTCTCTATGAAATGAGGGGGCAGGAGGAGCTGATCTCAGAGACCCCTTCCCGTGCACACATCCTTATGTTTTATGAAATCCATGTGAATGTTGTCATGGGGATGGCAGAGAGGAGATGCTTTCAATGCATCTTTCACACAGAAAAGAAAACAGGTCACCCCAGAAAGCCGGTGACATCACAGGTTTGCTCCCTCTGATGGGCAGGTACACTCACCTTGGCCCAGCTGAGGTCATCCCCGGGCAGGTGGTAGTGGACCATCCCTTGGTGCTCATCTTCCAGGACGCTGCCTGCATGAAGAAGACACCGTGTGCCCGTGAGGGCCAGGCTGGAGGGCCTGGGACCATGCAGTCACAGCCCTCCTCCCAGGGCTCAGGGACGGGGGACTCGGCAGGGGTGAGGCACAGATGCCCTCTGCGCAGTGGCCCTCACCTGGGAAGGTCAGGTTCACAAACGCCTTGAACTCCTCCAGCGCCTCCTGCTGCCCGTCACACCGGACCTTGGCCCGCAGGGAGTAGCCGCTGCCAAACTTGCTCTTGAGGTGCTGTGGGCTGCCCAGGCACTTGAACTGACCCTGCACCATGATGGCCAGCCGGGTGCACAAGGCCTCGCATTCCTCCATGCTGGGGAGAGGGGCAGAGGCCTGACACGGGGCCGGGGGATACCGACGCCTGCCTTCCGTGTCAAAGGCTGAGGCAGAGGGGCCGGTGTCGACGGCCAGATCACACTGTTCCTGATTCCCATGTTCAGAGGGTGGCCCACATGGCTAGCTGGCGACTTTCCTCACAGACTCTGAACCAGCTGCTGACAGGTCTTCTGTCCACCCGGCCCCACCCGGCCAGCCCTCGTCCCGGCTCTTCCACTGACCCCCCGAGACCCCGGCTCTACCTGTGGGAGGTGATGACGATGGCCTTGCCCGACTCTCAGGCCCATGCCACAGTGTCCCAGAGCGGGCGCCGGGCCACGGGGTCCATGCCAGTGGGTGGCTCGTCCAGGAAGATGACTGAAGGCTCTCCAAGCAGGGCGATGCCTGTGCTCAGCTTCCGCTTCTTGCCACCGCTGGGAGCAGGGGGGGAAAGGTTGGGTTAAAGGCAATCAATAATCAGCAGTAGCCCAGCCCCCCTACACACACACACACACACATACACACACACACACATACACACACACACACACACACACACACACACACACACACACACCCCCCCCCCCCCAGGCTTTCTGTTCTCTGTTGAGGAAGTGTCCCACAGCTCCTCAGCGGGGCTCTAGTAACATGCCCACCACCCTCCTATGAGGTTGCATTGTGACTTGACTCCACTCAGTGTATAGATCATGGCCCCAGACACAGGGATCAGTCCAGGGTGGGAACGTGGTCCCTGAGTCTTCTTTGAGGGTCTCTATGGTGTTGGGGGTGTAAGGACAGAGGGCCATTTTAGCTAGCTTTTCTTGAATGAACACATAGCATTTACAGTGCGTGCGGGGCTGTTCTAAACTTTGCAAGTGTTGGGCGCCTGGGTGGCTCAGTCGGTTAAGCGGCTGCCTTCGGCTCAGGTCATGATCCCAGGATCCTGGGATCGAGTCCCGCATCGGGCTCCCCGCTCTGCGGGAGCCTGCTTCTCCCTCTCCCTCTGCCTACTTGTGTTCTCTATCTCTCTGTCAAATAAATAAATAAAATCTTTTAAATAAATAAATAAATAAATAAACTTTGCAAGTGTTAACTCATTTAATCTTGAAAAGATGCGAGGAAGTACAAAAACCTGCCTGAAACCAAAGCCAACAGGGAGGGAAGAGCCAAGGTCAGCAATCGCCTGCTGCCTGGGCATCTCTGACTTCCTGGTCCTAGGAGTGGGATACTGCCAGGGAGTCCTGGGACTGGCCCTGCTGTGTAAGCTAACGAGACTGGCCCTTCCTATCAGTGGCGCAGAGGACAGAGGAAGACCCCCAGCCTCTCAGCCAGACATCAGCAGTTCAGATGCCCCAGACGCAGCGAGATAAGGTAACATGCACTTGAAATGCGAGCCTACCAAAAATCCAGGGCCCTTTCCGACGCGCAGGACAATAACACCTGTGACGCTACCTGCTTGTCTTTAGCCCCCTACCTGCCCGGGGTCGAGCGGAAGCAGTGCCTCTGGGCAGCACAGGCCACGGACTCGTTCGTCCACAGGAGGGGGCCGCCTCCTGCAAATCCACACAGTGACATGTGGACTGCACAGTGACCCCAAACCCAGAGCTGACGTCCGCGGCCTGCACTGAGGAATGCCAGGGCACCTCTCATCGGTGAAGGTGGAAAGTGTCACCTGTAAGTCTTCACCAGCTTGTCCGTGTACGCATACATGAGTAAGCTGTCAAGAATCTGCTCCACACAGGCGCCAATGTGGCTCTCGGGGATGCCCCGGATCCGGGCGTACACCACCAGCGTCTCCCAGCCCGTCATGTGGTTGAACAGGGCGTCAAACTGGGGGCAGTAGCCCACCCACTGCCGCACCTGGGGTTGGAACGCAGCCCAAGAGGGAGGCACGTCAGAAGGAAAGCCGCCAGCCGCGTCCAGGCCTGGACCCCTGCCCTGGCATGGCCCCCGCCCAGGCTCCTGCTCTGCCTTGTGTGTTCGCCATGTGGACGGACATGTGCCACGTGGGGGGAGGGGGGGAGTGGGACGACAGTGGCGTTAGGGAGCCCGGATGCAGCGCTCGCTGCCGCTGTCTGTGCGCGGGCACACGTGGGGCCCTTCTGCCTGCCTGGCGTGAAACCTCAGTGCCCAGCACCTACCTGCCCAACCGAGCCAACCCAACTGAGCCACCCGGGCACCCCTCAACATTATATCTTAAAGATTTTTCTCAGTCAAAAAATACAGGTCTACTCCGATTCAGTTTAACTGCTACTTAGTCGTTCGGGAAGGGCTTCTAGATTTTATTTAGCTGCTTATAAAGAACCCAGGCACACGTGAGTTATTTTCAAGTTTTTGCCTTTATAAACTTGCAGTGAACTGCCCTGGTTTGTGCCCCTGGTCAGGGGCTTCCCTGGAGTAGATGATGAAAGTGGTAGGATGCCATTCTTGAGAAATAACCAATGCTCTTCTTCCCATCCGTCTCCCCACTGAAGTGAAGGGCTGCTCTGGGTGCCCCTGGCAGGGGTGGGGCACCCTGCTCTGATGGCGCAGACAGGAAAACCGCCTGGATGGAGTGAACGAGGGGAGAACGCACCCGGAACATCACACAGCGGAGGGTGGGGCTTCCCCTGAAGACACCTGCCACCAGGAGCAACGTGCCTGCGGGAAAAACAGACTTGAACCAAGATGTGTCAAGCATCTCACTACAAGATACGAAGGTTTCTGGTAGGTCACCTTCATCGGGTGATTTTAACCTGATTTTATTCCTATTTCTAGTTCGCTGAAAATTGTTTTAGAGTCATGAGCAGGATGGAGAGTTGCTTTTGTTTTTTTTTTTTTTTTGCTTTTTTTTTATTTTTAAAGATTTTGTTTGCGAAAAGGGGAGAGGAGGAGCAGAGGGAGAGGGAGAAGCGGGTTCCCCCCTGAGCAGAGAGCCCGACGTGGGGCTCTATCCCAGGACCCTGAGATCACAACCTGAGCCAAAGGCAGATGCTTAATCAACCGAGCCATCCAGGCGTCCCAAGAAGGCACAGATCTTTGACCTTTATTTCAGTTCACCTCTGGTTTGGGTCTATACAGGTTTTCTATCTCTTGAAACAGTTTTGGGGTAGAAGGCTTGAAAACGTAACGTGATTTAAAGAAAATGAAGGAATGTGATGTTCTTGCACACACGAGCCCACAGTACACCGGGGCTTGGCTGGGGCGGCCACAGAGCCCTGTTCAGCACTCGGTGGTGCCGTGGGCCAAGGACAACCCCTCAGTGGAGCCACATAATTCTGGGGCGGTGAGCGGGGCTCATGGAAACACATGTCACAGCCGTGGCTTAGAACACCAGCGCATCCTGGTAAGAATATATCTTAGATATATTAAGAATGCTTGAAAGGACTTGTCCATCTAAAGGGCGGTGAGCAGCAGGCTCACATGGCGGGGAGAGCAAGGAGTTTGCTGACGAGATGAATCCATGCAAGATTTCCAGGAGAAAGTGGAGGGATGGAGGGGCAGGCTTAACTAGACTTAAAACCCACATTTCTAACGGCGAGGTCACACTGTGCCAGGAGGTGATGTGCAGAAGGGTTGTGTGGAGACTGAAATCCGATTTCCTGGCAGATGTCATTTGATTTTAATTAACACAAAGAGATGTAACATTTCTAGTCACCTGAGTTTATGGAACACGTTTGTTCTTCCTTCTGCATGAGCTTCAGGAAGGTCTGTGGGCTGGAGGGCTGGTGACAGTAAGACCAGGCTTGGAGGGGCGCCTGGGTGGCTCCGTTAGGCGTCTGTCTTCAGCTCAGGTCATGGTCCCAGGGTCCTGGGATCGAGCCCCGCATCGGGCTCCCTGCTCAGCGGGAAGCCTGCTTCTCCCTCTCCCACTCCCCCTGCTTGTGTTCCCTCTCTCACTGTGACTCTCTCTGTCAAATAAATAAAATCTTAAAAAAAAAAAAAAAAAGACCAGGCTTGGGATTTGCCGAGGACCAGCTGCTGCCCCTTCTCCTCTCCCTTCCTTTCTTCATTTGTTTCTTTGTTTCTCACCCCCCCTCTTTTTTAAAAGATTATTTATTTGAGAGCGAAAAAGAGAGAATGTGTGCACGAGTTGGGGGAGGGAGGGAATCCCAAGCTGACTTGGTGCTGAGTGCAGAGCCTGATGTGGGGCTTGATCCCTCAACGTTGAGATCATGACTGGAGCCAAAACCAAGAGTTGGATGCTTAACTGAGCCACTTAGGTGCCCCTGTTCCTTGCCTTTTATAGCAGCTTTATTGAGACACACAATTCACATACCATGGAATTCACCCGTTCACCACATTCACCCATTGAATGTGTACAATTCCGTGGTTTTTAGCATATTCAGAGGGGTGCATTTATCATCACAATCAGGTTTAGAACATTTCATCTCCCCAAAGAAACCCCATATCCATTAGCACTCACTCCCCATTGCTTCTAATACCCTCAGCCCTTGACACCACTAATCTACTTACTGTCTATATATTTGCTCGGTCTGACATTTGACATAAGGCAAATCATATAATATGTGGCCTTTTAAAAAAATTTGTTTTTAAAGATGTATTTTAGAGAGAGAGAGCAGGAGAGCAAGAGCAAGTGGGGCAGAGGGAGAGAATCCCAAGCAGACTCCCTGCTGAGCAGGGGGCCCGATGTGGGGCTCAATCCCAGGACCCTGAGATCATGACCTGAGCCGAAGGCAGACGCTTCATCAACTGAGCCACCCAGGCATACCTTAAATAAATTTTTAAAAAAATTTAAAAGGGGTGCCTGGGTGACTCAGTTGAGCATCTGACTCTTGGTTTCGGCTCAGGTCGTCATCTCAGGGTTGTGGGATCGAGTCCCACATCAGGCTCCACGCTCAGTGGGGAGTCTGCTTCTCCCTCTCCCTCTGCCCCTCCCCCTGTTTGCGCTCTCTCTTTTTCTCTCTCTCTCAAATAAATAAATAAAATCTTTTTAAGAAACTTATTTAAGTAATGTCTACACCCAACATGGGGCTTGAACTCCCGACCCCAAGATCAGGAGCACATGCCCTTCCCACTGAGCCAGCCAGGCGCCCCTGATACATGGCCTTCCGTAAGTGGCTTCTGTCACTGAGCATCAAGCGTTGCAGCAGGCGTCCGTGCTTCCTTCATGTGGCTGAATGGTACTCCATTGTATGGACAGACCACGTTTTGCGTATCCACTCATCCGCTGACCGACACCAGAGTTGTGAATCCCATTGCTGTGAACGTCCCTGTACAAGCTGCTGTGTGGACGTAGGTTTTCACTTCTCTTGGGCACACACTGGTGAGTGGACTCGCCGGGCCGTGTGCTAACTGGATGTTTCAGCTGATGAGTATCTCCCCGACAGTCTTTCCACTGGGGTCTTCGGTCCTGTTTCTGCTGAATGAACTCACTGATGTATCGGGATTTCCGAGCACCAGCTTCTTTAGGGCTGCGTGTCCCGTGTGCTCTGGGCTCCCCCTGCGTGTGCCTGCTTGTCCCTGGTCATGTGATTGTTCTTATTTTCCTCCTGTCCCCTGTACTGGCTCATCGTCCCCCCCCTGCAGCCATCACCGTCATCTACCGTCACTGTGTACGTATTTTGAACTTCAGAAGACATTATTATTCTTATAGCTTCGTTTAATCAAAACTCATACATTTCTCTTTTTTTTTTTTTAAATCACTTTTCAATCTTTTCTGTGTCTTTGAACTCCTTCAGGGATCATTTTCCCTCTGCCTAAAGATGGCTCTGTGATTTTTTATTTTTTTGGCACACGTGTGCTGGTGATCAGTTCTGTCAGTGTTTATGTGAAAATGTCTTCTTTTTTTTTTAAGATTTTATTTATTTGACAGAGTGAGAGAGAGAGAGAGGGAGCATGAGAGGGGGGAGGGTCAGAGGGAGAAGCAGACTCCCCACTGAGCAGGGAGCCTGATGTGGGACTCGATCCTGGCACTCCAGGATCATGACCTGAGCCGAAGGCAGACGCTTAACCGACTGAGCCACCCAGATGCCCCGAAAATATCTTCTTTTCATACCTTCATTTTACAGCGTGACTTTATTGAGTGTATTATCGTAGGCTGGTTGTTAGCACCTCCGTCATTTCTGGGCTGTCGTCCTGTTGGCTTCTGGGCACTGTCATTTCTGTTAAGACATCACCTGCCAGTCTGATTGTTGCTTTTCTGAAAGTGGGTCCCTGCAAGATTTTCTTCCTGTGTTTATTTTCCAGCAGTTTTATTATAATGTTCCTAGGGATTTATTTCTAGTAATTTCTCCTGCTTAGGGCTGATAGGGATTTATTTATTTGTAATTCGATGTCTTTCATAAATTTTGGACAAGTCATAGACATTAATTTTTCAAATTCCACTTTGCATCCTATTTGCATCCTTTCCTTTTGGGACCTCAATTGTGTGTCTGTGAAACCTTTTCACTGGATCCTTTGTATCAGCTTGTCATATATTGCCACATAACGAGTTACTCCAAAACTTAGCCGTGGTTTGTTCATTATTTCATGGCTCCTGAGGCTCAGCTCATGGATCTGGGGACAGCTTGGCTGGGCGGTCCTGGGCAGGCTCCATCATGAGGTGGCCCTTGGCCTCCCCGCCAAGCCCGCATCCCTGGGAGCCTGGAGAATCTGCTTCCGAGCTCGCTCACGTAGCTGTGGGCAGGTCTCAGGACTCCCGCGCTGCTCCGCACCATGTGGGCCCCTCCACGGGCTGTGTGAGCACCATCAGGATGTGCAGTTAGCTTCCCCCACCGTGAGGGATATGCGGGAAAGGGTGTACCTCACGCAGAAGCTGTAGTGTCTTCTGTAACCCAGCCTCAGACGTGACATACCATCTCTTGCAAATTTTGCTGCCACCCGGACCAACCCTGGTCCAGCATGGGAGGGGCTGCTCAGGGGGTGCGAGCGCCAGGACAGGGACCCCTCAGGGCGGTCTCGAAGGTCTGCCCAACGTTCTTACCTTCTCTTGGATAACTTCTGCCCTTTTGACTCTCCAGGCTTCGTTCTTACTTTTTTTGAAGGGGGGCTTTTTCTTTTATGCACATATATCTGGTTTATTGTGTACCAAGCATTGCATTTGCAAAATTCTTTGTAGTCAAGGACGGTATCGTTTTCCCCCAGAGGTTGACATTGGCTCCCACCAGGTGCCTGGGAGCATTGGTGGCTTAGGGTCTTGTCAGCCCCGTTTCAGGACTGACATGAGTCCTGGTCCTTTTGTGTCCTTGGATGAGCTTGTCTACATGTGGCTCATCCCTGCACCCAGGGCGCAGCCCTTCGGGGTCCGCACTCTAAAAAAGGAGGCAGTCACCTCAGCACCTGTCACTTCAGCATCAGGAGCAACCCTGGGCTCCCGGCCACCCTGGCTGGATGTGGTTGCCTCCCTGGTCCTCTCCCTGTCCTACCTCCTGCCTCATAAGTCTTCACTATCTTCTCAGGAGGCTCTCTGGAGATGTTTTTAAAATTTGGTCCTGTTGTTATAGTTCTTGCCAGGAAGGGGGTCAGAGTCATGCAATTTGCCATTACCAGAAGCCTCCCCCGTAATTTGTACGATAGTAAAAGAGTTAAAATGAGTCATAAGTGTCTCGCGGCCGTGAGAGGCTTATGTTGGCTACGGCTGTTCACCCCAGCTGTGGGCACCAAACACGAAGGGGCTAAAGATTCCGGAACAGGCTTGCGTGGGTTTTTCTGCTTTCTCTCTGAATGCGATCTCCGTCATGGACACTGAAGCTGGTTTGATAAACTTTTGGCGACTAGATGGCTTGTGCTGTGAAGAGTATACCCTCCATTATGCCCTGTGGTTTGGTCTCTCCCTGAGCCTTTCACTTGCTCCACCAGGTGCCAACACCACACCGCCGCCCTGTCGCTCTCACCTGCACCGCGTCAGAGCTCCGTGCTGTCGAGGGCCACTGGGCCGGCACAAGCGTTGGCGTCTACCGGGCGTTCATCGAATTGGTGCCAGTAGCTGAGGTGGAGACCCCATGAAAAGGGTCGGGTTTGAGGAGCTCGTGAGAAGCTCGGGTGTCAACAGGGAGACGTCTGAGCAAGGCTGTCTAGGAGGCACGTGCGCGTGCATACACACAGGACACACACGCACGCGCAACACACACACACACACACACACACACACACACACACACACGGGACTGGGGCCGGGCTGCAGACGAGGCTGCGCAGGTGCCCTCAGCGAGCAGAAGACGGGGACAGAGTAACCACTGAGCTCAGGCGGGGGCGGCCCCTGTAGAGCGAGAGAGACAGAAGGCTGGTGTTGCAGCCCTGATGAGCGCCACGGCCTAGCGGGCAGGCGAAGAACACCCTCCGCGGGCGTCTGGGACAGAAGGGTCAGGGTGGGAAGAGCCAGAGGAGAGGGGAAGGCCGCAGCTCACAGGAGGTGGGTCTGTGTTATGAGATGCCCTGCCGAGGGCAAGGAAGGCAAGCCGGGTGTCCCCAGGAACCTCAGCCTGAGCACAGTGGGAACGGCCAGGAGACTGGACCTAGGACCTGGGAGGGTGTGGGAGGGACGTCCAGGGCTGTGAGCACTGGACATGGAAGATCGTGGGTGGGGAGTTCAGAGAAGAGGTCTAAGGTAGGGCCATGGGGCTGGGAGTCATGTATAAACCTGATAGGCGGGGTTTCCAAAGACCAAGCGCACCCCAGGCCTGCGTCACACCGGCAAATGCATTTCCGCATCCCCTCCTCCCAACAGCTACCCTTTCCCAAGTGCTGCCCCCTCATCCCAGGTCACACCCTACCTCCCTCAGGTGAGAGCGGATGCTGAGGCCCCTGACAAAGGCATCCCCAGAGGTGATGGGCTTTTCCCCAGTCAGCATTTTGAAGATGGACGTTTTCCCGGCTCCGTTGATGCCAAGAAGGCCGAAGCACTCCCCTGCTTGAACAGTGAAGGAGATCTTGTTCACAGCCAGCAGGGGCACCTTCTCCGCATAGACCTGAGATGCCCAAGACAAGGCACGCTGTGAGGAGGCCGAGGGCCGGCAGCCCAGAGCCGCCCCGCATCTGTCACACTGTCCTGGGTTAGGTGCCGGCTGCCGTCAGGCCCAGGGGCTAGGAGGGGCCAGGCTTCCTTTCCCTCCCAGCAGGGTTAGGGGGGTTTGCTCTCCTCTTTCTGTCCCTGCAAACGGAGAGCCTCGTTCTCCAGGATTAGCCTCTTCCCTTCAGTTCTCCAAGCAAACAAACCCCCTTGATGTTGCCTGAGTTGTCTGTTGATTGGTTTGTTTAAACCACCAGTGACTCTAGGGAAATAAAAAATAAGAACTTACAAACTGGGGGAAGATGTTACAGAGGTCCTGGATGTTTGAAGGGTCTCTCCATAAAATTCTGGCTGGAGCTCTGCAGCCGGCTAACCAGGCTTGGTTTGAGCTGTCGGAGCCTCCCCCCACCCCCGACCAGGAACTCCCTGGAAAATTGCCTTCTAGATCCTAGAGGTCAGCCAGTCGTGTCCAACCCCGAGGCTTCCTGCCTCTTGGGGTTCGTGGCTCTGGCCCTCCTGCCTTACACGGGACCCCCGGAGAGGCGCCAGAGGGTTCAGGCCCTAACTCCTGCCCTCAGGCACTTTGAGGGCAAACAGCCTTGGGTGTGATTCATTCACAGAGGAAAGCTCCCTGCCTGTGCGTCTCCAGGGCAGCTCAACCCAGTCGAGTGGGGCCCGGAGAGCCAGCAGGCAGCGCCGGGAGCCCCCTGGTGGCTGCTTCCTTACGAAAGGGACACTGGAGGGTGGTCTTTGCTTTTTCAGGCACGTCTGACTTTACCTTTGACACTTCTCTAAGAACCAGTGGGTTCTCCTCACGCAGCTTTTCCAAGTTAGTCTCCACCACCTTTGCCTCCTGCACCACATCTTGGTCTACGAGCACGGACGCTACGCCGTGCATCGACACCTGCTTTCCGGAGGCAAGGGTGGGAGGTGGGAGTCCCTGCTGGTGCGAGGGCAGGGGGAGGAGGCCGAGGGCGCGCGGGGCTCACGCACACACCACCACCCCTTTCTCAGGGCCAACCAGGGTCCCGCGGACCTGGAAATGTCACTTGGTATTGGCTTTTGAGGAAAATTAAAAGACCTGAAGCCTGGGGCTATCAAGTCAAAACAAACGAATCTTCCCAAGAGCTGACAGAACAGACCCTTCTCCTTCGGGGCTCCTCCTGGCTGACTGGGTCGGGGGGGGGGGGGGAAGAGGTGTTCCAGAAAGGTGAGTGGTCTTAGGAAATCCAGGGTCTTGTTCCTACTCAGCTGACCAGGGTCACAGGAGCCAGGCCAGTCCTCTACGTCCCTGTCCCTCCAGATCTCCGCCCCACCCGGCATGGGCTGTCACCCCTCTGCCCTGGGAGTGGATGAGAGGGTCTCCAGGCTCCCTCAGATGCTGACAGTCAAGGCCACTCCCGACCACGGACTATGGAGCCAGCCCATTGACCCGGGCTTCCAGAGTTACATGCTGACCCCACTCACCACTTGTCGCTTCCTGTTGAAGTCAGAAAACCTGGCTTTCAGCTCCCACAAGACGTTGGTTTCAACAAGGAATAGCAGGATGAGGTACACAAACCCCGAGATGACCAGGGCTGTCAGATACTTCCCCGTCCTGAGAGACTCCCAGGAGTAGACGCTCTCCTGGACGGTGTATCCCTCTGCTAACAGGGAAGAAACATGTTACCAAACTCTGGCTGCTTCCCAGTCTTTCCTCCTGTAGCAAATGCGGTTGAAAGCACATGTGAGCGTCATCAGTGCTGTTCCCACGTCCCAGCGGGTGGTAAACACGAACAGTATTTTCTCTTGCTACGACTCACGTTGTACAACTAATGTGTTGAGGTCAAGGACCTCACCCTGTCCTATGACAGTGGTTTGAAAGATATTTACATGTTTGGTTCTTTGATCATTTGTCAGTCACCTGCAGCTTCAGCTGACCAGTCCTGTCAAAACAGCTGGGAGCCTCTAGCCCCCTCTCTGTAATCTCATCTGCTTTCACATTTTCCCTTTAAATATGTGTATTTGAAAATTATACCATAAATACACACTCATCAGGAAAAAGGGACATGTGAGAGGGACCCCTCCACTCCCCCAAGCTATTGTTAGTGTTTGTGTGTAACCTTTCTACCCTTTCTAGACACGAGCTTTTACGATATAAACGGAATGACACTATGCATTATTTTTTCCAATTCGCCAGTTTCATTTAATCTATAACAGACTGTCCCGGGACATACAGATCGGAATAATAAAGGTCTCTGGCAAAGGTAAATTCATGGACGATTATAAAAGCTAGTATTATTAAAAGGTGGGTTTGTAACTCCACTTGTGGTTTTCTCCATGACTGAAGAAACTAATGCAGAAAAGCAATTATTGGTCTATGTTTTGGATACACAATATGCGATCATTGAAGGGGAGTGGGGACCCAACTGGGAGCAGTTTCTATGTTACCGAAGTCAGGCTGATATAAATTCCAATTAGAATGTGGTAACTTCAGGGTGTTAATGTAATCCCTATGGTAACCACAAAGAAAGTAGCTCCAGAATGTCCACAAAAGGAAACGAGAAAGGACTTAGGCGGTTTCGTGTGAGGTCCCTAGAGGAGCAGAATTCACAGACACGGCGTGGGAGGTGGTGGTGCTGGGGGATGGGGAGTTGGGGTTTCACGGGGACCGTTTTGGTTTTGCAAGATGAAAATGGTTCTGGAGATGGTGGTTCAACAGTGTGATTGTGCTTAATGCGACTGATTAGTATACTCAAAAATGGTTAAAATGGTAAACTTCATATACATTTTACCACAACTTAAAAAAATGAATAATCTAGGGGCGCCTGGGTGGCTCAGGCGGTTGAGCGTCCGACTTTGGGTTTTGGCTCAGGTCGTGATCTCGGGGTCGTGGGATGGAGCCCCGTGTTGGGCTCCATGCTCGGCGGGGCGTCTGCTTGAGGTTCTCTCCCTCTGACCCTCGCCCTGCTTGCTCTATCTCTTTCTCTCAAAAAAAATTTTTTTTAAAGGTGTTGGAGAAAATGTGGACAAATTGGAACCCTCATACATCGCAGGCAAAATGTAAAATGGTGCAGCCGCTATGGAAAACAGTCTGGTGGTTCCTCGAAAAGCTAAACGTAAATTCATTCCTAGGTATGTAGTTGAGAGAACTGAAAACACGTTCACACAAGAACTTGTACATGAATCTCACAGCGGCATTATTCATAACTACCAACAGGTGGGAACATCCTGCACGACCATTACCCGATGAACAAATTGTGGTCCATCCAGACAATGGAATATGATTCAGCCATGAAAAGGGAATGAGACTCTGACACCCGCTCCAACGTGGATGATCCTTGAAAACACGATGCTGAACGAGAGAAGGCGGACACGAAGGACCAGAACAGGCAAGTCCACAGATGGAGAGAGCAGGCTTAGTGGTTGCCAGGGGCTGGGGGAGGGGCAACGGGGGAAAGACTGTGAATGGACCATGCTTCTTTTTGGGGTGATGGAAATGTTCTGGAATTGGATCGTGGTGATGCTTGTACAACCTTGTGAACATACCCAAACCCACTGAGTTGTATCCTGTCAAAGGGAAAATTTCCACGTGCAGTACTCACAAATTTGATTACACTCCCAGTGGTCCAGGTTCCTGGTTTTGCACAACTTCTGGATTCCGTAGCTGTAGTATAAGTTGAAGAGGGCCATTCCCAGGCAGTGGCCTGGCAGCAGTAGGAATGTGCAGTCCAAGGAGTCCGACACCATTGTGTAGCCCATCTCTGCGAAGGGGATAGAAAGTACTGACTCACTTGCAGGCAGAAAAGGGCACAGCCCGTGGCACGCGTCACTCTCCCGGGCCCCACCCCAAAGACCTCGGCAGTCATTCAACCTCCATGCCATACACACTTTCCTTTGGGCCATGCTTCCCGAGCTTGCCATTTCACTTCTATTCCAATGGCTTGTGCAGATGAATCCCAAAGAGCTGTGTTTGGGAAAAACCAGCAAGAGCATGGCTGCCACATGGGATTCGTCTGTGGAAGGGGCAAGCTGAGAGGCGGGAGGGGGATGAGGTTTACCAGGGAGCTGGGCCAGACAGCAGGGTCTGGTGGGCCAGCTGTGGGGGTGTCTGAGCGTCCTCGTATGGGAGCTAAGGAGGACACAGTCCCCGCCTAGATCGTTTGTGGGGACAAAGCCATCATTTGTAGATGCTCTCTGCCGCCATAGACCTGGAAAGGCCACGAAAATCAGCCAAAGTACTGTGAGACACAAAAGCAAGGTCAGTAAATTGGCTGGTTATGAACTAAATATACAGAAACTGGGGCCTCTTAGAGGTTAAGAGAAGCCAATTTTTAGATTCATGTTATATTACAAAGTGAAGAAACACCAAACAGGGTTGTTTGGCAAGAAATTGAAGCATGTATATTTAAAATATTTTAAAAACGTCTATTTAGAACAAATAAACACAAATGCTCTGCAAAAGAAATATTCTACTGATCAGCTGCTCATAAGAGGATGAATTTGTAGTGCGCTGCATGGGGCATGGGCCAGAAATGGGACCGTGTCCCTCAGCCCTCCCCCGCTGCCCCGGCTGTTGTCTGCTGTCCCTCCATGCCCCAGCGCGTCCTCACTGGCAGGAAGGAGAAACTGAGGGATGGGGACGGGAGCTCTAATTGTAGACTTTGTGACAACTCACACAACCAGCTCCACGCCCATGGGTGACTCAGGGGAGGGAGCCTGTGGACACATGACTTACAGATCCTGTGGGGAGAGGCTGAACCAGTTACACGAAAGGAACTCTACTCTCAGGACCTGGATTTAGAGCACTACAGCTTTTGGGTACCAACCTGTGAAATTCTCACCAGTGGGGCCACTCCTCATGGAGTTGAACTTGGGATATGAGGTCTCCCAACCAACATGTCCTGGGGCAGGATGCAGAAACAGCCGCAGAATCACGGCCCAGCCGAGGGGCATGAGGCACAGTTTGGGGCCGCACGCATGAGGTGTGAGCCAGGCCGGAAGGCAGGAGGGCATGGCCCTGGTGACCAGGCCTTGAGCTGTGCCTGAGACCATAACTCAGCAGGACGGCTGGGAAGGTGGCAGATAGGACTGGGACGGAAGCACAGCCAGCCACGCCCTCCTAATTTGCTCTATTTAGAACTCTAGATTTGGAAATCTCATCTGGAGGCTGAGGTGGAGGGGGCAGGGGGTAAGCGCCAGGACACCAGCCTTGCCACTTCTGCGTGGGTCCAGAGAAAGGCTTAACCATAAACAGACAATGTTCCTGAGCCTGGCCTAGGAACCAACAGTCAGCCGGATGGTGTCTCTGGGCCCTAAGTGGGAAGTGCTTGGAATCTGAGAGGGGCCACCCCCTTCCCCCCAGCTCACCGTAACCAGAATCAAAGAAGGTGTCCATGAGCGACACATCTAATTGAAGAGGCCGATATTCATGGCTCCCGATTATCTTCCTTCCTTCTTTCTCTCTGGATCCTACCCCAAAGCTGCTCAAAGGCCGGGGTGAGGTCACAAACCTTCTGAGTCTCGCCCTCCACCGGAAGGTGGCTGTTCTCTGCCGCACCCGGGGTTGGACCTGCTCCCCTCTGGGTCCCATGCCTTCTTTGTTGCTTTGCCCCTTCACTTTGCTGGCCCACGTGTCTCCATTGACTTCCCGAGAAAGAGACACGGAGGGTCACGTTTCCCTTGGCGTGGCTGAACTTGCCTTCATTCCGTGCTTCCGCTCGCCGGACAGTTGAACGGCCCCAGAATTTGTCCCCCAGGAAGCGTCTGGCTTTAAGGTCTAGACCCTTCTCCCCTCAGCTTCAGAAGTCTCACGGATCCCTTCAGCCTTGAGCTTGGTTTGTTTGCGTCGCCGGGAGATCTTGTTGGTGATTTCCTCAAACTTTCTGTTTGTGGAGCCCTTCTCGGGGGCTGGGGCTCCAGCGCCTGGACCCTCTCCCAGCACCTGCCCGCCCCCACCTTCCCTGGTCCTCCTGTCTTTCTGCTCTACTTTCCGAGAGGTTGACAGGCTTCGTCTCCCACCCCTTCTGCTAAGTGTTTTGTGCTGGCAGTCTGCTCTTTCTTGCTCTCAGAGTTGGGGTTTTTTTCCTTGTAAAATTCTACTGTTTAATAGATGCCGTCTTTTCCGAAATGGTTGTTTTGTGTCCTGCATTTCCCCATGTTTCCTTTTTGGTGGTCTGCTTTCCTCTCTGTCTCTTCTGTGGTTGCTGTCTGTCCTTAAGTGTTCGCTGACCCTGCCTGACTATCCACAGAAGCAGAAGAGGCGCCGGGAGGCAATTGCTGGCTCTGTGCACGGGGGAGGGCGACATCTCGGGCAGGGGACCAGGCAGAATGTGTAGGTCTTGTGTGGGAGCAAGTTCAATTCATCCAGAGGAGGGTGTTCTCTGCTTCCCGCAGGGGACGTGAGGGCAGAGACAGACACCACTGTTATCAGCCCCACCTTCACTCCCCAGCTTCTGGCTCCCAAGCCTCTCCAGGATTCTGTGGTGCTCATTTAGGTCCTTGCTCAGCCATTTCCCCCTCCAAATGCACCTTGGATGCTTCTTCATCATGAATTCATACACCTTTATTTCCTTTTTTATTATTTTAGTGGCATCTCAGAGAAAGGAGAGCTCAGATTTAGCTTTATATTTTTGACTCTGTGCTGCCATGACAACAGCATCTGAATGAGGCCCTCGGGGCGAGTGTATAGAGGCCAAAGTGTCCTAACGGTGTCCTTCCTCAGGAGGTGGGGATGGGGTGCACACAGGAACCAGCATGCTTTCCCCCAGACCAGAGCTTTGTGCCTTGTCCCAGCCTCCTTCCCCCAGACTTTTAAGTGGGAGGGGGCCTCCTGCAAAGCGGGAGAAGGGTCTCGGTCCTTGTTGTTGCTGTATAGGAGGGGAGAGAAGAAAGGGCATGAAGTAATCTAAGAAGAAATGGATCCCAGAAAGGTCGAGGGATCCAGAGAGAAGGCCCAGAGATCCATGCTCCCTGGCTTGGTCATTCTCTCTGAGAGAGCTCTGTCCCCATCAGGGCCCTTCAGTGTCCTTGGACTTGTGGGTGCTTGTCTGTCTGGGGTGGGGTTGGGTGGCAGAGGAGAGAGGAAAGGGAGGAATCTCAGGTTCTTTCTGGAGACAAGGGCAGCATTGCTCAGAGTGATTCCCTCGCCCGTCCACATTGGGATCACCTGGGGTGTGTCTTGGCATGCTGACCCATGAATCTCGGATGCACAGTGCAGTTGAGGACTGCGGGGTTAGGGTTCCCTTAGGACATGCCTTTGCTAACCCCTTTCCTCTGTCTGCAGCATGCTTTTTGTTCTGTTCCAATCATAAAATCAAAATGCTGTTGCTTTTCTGATCTGCTCAGATGAAAACAATTCCATCTCCAAAATTCCATAGTTGGTAAGCATGAGAACTAGGAAGAATGCAGACCGTTAGACCAGTAAAACATGCTCAATCAAGATGGCTAAGAATACACGCATGGCCAGTCCTCTAGGAGACAGAATAGCTCCTAAGACGAAGACAGGGAGCTATTGACATATTCTTAGGTAGAGACAACAACAAAAACCCAAATGCCAATTTAAAGGAGGTGGTCGGCATCCAAGTAAATAGACAAGAGAATCACAGAGGTAGAAATGAGTGTGTGTATCCAACCCGATGCAGAGAGATGCAGCCCAGACATGATGATGTCAATGTGAACATGCACAGTATGAATGACGGCTCGCTGCCCAGGTGCTCCGACCCTAACTGCACACTCACCAAACAGCCCTCTCCCAACCTTGGCTTATTGATTGACTTACTACTTTTTTTAAAAACGGAGGAATAATTTATTTCAATGAAATGCACGATCGTAAGTGGACCATTTGATGAATTTTGACAAACGTTTATACGCATGTAACCAACACCTCGCTCAAGATGCAGAGTATCTCCAGGAGGTTCCCTGGGGTCTCTGTGTAGTCAGCCCCTCTCCCCCAAACTCAGAGGCCACCGCTCTCCTGACTGTCACCAGGATTCGTCCTATCGGCAGGGTCAGATGTCCATCCACGCGGCTGCGTGTGTGTGTGTGTGTGTGTGCTAAGCGCTTTGTTCCCTGTCTGTTGCTGA
Organism: Halichoerus grypus; assembly: GCF_964656455.1. Taxonomy (NCBI): domain Eukaryota; kingdom Metazoa; phylum Chordata; class Mammalia; order Carnivora; family Phocidae; genus Halichoerus; species Halichoerus grypus. The sequence continues at coordinate 38,734,703 of NC_135717.1, forward strand.
GCATAACCCACTGGATGATCATAACCACCACGTCTCTCCGCTCTCCTGGAGATGTATGTTTGGGACACGGTTTGGGACTCTTCAGGAGACAGCTGCTGAGAATAGCCTAACTTTCAGGGGTACGTCTTCCGTGGCTGTGAGCGGAAGAATGAAAGATATGTGTAGATAGGACGGTCCTCACCTTTTTCGCTTGTGACTAAGATGAGAATGAGGGGGCCGATGCTCAAGAAGGTCAGTATGATGATGAGCTTGACAAAAGCGCTGCCTTCGTAGTGAAAGCAGAAGCTGGTCAGGTAGATGAAGGGGATGGTAGCCCAGCTGTAGAGCATGAGCGCCAAGATAAAGGCTGGGACGTTGTCCTCGTGCGTAAAAGCTTCTTCCTTGTGGTACAGAAACACCACCTTGGGAAAAAGGGGGGAGAATTTGGAAGAGTCACTAAGAGTTGATGCTAAGGATTAGAGAAAGGATGCGATGATCCCAACTTTAAGAATAAGTTTGCTGCACAGGTGCTCCCCTGCACTTCCTCATCTCTGACCGCGCAGACGGCGGGCTCTGCCCCTGCAAGTCAGCACCGTAAGGTCAGGGGCTCGGCGACGGTTACAGAACACAGGCCGAGCAAAGGGGGACATGACCCGCCCCACACAGAGTGTCATGATCCAATAGTTGCCCCCTCGGGGCCCTGCTGAGCTATTTCCGGTCTGTGAGCACACATCCCCAGCTCACAGCCTCTTACTAGCCTGTGGCAGCAGTCATGGGCACGCCACAGATTGCAGACCCCAGGGCAGGCCCCTCTGCTCCCAACGGTGCTGGACCTTTTACCCAGAGTCGATGACGGAGTCACGTCCTGGGTAAGCGGCCGGCCCAGGCTTCTGGTCCTTCGCGGGGTCCCCACAGCAAGCCCCCCATGCACCGCGCAGCCCTCACCAGCAGCAGCAGACTGGGGACGAGTGAGGTGACGAGGTCCCACAGCAGTGCAGAGAGCCAGAAAGTAGCCACGTAAACGCCGCTGGCAAACTGGACGTGCTTGGCCTTTGTGGATCGCTCCTTGACTGTCAAGATGGAAAAGGAGCTGGACAGGAAAGCCATTCCGAAAAGCAAGTTGATAATGAGAAAGTGTGCTTTCAGGCCCCTGTGACAGGACATGGAGAGAGAGAGAGAGAGAGAGAGGGAGGGAGGAGGCGGTTTAAGCAGAGCTGCTCACAGAAGCCGTCCTCCACAGGGACAATCTGTCATTACAACAAGAAGCAAACAAGAAGCAACAGGTGGTCGAGGGGCCACGCTGCGGATGTGGACGGGGAGGCTTTACTGGGGGGAGTGCAGTCGCACATACTGATGCAAGATATCCTCCGAGGCCTCCAGGGCCGACCGGGGTTGAGGGTGGTTGACCACTGTGATGGAGGCTCTGGCCCCAGAGAGCAGCTTCAAGAGAAAGTTGTCCACGAGCACAAGTGCCACAGCAGGGGAGTGGTATGCCTGGTTGTTGAAGAGCGCCGTCACTGTGGTGTGGTTCCCCGAGTCTTCAAAGGAAGCCGCCACCACGTATTTGTAATCAAAGCCCTCGGGCTCCTCCTCTGCCTTTTGTAGGAGGAGGTCCTCCACCGAGCCTGCGGGAGAGCAGTGTCCCAGAGCTGCGCGCCTCGTCCCCGGGCCCCAGCCCCATCTGAAAGGGGGCTCCTCCAGACGTGGCTGCACCCTCACTTCCAGTGACCCCTGTCCCTGCAGGGCCGCCTCCTGCCTGGGCCCCACAGCTCCGAGGCTGCTCTAAAACCTCCCTTTTGTTGACCGAAGCAGTGGGGAAAAAAGGAGAAAAGTCTAGTCATCTTTCCAGCTGTCTATGCCCTGCCCTCCCCAGGGCCTTGGCACCTTTGCCAGGCCCCTCCCGTGTGCCTGGAAGGCCATGCGTGGCCGCACTGCACCTTACCAAACCACCACTGGTGGCCCTCACTGCCCATGTGGTCTGTAGCACTCAGTCACCGTCCAAACCCAGCTCGCAAAACCAGGTTCTTGCTGCGCCTGAGGACCCACTGTTCCCAGTGCTTACAAACACTTTCCTTGTGCTCTGCATTGTTCTCCAGTTCTCTTCCCCTTCTGCCGGTCAGCTCAGGCTCATAGCTCAGGCTCTGACCCTGCACCTACTCGGCCCCCCTCCGAGGCCGAGCTACGCCCTGTGATTCCGCAGCGCTGCCATCGTCCCTGCAACTGTCTTCACTTCCCCTCCGACCTCTGGGCGAGGAGCTCACTACGGGCTGGGAGCGACACCGTTCTTCACTGTGCTCTCAGCACACAGCGCCACATAAACACGGGACCCACCTAGAACTCCCTGGAACTCCCTGGAACTTGGCAGTCTTTAGCGCTAGAAGGGACTGCCCATCCCAGCAACAATGGTGACCACCCTGCTGGCGGGACACTCAGCAGGCCCTCGCTTGCAGAGGAGGTGAGGTTTCTCCTTCTCCCCGTTTGCCACACCATGTTCTGCATTTGATCTCTTTACTTTATTTAAAAAAGTGAATACAATTTTATTTCTCATCCAAATAACTCATGCAGTATAACTTTTAAATCTGGGTAATTATGCAAGACTTGCAATGACAAATGGCCATGCCCTGGCCTGCCCTCTGCCATCCCCAGTGCCTGCTCCCCGGGGGCACCCACTCTCACACTGGTCAGCTGGCATTTCTCCAGACTGCTAAATTGCACATTTACCTATTGATGTCCTGTTATGGAAGCAAGGACTTTCTTCTCTTACCCGCAACCCCTACGGGCTCCCTTCCTCAGCCCTCCCCTGGAGCACATCGTAAGGTTGGTTAAATCAGTTCACAGCTGAACCAAGTGGTGTGTTATGATGTGTTTCCTTTTTTGTACAACCTCCCTGCCAGAGTTAATGTCCTTCCTTCTCTTTCTTTCTTTTAGAGATTTATTTCTTTTTAGAGACCGAGAAAGAGCGCGAGTGTGTGTGCATGTGAGCAGGGGGAGGGGCAGAGGGAGAGGGAGAATCTCCAGCAGACTCTACACCCAGCACAGAGCCTAACATGGGGCTCAATCTCATGACCCTGAGATCATGACCTGAGCCAAAATCAAGAGTCAGATGCTCGACCTGAGCTACCCAGGTGCCCCATGTCTTGCTTTCTCACATTTGCTTCATGTTCTCTGTGTCTATCACCAAACCCCCTCGATAGATGTGTAAATCTCCTCTCAGGGCATGCCCAACACATCAGATAATTTATCAATTTCATTTTTGGACATGCTGCAGTCCCCAGAAAGACACAGCCTGGTTTCATTTCTGGGCATCCTCCCTTTCCTGTCATCTGGGGGGGTTAAAGACGTCTTTCTGAGACTTCTGGCTGTTCGTCTGACTTTAGGGAGCACTGCATGGCCCCAAAGGATGGGGCGTCCCTGCAGGGAGCAGCATGCCTGCAGCACGCCCTGTCCCCGGAGCCTCAGACTTACTCAGAGTCTCCAGAGGGATTTGCTCCTCAGCCACAAGCATGTTTTTTTTTTTTAATTTTTTTATTGTTATGTTAATCCCCATACATTACATCATTAGTTTTAGATATAGTGTTCCATGATTCATTGTTTGTGCATAACACCCAGTGCTCCATGCAGAACGTGCCCTCCTCAATACTCATCACCAGGCTAACCCATCCTCCCACCCCCCTCCCCTCCAGAACCCTCAGTTTGTTTTTCAGAGTCCATCGTCTCTCATGGTTCTTCTCCCCCTCCGATTTCCCCCCCTTCATTCTTCCCCTCCTGCTACATTCTTCTTCTTTTTTTCTTTCTTAACATATATTGCATTATTTGTTTCAGAGGTACAGATCTGAGATTCAACAGTCTTGCACAATTCACAGCGCTTACCAGAGCACATACCCTCCCCAGTGTCCATCACCCAGTCACCCCATCCCTCCCACCCCACCCCCCACTCCAGCAACCCTCAGTTTGTTTCCTGAGATTAAGAATTCCTCATATCAATGAGGTCATATGATACATGTCTTTCTCTGTTTGACTTATTTCGCTCAGCATAATACCCTCCAGTTCTATCCACGTCGTTGCAAATGGCAAGATCTCATTCCTTTTGATGGCTGCATAATATTCCATTGTATATATATACCACATCTTCTTTATCCATTCATCTGTTGATGGACATCTTGGTTCTTTCCACAGTTTGGCCACTGTGGACATTGCTGCTATAAACATCGGGGTGCATGTACCCTTTCGGGTCCCTACTTTTGTATCTTTGGGGTAAATACCCAGTAGTGCAATTGCTGGATCATATGGTAGCTCTATTTTCAACTTTTTGAGGAACCTCCATACTGTTTTCCAGAGTGGCTGCACCAGCTTGCATTCCCACCAACAGTGTAGGAGGGTTCCCCTTTCTCCGCATCCCCGCCAACATCTGTCATTTCCTGACTTGTTAATTTTAGCCATTCTGACTGGTGTGAGGTGGTATCTCATTGAGGTTTTGATTTGGATTTCCCTGATGCCGAGCGATATTGAACACTTTTTCAGCCACAAGCATGTTTGTAAAATGTTCCGAAAGCCGAGGACCCAGCCTGGAATTGGGAGAAATATAGAATGGGACAATGGTTTGACCGTGTTTTTAGGGTCAGTTCCAGTGGGACCTCGTCCATATGCGTTTCCAAGTTGAGGAAGGCAAGGCTGAAGATGGTGATCGCCAGAGGTGCCAGGACCTGTATTGTTAGCATCAGCATCCAGTTGCGCCAAGAGTATGTGACCCTTTTCAGGAACATGGCATAGAACTGTTGGCAGACAAGGCTGAGCTGCAATAGAAACGGGGCACCCCATTAGCATGGCCACGGAGAGGAGCCACCAGAGGGCTGCGGGGCCCCCAGCCCACGCCCAGCTGCGCTCTCACACTGGGCCTAACATTTTGATGATGCTCAGAATTTGCTGCAAGTAAACATTCTTTTACCTAGTGATTTGATTGACATTTAATGGCAGAAAAAGAAGCCATAGATTGGAAAGATCTGGAAGAGTAGTCTAAACAGATACCAAATGTAAGTATGATGCCATTTTCTTTTTTTTAACCTACCAGATTTTCAGAAATTTTAAGTTGGTGAGGATGTGGGGAAAATGCCACTGCTGGAGTTTTAATTTGGTACAATTTTCTTAGAAAACAAATTAGCTGGAGGGAATACAATCTAATTTAATATTCATATGGATTTGAACTTAGAAACTCCACTTCTGGTGGCGCATCCTGCAGGTACGTGCACACATGTCCCCCATGGCCTGGACAGTAACCGTGAAGGGTGTGGTCACGTGCGCTGAGGACCAGGACATGTAGGTGGGCCCGGGGTGGGAGACGCTGGGGGGTCAGCACCCGGGGCTCCCACACCGCTTCTTGCCAGTGCTGCAGGAGCCAAGGTAGGGAGAGGGGCCAAGACTCGCCCACCTAGAGCCTTTGTGGGAAGAGGCTTGGTGGTCAGGTCTGAGTCAGGCGTTCCTACATTCCTGGCCCCAGATACCGACAAATCCCTGAAAGTCTCTAGCAAGCAACCCCGAAATTTCCCACATTGGACGTGACAAAGGCCACGAAGCATTCCTCAAAAGGCACTGCTCTCAACTTGTCTGAGGTGGTACCCTGAGAAATACTTCCCGGGAAGTCTCCAGAAGCAAAGCTTGGCCAAGCGGAGCCCACATGAACCTCTTGCCAGAGTCTGGAGAAGAGCCTCCTGTACAGGGCAGGCGGCTGGCCTCGATGACCCGGAGACCCTTTCCACCTCAGAGGCCCCATGGATGACAGCTTCTCCTTTCCTATGTGATTCGAGATTATGAAACACTGGACTCAATCTCTTCCCTAACCCATGAAATCCAGTCTCACTGTTTGACAGTCACACCCTGTAGATGGCCAACTCGAGACCATTTTGTAAGATGTACATCAGTAATTTTTTTTTTAACAATAAAAAAACATGATAGGTTATCCATATATTTCATAAGCATGTTTAAAAAAATCTTAAACTTCAGGTGATCCAATATGTGATCTGTTTCACAGTGAAAGATGAAAAAGGAGGATTAAACATGCTTTTGTGGCCAGTAGACTTTTATTCTTTCTTCTTGGTGAGAGGAAGGGCCAAGACCTTTCCTTTGACCTTTCCTGTGACCTTTTCTGATACTTTCCTCTGTTGGGTTAATCCTGGTCAGGAAACACTAGGATGTTGCCTTTGAACTAGAGCTGAGAGCCTGGTATTGCTGAAACCTAGTGGGGCCTGTCTTTTATGCTGAAAATCTGCACATTTTTTTTTCTCAAGCCCCTGTGAAAGGTTGACCTGCACTTTTTGGCAGAAGAATAGGGTGATTCTAAGAATTGAACCCAAATCTGCCCTCTTGCATGCATTTGAAATACTTGTTCACCCCAGTGTTCAGCTGGATTGGCAGGCCCGACTGTATTGAGAAGATCCTAGAGTGAATGCGTTTAATCCTGCTGTTAGGGACTCTTTGTTGGGACTGCATGGAGGGGATCTTGAGGGCTTGGATATCTGTGTTGGTGTCTGACAACTTGTTAACCCTAAACCAGGCCAAAACAAAGAGAAATGCAAATTCACAAAAATCACAACTCACTTCAGTTTGTTTGGATTTAAAGAGTCTTAAACAGGCCCTGAGTAAATACTGAATTAACTGAATATTCAATTAACCGGCCAATGGCTTTTCCAAAGAACGGAGGCAATGTTAGCATGAATAGATTCCATTATTTTCCTTGAAAGATGCCATATGCAAATTAAGACAAAAAATGAAATATCACTTAATACCTATCTTATGAGCAAAATCATTAATTATAACAGCATTGCTGACCCTCTAGGCCGGGGCTGAGTAAACTACAGCCCAGGCCAAATCTAGCCCAAGGCCTTGTTTTCTGTTTGGTTCTGAGCTCAGAATGGATTTTACATTTTTAAATGGTTATGTTAGATGGTTATCTAATCAGCTACATACTCTCCTTGATTATGCCCCTGAGTCTACATAGCCTAGAATGCACGCTTTCTGACCTTCCAAGACAAAGTGGGCCGAACCCCCTGCTCGAGGCAAAAAGACGCTTTCATTGCGGGCAACAAACTGTTAAGAAGTCAAGAAGCATATTTTTATTCATAGTCTTTGGGTCAGTTATTCCACTCCTGGGAATTTTGTCACAACAAAATAGTCTAGTAAATCGTGGCTCATTTTCCCTCTAGTACAGTTTGGTACAAGACCGTGTGTTTGTTGGCGTCTATGGCTGTGGCACAGATTACTCCCAGATTTAGCAGCTCGAAACAACTGTAAGGGTTTATTCTCTCCCACAGTTCTGTGGGTCAGGAATCCAGGACCGGCTTAGCTGGGTGGTGCTCTCTCGGGGTGTGTGTGGAGGCTGCCGACGGGCGACAGGCCGGGGCTGCGGTGGTCTGAAGGCGCGACCGGGGCAGGAGGATCCCCTTCCAAGATGGTGCCTTCCCATGGCTGGTTTACCATCTGGCTCTCCGAGTGTGGTTCTGACAAGAATGTTGGTTTTAATTAACATTAATGATCAGGGTAAACGTCAGAACTTCACTCATTCATCCCTGGGGGGAGCAACGATGTTGTTGAGTTGAATGCTACTTTTTTTTTTTTAATACTGAAAGAAAATAATTTCTTCAAGTTTTTGTGCTTTTCTTAATGAAATGCCTCCAGATATGAGACACTTTTAAGCTTACTTTGCATTATGGACATTGAAAAAAAACCCCACATTTTCTCCATGACTTTCTAAGTCTAGACAATCAACAAAATGATAAGTTAAACCCTAATTTATAGTGTGTACCAAGTTCTATGGTGTAGTCTCACCATGGTTGATTTCAAACTATGGACACAACACACCCATCACACAGACATAAGTTGATGTAAGTAACCTCAAGAGCACTGATAATTGTAGGATGTGGCCAGATCAGGAGGAGATGAAGTCTTGTGTGTTACCATTTGTGACACTGTGATTTATAATAAGAAATATATATTTGGTCTTCATTCCGGTCCTGGCACCAAGCTCCTCAAACACTTCTAACTTCCTAAGTGGTGACCGTGGTTAAGGTGTGTTTTCTTGTGCCAATGATGTGACTTCGGAAAGCACCTGAGGATGGGGGCTGGTTGCCAGGAGAACCATCCATTTCATGGCAAAGTTGGAACTTTCAGGCCCACATCCCAGCCTCCTGGGAGGCGACAGGGGCTAGAGATTGAGTTTAAGCACCTGCGGCCAATGATTGAATCAATCAACCGTGTGTATGCAGTGAAGCCTCCATAAAAACCCAAATGGGCAGGATTCAGAGGGTTTCCAGGTTGGTGAGCACATGGAGGTATGGGGACTGTGGCACCCTCAGAGTGCATGGACGCTTTGGACCCTTTCCCTGTGTACATGTTCATCTGGATCCGATATCATATCCTTTATAATAAACTGGTAACTGTGAGAGTTTCTCTGAGCTCCATGAGCTGTTCTAGCAAATGAATCGAAGAGGGAGTTGTGGGAACATCCAGTTTACAACCGGTGGCTCAAGAGCACAGTGACCACCTGGACTTGGGACTGGGGTCTAGAGTCAGGGGGTGGGGGTTAGTCTTGCGGGCCTGAGCCCTTAACCTGTGGGATCTGATGCTATTCTTCCAGATAGTGTCAGGATGGAGTTAACTGCTTGGTGATGTGGGAAAAAATCCACACTCTGGAATGGATATCACAATTGTACCCCTGTTTTTGCCATGATTTATTTATAAGCTTATGCAGTTTAATTTTTAATAATTGCTGTGTTTAACTGGCTCACACAATTCTTGATAATTTAATAATTGGCTCTCGTGAGCCAGTATGAGCCAGCTCCAGCATACCTCTGGAAGGAGCCCCAATTCCTCCCTAGAGCTGCCTGAGTATCCGCACAAGATGGTAGCTGGCTCCTCCCAGACTGAGCGATCTGAGAGAGAGGGAGAGAGAGAGAGAGCGTGTGCGAGCACAGGGCTACCGTATCTTTTGTGACCTAGCCTTATGAGTCACACAGTTAATTCTGTAGAATCTTGCTGCTTATACGGGTCAGCCGTATTTACGGTGAGAGGAGCGAGGCCAGAGTGAGCGCCCTGGGTCTTGCTCCCACAGACGGTGCGCCCCGGAGGCCCCCCCTGCCTTTGCTGAGGTCTCCTTCTGCTCTCGACGGTTTCTCCTTGACTTTTCCAGGCTTTCTACTTGTCCTTTCTTTAGCTTTTCTACACATTGAGGGATATTAGTGACAGTTACCAGGATTTGTGGTGCCCCTCGTCAGGACTTCATCTGGTACCTAAGGTGGGTGTGTAGGGAGAGTTGGGCATCGTGGGGCACTTCGCCACAGTATTTTCTTTGGCCCTGTGAAATTTCATGGCATAAGGTTGTATTTTTTTCATTTTTCTTGCTCATTTGGTTTCTGCTAGTAGAATTTTATTTTCTATTTAAAAAAATAAGAGTGTTTTTTATTAAGACTGAATTTCGGGGGAGCGGAGTTTTCTACAGCAGGAGGTTGGCGAGCACCACACCACAATTTCTTCAGACATCAGATGATAGGCTTCTGCAGAGTACAGAGTTCCACATGCGGTAGACGGGGTCTAACTGGCCCCCCAAATCTTTACCTCCTGGTGTTCACACTCTGTCCTAATCTCCCAGTTTTACTGAGATATAATTGGCATATACCACTGTGTAAGCTTCAGGTATATGTATATACTGGGGAATGATCACCAGAGTAAGTTCAGTTACTATCCACCACCTCATATAGTTACAATAGCTTTTCCTTGTGGTGAGAGCCTTTCAGATTTACCCTCTTAAAAACTGTCAAATATACCATACAGTATTGTTGACTGCAGTCACCATGCTGTACGTGACGTCCCCAGAACTTACTTGGCGTATATGGAAGTTTGTGCCTTTTGACCCCCTGCACCTAATTCCCCCGCCCCACCCCCACCCTATGCCTCCAGCAACCACACAGCTGTTCTCTGCTTCTAGGAGTTTGTCTGTTTGCTTTTTAGATTCCACATGTAAGTGAGATCATACAGTATTTGTTTTTCTCTGTCTGATTTATTTCATTGACCATAATGCCCTCAGGGTCTATCTGTGTTGTTGCAAATAGTAGGAGTTTCCTTCTTTTTAATGGCTGAATAGTATTCTATTGTGGGGGGTGGTGTGTGTACACTATGTAGAACCATTTTAGTCGATACAGTCCTACTTGTTTTTGCTTTTGTTGCTTGTGCTAATCTCCTCCCCTTGATTGTGATCTGGACCTAGTGCCTCACTTCTTTTTTTTTTTTAAGATTTTATTTATTTATTTTAGAGAGAGAGAGGGAGAGTGGGGTGAAGAGCAGAGGGAGAGGGACGAGCAGACTCCATGCTGAGCGTGGAGCCCAACGCGGGGCTCAGTCTCATGACCCCGAGATCATGACCTGAGCTGAGACCTAGAGTCGGACGCTTCACCGACTGAGCTACCCAGGCACCCCCGATAATTTTTTTTTTAAAAGACACCGAAGATTTATACACCACAATTAACAAACTGGACCTTTTGGTGTAAGCAAAAGACTGCACCCAGCAACTGAAGAATGCACATTCTTTTATAAAATCGGGATGTAAGCTGAGCCACAGACATAAGTATTCTGAAGGAAGGAGGCTATACAGGGGATACTAGGACCAGAGCGGAATTAGGTCGGAAATCAAGTGCATTAACAAAACAAACAAGGTAAAATAAAACAAGAAAACAGTTTTTAAAAGAATCTCCATGAATTTGGAAATTAAGAAACACAGTTCTAAGTAAGCCACAGGTCAGAGCAGAAAGCACATGGAAAAATAAGCATTTTTCTAACTGAATGGTAATGAAAATACTATATACCAAAAAAACTGAGATGCAGGCAAGCGAAGCTCAGAGAGAAATTTATATCGCTGTACATTCCCCTCACCAGGAGAGGACATCCCTCCTCTCTACTTCCAGCCGGCATTATGCTCAAGACCCTACTAGTGAGATAAGCAAGTGGAAGGCATAGAGACTGGAAAATAAGAAGTAGAACTGTCTTTACACGACGTGATGTTTATACACAAAGGAAATCAATCCCAAACTGTTTGAACTAATAAGTGAGTCAAATAATATCTCTAGATATAAATAATACGAAAATGATTTCTAGACCTGCAACAAGTGATTGGAAATGAAATTTAGGAATCCATTTCCCTACCTTCAAAAACTATGAAGTACTTAGGAGTCATTTTCACAAAAGATATGCAGAACTTCTGGAAACTGCAAAACACGGCTGATAAAAATTAGAAATGACCTCCCAAAAAAACGAAGCTGTGTGTAATACCTATGGGTTGGGAGGATGAATATTTGAAAGATGTCCATTCTCCCCAAATTAATCTGTAGACTCAACTTAGTACCAGTCATATTCCCAGCAGGTTAAAAAAACAGACTATAAGTTTAGACAGTTTTAGGTTTATAGAAAAACTGAGCAGAAAGCCCAGAGTTCCCTTGTATTTATTCTATCCCTGCTCACCCTGTTTTCCCTATTGTGAACAGCTTGCATTCGCGTGGGGTTACCTGTTGTAATCCATGAACCGGTGTTCCAGCAAGGTCTTTTTTTCAAAACAGAGACTGACGAGCTTATATTTATTTATTTTTATTTTATTTATTTATTTTTTTAAAAGATTTTTTATTTATTTATTTGAGAGAGAGAGAATGAGAGACAGAGAGCATGAGAGGGAGGAGGGTCAGAGGGAGAAGCAGACTCCCTGCCGAGCAGGGAGCCCGATGCGGGACTCGATCCTGGGACTCCAGGATCATGACCTGAGCCGAAGGCAGTCGCTTAACCAACTGAGCCACCCAGGCGCCCCCTGACAAGCTTATATTTAAATTTACATGTTAACACAAACGATCTATGAAGGCCAAAACAATCTTCAAAAAATAGTAGATGGAGGAACCATCTACTCCCTGACTTCAAGACGTCCCACAAACCTCCAGCAATCACGGTGGCGTGGGACTGGCGTGGGACAGACAGCTAGTTCCATGGAGCAGAGCAGGGGATGTAGAAATTGACATACACAGTTGGTTGATTTTTGGTGAAGGCATCCAAACAATTCAGTGTAGAAGGAAGTCTCTTCCCCAAATAGTCCCATCATGACTGGATACCCACGTGCAACAAAATGAACCTCAGCCTCTTATCACACTGTACACAAAAGTTAATACCAGGTAGGTCACAGATCTAATGCAGAAGCTAAAATGGTCAAGTTCCCGAAGAAAACGTAGGGGAAGGACTTTGTGACCTAAGGGTGGGCTCTCAGAATAGGAAGAGGGAAGCAGCAGGCTCGGCAGAACATGTACCTGACAAAGGACTTGTATCCAGAATAGATAAGAACTCAGTAATAAAACCGAGCTGTAGGCCCGATATTTGTGCACCTTTTGGTATGTCTTTTATACTTCGATAAAAATGTAATTGTTAAAGAGAACTCAGTGGCAGCATTGAACCGAGGACCCAGCTGAAGAGAGAAGAGACCTGGATGATAGATCAGAGGATATTATCCAGCATGCGGCTCCAGGAGGCAGAGGGCTGGAAAAGGTGAAAAAGAAGAGAAGACTCACACAGCACAGAGAACGAGAAGATCTAACACCTGTCCTAGGGTGAGAGAGCACTGAGCAGCAGAGACTGTGGGAGTGCACGGTGGCCAAACTCATGCAGGGCATTCCGTCGGGGGCCGGAAGTCCATCAGACGTCAAGCAGCATAATTAAAAAGAAAACCGAACCGAAACACACCATGGTTAAGGTGCGTAACATCCGAAGCAAAGAGTGGCCAGATTTCTTTCAAAGGAACAAGCGGTAAACCTACAGCTCACTTTCAGCAAAACAAGAGTGGGGACTGGGAAGTCGTATCTTCAGCACATTGATGGAAAACAACTTTCAATCTGGTGACAATATCCTTCAAAAATTAGAGACCTAAAATCATTTCCAGACCAAAACAAAACAAAACCCCCAAAACAAAAAAAAACAAATGTGTTTGGCTCCTGCATAAAAACACTAACGGGTGCTGTGAAGAACATCCTGTGGGCAGGAGGACAGTTATCGGAGAAGAAGAGTGAGCACAGAGACAGGTGTATATGCACAGGAGTTTAAGCGACCACTGGAGTTCTCAAACAACAATAAGACGGTTTTGTGGAGTTGAAAAAAGAGAGAATTAAAATATACATTACATACAAGTTGGTGATGGTGTGATGTGTGCGTGTCCCAAGGTCTCAGCATTTTTCCAGGAGCAGAGTAAAGATATTACTTCACTCGGCACCTTGATAAATTACATAGGTGTGTCTCAATATCCAAGCCGACCACTAATGTAATACAGTAGGAACGTAGAATTTCCCACTAGGGTGGGGAGGAAAATATAGAATGAGGAAATATAACCCAAAAAAGGGAGAGAAAAAGCCAAATAGACTAGTAGAAAATATGAACTAAAATATGCATTTTAATGTATCATTAATAACACTTGCAAACAGCCTGCATGTTGCAGGTAACAGACAGATATTGCCAGACTGGATCGTCACTCTCTGGCCTTGTTTGGCCTTCGGGGTGGCTCATCTAGAGCGCCCCATCACGGCCTCCCTGCTTCTGGACACTCACATAGCCCACCCCGGAGCTGGAGGTGATAAGCCCTCCCCATTGTTTAAACCAGCTGAGTCCCGGGTCATGTTACTCACAGTCACCAGCATCCCAGGTGATACAATGCCTGTTTGGTTTGTTGTGTCTCCTGGAAAGTGATACTGTATTCACCCCTTTCTCTGTTGAGCAGTATCCCTATTACTGGAAGTCCTGGTCAGAGGCTGGCAGGCGGTCCTGTGAGGGTGTGGGCGCCCTGAGGAGGAGCCAAGCACTGGATAGGGCTCAGATGCATGACCCTCAGCACCCCTCCAACTGTAAGGACCCTTGGGGTCTGCAGTTTCACCCCTGCTTACCGAATGAAGACCTCCTCCATGGTGGTGACTGCGGCCCCAAAGCTGGCGATCCCCAGCTCCATCTGCCTCAGTTCCAGCTCGGTAAATAGAGATGCAAACCTGCAAGGGAAGAGTGGTTTTATTCCTCACAGGGGGAAGGTGACCCCATCGCCGTCACCCTGGCTTTCCACAGGGCAAACAGCAGGGAGTCGAGACCGTCTTTGTTTAGATCTCAGCCTCGTCACTCCCAAGCTTCAGGACTCTGAACGTGGACAGCGAGGGTCACAGCATTTACTCCAGAACGTTTTGGTGACGATAAATCTCACACACACCTTGTAAATAATTCATCTCTTTCATACTATTTTTGGAGTGCTTACTAAGTGCCAGGGGCCATTCCAAGCCCTTTTCCACACATGAACTCAGTCAATTGTCTCCACAGCTCTTTGAAGACCATGCTGAGAGGTTAAGTAACTTCTGTAGCAAGACCCGGAGGCAAACTCAGCTGCTCTCTCTAAAGACAGTGAGTGCTCTTTTTTGTTCCCCCTACTGTTACGCTAAATGAGGAAAGGAGCTAATTTTTAACCGCCTGCTAATCTCGAACCCTTCCTTATGCATGCGTTCCATTTTTTTTGAGCTGAATGAATCGTGGCTTTTTGTTTGATACTGAGAAATCCGCAATCTCCTACCATGCAGGCTTCTGCTCTTTCATAGCCTGGTGTCCAGCCCAACAACGTGCCTTTAAGAAACCTGTTGGCACTCAGGACACACCAGAGAGACTGCACCATGTACGGCTTGGTGGGTAAGAACGTGGGTGGCACACTGTCGGGGGCTGGGTTTGAGTCCAGACTCTGCCATTTAGGGGTCGTGTGACTCTGGGCTAGTTCTTTCATCTCTCCCAGTCTCTCCTCATCGGTGTGACGGACACTACCTCGTGCACCGAGGGGGCTAAATGTAAGGACAGGTGGCAGAGCCCCAGCCTGTGTTGTGTGTTCACTAGTCAGGTCTTCACAGTGCTCAGTATCTTGCTCTTCAGTCTCCCGTTACGGAAATCATGCTCCTCGATGGCTGGTCTCTTGCAACAAGGTTTACCTATAGTGAAATGCCTTGTTCTCGCCCCAGCCAAGAGGTGGACCTTTCCACCACCCTGCAAAGTGCTCTCCGCCCCCTTCAGATGATCCCTCTCCTGCCCGCAGACAACCAGTGTCTGGACTCCTACCACCAGAGAGGTGCCTTGTACCTGTTCTTTATCTTCATGCAAGGGGAATCATCCGGTCTCCTTGTATCTAGTTTCATCTGGGCAACACGTTTCTGAGGTTCAGCCATACTGGTGCACGAATTAAGTTTCTTCTCGTTCCTTGTGGAGGTGTTTTCAACAAAAGGAATATACCACTTTTTGATTATTGGTTCCCCTGTTGATTGACATTTGGATGGAAGTGATAGGGGTTGGGTCAGAGGAAGCCTGCAGGCTCTGGGTGGCTTCTCCGGGAGCCCTGAGCCACTGTGAAGCTGCCATGCCCTGGAGGACTTGGTAGATGCTCTGATCAGTGGTTCCGGCTGGGCCCAGCCTTCCAGGAATCCCGCTGAGGCTCCCAGACCTGGGAGCCCAGCCGTCCTGGAACCCCCAGGTAAGTCCACTCGATGGCTCTTATTTTGCTAAAGACTTTGTGTTTATGTCCATGTTCCAGATGTTGGTGTCCGAGGCGTGCTGCCCTTACTGTGAGTGGGGTGCTGCTCCCTTCTTTATTTTCTGAAAGATTGGGGTGATTTATTTCCTCCACGATTAATAGGGCCTGGAATTTTCGGTAACATTTGTCACTGCAAATTCGATTTCATCAGTAGATGCGTGGTTATTCAGATTCTTCTTTCACTTTGTGTCAGTTTGAGTAGGTTGTGCTTTTTAAGGAATCAGCCCATTTTATCTACAGTGTCCAATTTATTTGTGGTATTTTCTCATGACTTTGTCATAACTCTGTGCTCGGAGTGCTCAATGGTCACTCATTCCTGATGCTGGTTCTCGTATTTCTTCTTCTTTTCTTTAATGGCTTTGGCAGGGGCTTATCACTTTTATTAATATTTGTGATAAACAACGTCTGGCTATTTTAGTCTTCTCGATTTTTTTTGTTTCTTATTCCATCATTTGCTGTCTTCAAATTTATTATTTATTTTCTTCTCTGTACTCTGTACTTCACTTTCTCTCTGCTTTTTCTCCCTCCCTCAGCTAGAAACGCTGGTCATTGGATTTAAGGCTTTCTTCTTTCCTAACCTGAGTGTTTCAAAGCTGTATGTTTCCCTCTGGGCACTCCTCTAGCAGCATCTAAACATTTCGGATCCGTTGTGTTTTCATCACCATCCAATTCAAAACCGTTTCTAATTCCTCTTTGACCCATAAGCTGTTCAGAAGTGTAGTGTTGAATTTCCAAATATTTGTGGATTTTCTAGGTATCTTTTTGTAATCAAGCGCTAATTTAACTCTTCTGCTGTGTGTTGAGGAGCCTGGCTCATGGCTGAGAGCCTACATGTGAGACAGGGATGCCAGGAAGGTGGCAGTGTGGGAAGGACCTGGAATCTGCCTCCTCACTGACACAGCATTCTCACTGGCAAAATCTGTCTGAGGTGCCTGGCACTGGAAGTTGTAGTCAGAGTCATTAGGCAAGAAAAAGAAGCAAAAGGCATCCAAATTGGAGAGGAAGAACTAAAATTATCTGTTCGCAGACGACATGATCTTATATGTAGAAAACTCTAAAGATGCTGCAAAGAAGCTGTGAGAACTAATAAGCGAATTCAGCAAAGTAGCAGGATATAAAGTCAACACACAGAAATCAGTTGCATTTCTAAGTACAATGAACAAATCTGAAAAGGAAATTACAAAAACAACCCCATTTACCATTGCATCAAACAATAAAATACTTAGGGATTAACTTAACCAAGGAAGTGAAAGACTTGTAGAATGAAAACTTTCAAACACTGCTGAAGGAAAGTAAAGACGACAGAAATCCATGGAAACACACCCCATGTTCATGGACTAGAAGACGTAATATTGTTCAAATGTCAATGCTAGCCAGAGCATTCCACAGAGTGAGTACAGGCCCTACCAGAAGAGCAATGACTTTTTTTTTTTTTCAGAAATGGAAAAACCCATCCTAAAATTCATATGGAATCTCAAGGGACCCTTAATAACCAAAACAATCTTGCAAAAGAACAAAACTAGAGAATCACACAAAAGCTTCACAACATGGGATCTGGCAATGATTTCTTGGACGTGACACCCAGGGTACACTAACAAAAGAAAAAATAAACAAGTTGGACTTCATTAAATTTAAAAATTTTGTGCATCAGGAACCACTATCATTGGAGTAAAAAGACAACCCACTGAATGGGAGAAAATTTTTGCAAATCCTGTATCTGATAAAGGATTAATATCCATAGTATACAGAGAAATCCTACAACTCCAAAACAAGAGAAAACAGTTTGATTCAAAAATGGGTACAGGACTTGAGGGGCGCCTGTCTGGCTCAGTCAGAGGAGCATGCAACTCTTGATCTCAGGGTCCTGAATTTGAGCCCCCCGTTGGGGGTAGAGATGACTTAATAAATAAAAGTATTTTTAAAAATGGGCAATAGACATTGCTCCAAAGAAGACATACAAATGGCCAATAGGCACATGAAAAGATGCTCAACATCACTCATCATTAGGGAAATGCAAAATGAAATGACAATGAGGTACCACCTCACACCCATTAGGTTGGTTACTAAGAAAAAAAAAAGCAGAAAACAACAGCTATTGTGAGCTGTGGAGAAATTGGAATTCTTGTGTGCTATGGGAGGGAATGTAAAATGGTACAGCTTCTGTGGAAAACAGCATGGCAGTTCTTCAAAAAATTTAAAAATAAAATTGCCATATGATCTAGCACTTCTACTTCTGAGTAAATATGCCTCAAAGAATCCAAAGCAGAGTCTGGAAGGGATACTTGTACACCATGTTCATAGTGACATTATTCACCGTAGCTAAAGTGTGGCAGCACCCCAAGTGTCCACTGACAGATGAAAGGATAAACACAATGTGGGGTGTGTGTGTGTGTGTGTGTGTGTGTAAGATGGAATATTATGCAGCCTTAAAAAGGAAGGAAATTCTGCAGCATGCCACAGCACTGAACCTTGAGGACATTATGCTAAGTGGTCTAAGCCAATCACGAAAGAACAGGGGTGGGTGCTAGGAGCTGGGAGAGGGTGGTGGGGGATTAGTGTGCTCCCAGAAGTAAGGGACCCAGTAGAGAGAGAAACTGATGATGTGGATGAGCGGGGCGAGTCAAGCAGGTGGGTTTTTGAGAAGTCAGGATGGAAAAAGAGGCCGCATCGTTGGCTGTCAAGATGGAAGGAAGAAAGAAACTTGTGATGGGAGTGAAGTGGACTTCTTGTTTGGTGGCTCTCATCTTCCTAGTGAAGTATGAGCTCAGATTCGTGCTTGAGAACAACACAAGGGAGAGGAGGTGGTGGGGAGTTCCAGGAACTACTCTGAAGTCTGAAATAATTAAAATCAGGTCAAATGTTCATCTCAGCTCCACCACCCAATAAAGGGCTTCTGACTTTGACCTGAAGGCTACTGGGAGCCATCGAGGGTTTTAAAGGAGGGAGGTGACATGATCACAGCCCCATGTTTTCAAGTGTGCTCTGGCTGGAGTATGCTGTCTTTCCAGGAGATGCCAAAGGCCTGGGGGTCCAGATCCTAGCAGAACAGAGAGCCCTTGCTGAGGAGAGGGGCAGAGAGCCGCCTCTGAACTCTGTCCATGCAAACAGCTACTCCCATCTTCTGGGGTCCACACCTGTGCATGCTCTTTTTAGGAAGAATAAATGTTAATTCTTCTCCAGTGCTGGACTGCAAAACCGCACTTGGTATGTGTTGATAAACCAGATGAGAAATCTTCTCTGTGCTGCACTGAGGTTTCTTCACTAAAGTCATGTAGTATGCGGCACCTGAAACAACATTTTGAAGACCATGAAACACTCTTACTCTTGTTCTGTCGCTCAGAATGGGCAGCTCCATGGGGAAGTGAAGCTGGGGGGGCCCTGTGGGGAAGGATGGAAACCCCAAGGAATTCGCCTCTGAGGGTCCGTGTTCTCGAGGGCTCTCACGGGCTTTCATTAAAGGGGCAAGAGGCAGACAATAAGAGAAATGGGGACAATCTATGTATTTTCAGCGACATGTGCTGAGGAGAAAGATAAACATGGGAGGGGATATGGAGGGTCGGTGAGTGTGATTCTAAACAGGGTCAGGAGGCCTGAGAAGCGTGGCCAGGCGCTGGCCGGGGAGGGAGCGGGCGTGACATGCTGCATCAGCTAGCGGCCCGAGTGGCAGGAGCAGAGCAGGGGAGTGGAAGAGCATCGGGCAATGCCATTGGGTGACAGGACCAGGCCAAGCAAGTCCCTGTGGGCCATTCTTGGACTCTCGCTCTTACTCTCGGTGGGAGGGGAGGTCACTACGGGGCCCAGCAGAACGGTGACACAGTCATTCGGACAAGTGGGCAGAGGCTGGGGCCAGGGCGCCAGCCAGGTGTGGAGGAGGGAAGGCCCCCAGGGTTTGCAGACTGATGGGATCTGGGCTCTGAGAGACAGAGGGGTCAGGGAGCCTCCAAGGTTTGGGCCAAGCTCCTAGAAGAAAGGAGCTATCTGTGCTGGGGGCAGTGGGTGTGGTGGCAGAGAGCAGGGGGCCCCCGGTCTGCCTAGGGTTTAGACAAGTCCCACAGAGCCGGTCAGCATCCATGCGGGTGCGGAGTAGGCTCCGGGTGCACACACGTGGAGTTCAGGAAGGGGTCCGGGCTGGAGAGACACACATTTTCCAGCACAGGAGGCTGGACGAGGTCACCGAGTGCATGCGCAGAGGACGGAGTGAGGCCGTGGAGGCACGCCCACGCCATAAGCAGTGGAGACACAGGAGGGCGTGGGGTCCGGGAGAACAAGGGGAGCCGCCGTGGAAATAGCCCACACCTGTACTCTGCACTCTGCACACACTGCTCACTCCTTGAGGAACACAGTGAGTGTCCATTTTCTAGATTGGAAGCAGAAGGCTAAAGGTCAAAGCCCCTGGCCACATGGATGGAGGCTATAAACCAGCAGAGTAGAGCTCAGACCTCACTCTCCCGACTCCAGGTCTCAAACTGTGCTCCTCTGCTCCCTGCTCCTATCACGGCCCCTCTCCTAGCCCCAGGGACCCTCCAGGCCAGGGACAGGGCCCCGTGGGGAAGGGAGGCAGTCCTGCCCCCGCCGCTCACCATACTTCTGCTTGAGGAACAGCAAGGACCCGCAGCACTGCAGCTCCCCCTTGGCCATGATGGCCACGCGGTCCCCCAGCAGGTCAGCCTCGTCCATGAAGTGCGTGGTCAGCAGCACGGTACGGTCACTCTTGTGCTGCTGCAGAGGTCCCAGATGGCCCTCCTAGAGATGGCGTCCATGCCCGAGGTGGGCTCGTCCAGCATCAGCACCTGCAGGCAGAGCAGTGGCCGCTGGGGGTGGTGGCAGGGCCGCGTGGCGGGCCCGGGCTGGCTGTGCGGGAGGCCCCGTGAGGCTCCAGTTGGTGAAGACGTGGCCGTCCCGCCCTGGCCAGGCTGCTCTGCAGGCGTCCGGGGACCGCAGCCAGCCCGTGCTGCGTGGGGCCTGGAGCCCGACGCCTCCGTGCGGCCGTCCCGAGCGGCCATCTGCGTGCACGGGGCCCTGCCCCGGGGCCTCCTGCCCGCCTACCTTGGAGCCCGCTATGAGGGCGATGCCGATGGAGAGCTTGCGCTTCATGCCCCCGCTCAGGAACCGGCTCAGGGAATCCTGCTTGTCCTCCAGACTGAGGACATGCAGCATCCGCTGGACTTCTTCAGGGCACTTCTGACGGGACAAGCCCTTCAGCTGCAACAGCGGGGGACGGAGAGGTCCGGCAGGGGCTCCCGCTGGGAGGCTGGCCCGTCCAGTCCTCGAGGAGCCTGGCCTCGGTGTCATCCCCTTCTCTCCGTGAGCCGCACCTGGTGCCCTGACGTCCCTCCCCGCCTCCCCGGTAGAGGCCCACCTGTCCAGCCAGCATTTTGCTAGTATATACGTAAACTTGACACAAGAAACTTACTACCCTCATGGAAAGGGATGGACAAAAGGCTTTTGCATTTTGAACCATGTAAACATATCTTATTAACACTAAGTACGGCGTATTAAAGGATCACACATCATGACCGAGTGGGAGTTATCCCAGGGAAGTTCAACTGATGAAAAGTCTGTGTAAGTGTTGCATAATGAAGAGTCTGGCTAGCCTCTGTCCCCAGTTACTGGGAGGGGCCTCTAAATCCTTGGAGTGATGGGGTGTCCTGGTTATTCATCTGGTACCCTGGGGCCACACCTGAGTTTATGCTAATGCGTTGACTCAGGACCTGGAGGGGGCAGGCAGACATGCAGAAGCTGCAGCTTGAATTCAGTCCCGAGGCCTAGGATTCGACCATTGGGGTCTATGTGATGAAACCCCAAGAAAAACTGGATACTTGCAGGTTAAATAAGCTACCGTGTACACAGCCACATCCCAGCAGGGTGAGGCGTCTGGAGGACACGGAAGCCTCCAGTTTGGGACTCTCCCAGACCTCACCCTGCATGTCTCTTCTTTTCACTGGTCCCGATTTGTATCCTTTGCAGTCAAACTGTAACCCATGCCCCGGGCCCCTTCCTGAATGTTTAGGGAATAGCATCCAGAGGAGGTTTCAAGGCCTTCTGAGGTTGGGTCAGGGAGCTGCAGGCTTCCTGAGCCTCCCCAAGAATGGATGCAGAGGAAACACAGTGTGCCACCCACAGACGCACCTGAGCATAGAAATAAAGATGTTCTGCTACTGTGAGGTTTTCAAACAAGATGTCGTGCTGGGGGCACCAGCCCAGGCTCCTCCGGATCTCAGCCATATCGCGTGAAATTTCATATCCATTGACATAGGCCCATCCACCTGAAGGAGGAATAAGACCTAGGAGCAAGTGCAAGACATATGCTAAGGTCATCTTCAGCCCAAGCACACTGCAGCTGGAGGCTTACGGATGCCCTGTGTTTGTTCGCATGCAGACTGCCTCATTCCTTGCCACGATCAGTAACATCCAGTGAATGAAGAGGTGTCGGGGGAGCAGAGACGAGAGACGTCCTTCCTGCCTCTGAGGAGTGCCCGTCCGACTAGGTGAACAGAACACACACAGGCGCGTGGAAACAAATCGCACTGCGATAAGCAGTAAGCGATACTACGGAAATGGGTTTCAGGAGAGCGGTATTTGGGGCATCTAACTGTTCTGAACTGAGACCCATGACTGATTCACCTCTGATTCCCAGTCAGCCCCCGGGAATGACTCCACCCAGTGCCGGGTGCCTGTGGGAATGTGTGGGGCTTCGCAGCCCGCCCATCAGCGTCCTTTATTCTCATCTTTATTCTCATCTTCCTCGTTTAAGTCTATTTGCAACAAGGTTACAAGAAGAAAGTATAGCAAAGCACACAAAGGATGCAGGTCCCAGCGTGTAAATATGACCACTGGTAACACTGTTTGGTGTACCTTTGTGTTTTGTTTTTTTTTTTTAAGATTTTATTTATTTATCAGAAAGAGAGAGAGTACAAGCAGTGGGAGCGGCAGGCAGAAGGAGAAGCAGGCTCTCTGTTGAGCAGGGAGCCCGATGCGGGGCTCGATCCCAGGACGCTGGGATCATGACCTGAGCTGAAGGCAGACGCTTAACCAACTGAGCCACCCAGGCGCCGTTCACGTGTTAAAGTTTTTAGCAAAAACGGGAAAATATAAATTCTGGTTTTTTAACTGGCTTTTTCACTAAATGGTCTATTGAGGCCATTTCTCCACATCCACAAAATTTATATAATTTGGGAAGGCTAGTAAAATTTCATTGTTATGAATATATGCTCTTTATTCAACGCACACTAGTGGCTAAGTAGATGGTTTTCAGGTTTTTGAAGTACGAACATGTGATATGACTTTGCCTTCTTTCCCACACATCTCCTTACTCTAAATCAATGTAAGTAGATTCGGGGCGCCTGGGGGGCTCAATGGGTTCAGCTCTTGGTTTCGGCTCCTGTCGTGATCTCAGGGTCGTGGGATCGAGCCCCACGGCAGGCTCCATGCTCAGCGGGAAGTCTGTCTGATAGTCTCCCTCTCTCTGCGGCACTCCGTGTGGGAAGAGACACACAGAGCCGTGTGCAAGCTCCTCGATAGTGTGTGAGATCTCCTTCCACAGACTGGAAGAGCCAAAGATTCCCTCTTCCTGGCACAGGGTCACGTGAACAACCAGACACTCTACAGATGGTAAAAACGCAAACAGCAAGTGCTTCATATTAAACGTCAGTGAGCTCTAAGGAGGGGAGATGGAAGTACATTCCGGGTGTGTTGAAGGCTCTGTTCCTCGAGGGGGCTGGCCCTGCGTGGGTACCTGTGAGCATGCAGCACGTGGTAGTTTTGCCGGCTCCATTGTGTCCCAGGAGGACGGTGATCTGCCCCTGGTATAGATTCATGGTCAGATCTTTGACTGCTCTGTGTTTATTCTTTCCCATGTGATACACCTGTGGAAGATTCAACGTGTGACCGACTCCCTAATGGGCATGTGGTGTTCCCAAAGCATCTACAACCCACATCAAGTTCCCCATGAAAGTCAGTCCATCGGTGGGTATCCAAGTGGAAATGCAGCAGGGAGCCCTTCTTTCAGGGTTTAGCTGCCTGGGGCTGCCCAGGAGTCTGACAGGGGTGCAGCCCCAGGGGGTTCTGCCTGGCACCGGGGCCACAGAGGCCAGGGCTCAAGGACGCAGGGCTCAGAGCTTGGCAGGAAGTCTTCCTGCTTCTAGAGCCACACCTTGCCCTGCATGACGTGGCCAAACCACTGAGAAATCGTGCCAGAACCACGTGTGTGCAGACAGCCTGTTTTGCGAACAGAAAGGAGATCCCTGCCTGTGGAAGTCTCAAGCGTGCCTGGCTGCTACCGTGACCAGAGCGCGTGAGGGAGCTGGAGATATCCCCGCATCATGAGTCCCCTGGGCTAGGATGTGACACCCCGCCCCCCCCCGCCCCCTGGGCTCCCACAGGCAGAGGAAGGCGGCACAGAGTGTGGCAAGGACACCGCCTCTCCTTGGGCTCATCGCATCTGAAGAACAGAAGGTGCCGAAGGAGGAGAAAATGATGCTCTGTGGGCCGGGCCAGGCCCAGGGCTGACATCCAGGCATCCTGTCCTGGGAGTGCCTAGTCCCGCAGGGCTCTGCATGCAGGAAAGGCTTGGTGAACGCTGGTGACAGACAAACATGCCCCATCTGGAAGCCAGCCCTGAAAGCGGAGCACCTAGTGATCGGGTGTGTGAACTGTGGAGGATCAACGTCAGCCACCAAGTGGCTGAGTTCCAGGGTGTCCCCAGGCAGCCGTGTTGGCATGGTGGGGGTGTGGGGATTGTTTCAAGGGACATCATCCAGACCCTCCATCCAACCCCACTTCACTGCATGACAGGAAACAGGAAACATTTTATGTTAGGTTCCTATTTTGAGGATACCATTACAGGAGGAAATTAAGCCTCTATCAGGGAATGTACCTTGTAACCACGGTCAGAATAAAACAGAAGCCTCTACACGCTATTTCATAAATTCTTGGAAGGAGGTTCGTGAGCTGATACCTTGTAGAGATGTTGGATTTCAATCCCTTTCACCAAATTGGTAGGCTCTTCCTGAAAGAACTTGCTTCTTGGAGCTTTGTCAGGATCCCCTACATCCAGCACTCACCGTGTGAGGGGCGTAGACTGCCCGCACCAGTGGGACGGCTAGACAGAAAGTCAACTGACATTAACGTGTTCGGGTGAATCGACTGTCATCTTCAGGGAGATAAATAGTTTGGTAAATTAAATTCTCCACACCCCGCCAACCCCCCCACCCCGTTTCCTGGTATCAAACATTTAATGGTGCCCAGAGAAGTCAAGCAACTTGCTCATGGACTCACTACCAGTAAGCTACATTTTAGCCTACAACTCATGGTCCTGAGGACGGAGCGAGCGATGGGACGTGCCGCACCCAGGCTCCCGGTGAGCTCGGGAAGCCGTCATGTCGGCAGACAGCCTCCCTGGCTGAGCCTGGAGAAATGCTGGGGTGGACACTCTGGGAAGGGCCAGCCAGAAGCCACGTGGAGCCCCAAGTGCATGCCTGTGCACCTCAGACGGGGTCACCCCCTTCGAAGACCGTGGCACAGGGCCGCTGGTGGGGCTGCGGGAGAATTGCATCTGCAGGTGACTCCACTTTGTAAGGAGACAGCAACTCTGAGAACTTGCTGGGATGGCCAAGGAAGGCCGTACCCTGCCAGCACCCTAGAGGTCTCAGAGAGCATCAGGGCCGCGTCGACAGCCCAGAGGGGAAAGAGTGTCCTGTGTGGACTCGCAGGGACTGACGCTGGAGTGGACACACCGGGACACCGCAGACACGCTCGTGGGGACTCTGCACGGGGCACCAGCCAGGGGCAAGAGTCAGAGACACTGAGACTTGTTCGTCGTGCTCCCTTGGTGACCACAAGCTGATAGGTTTGGGGTGAATCCAGGTTAGAGAACCCAGCTTAGGTTTCCTGGGGTTTGAGATTTCCATCAGGACGCCACCGAGACAGGTGAGGGTACTGGGGGCGGGGGGTTGTAAGAGGTCTGACGTGGTCTATAGAACACTAGCGCTGGCACTCACCATGACAAAGAAGTACCAAGGCTTGGGTACACCGCACTGCCCCGGGAGCACGGCCTCCACGCACCAGGCCACCACGCTGTACAGGACGGAGTCCAGCAGAAGCAGCAGCAGCACCTGGGAGAAGTTAAACTCCCCCCTCACGCTGCCGATATTCTTCCACCACATGCCTGTGCCTGAGCCAAAGGAAGGACAAGGTCACCACACGGAAGGCACAACTCCCCCCTCAAACCACTGGTGACCAGGCCCCTGGCAAGACTGGACTGTTGGTGTCCGGGGTGTCAGGGGAAGAACGCAATGCACAGGGAAGGGGAAAGCGAGAGTCGTGAGTTTCTGCCATGAGATAAGCCATTTTCAGGATTGCCGAAAGTGCTAGTGATTTCATTGGCACCATGAAGGAGGAGTCTGGTCACCAAGACCCTTCTCCACGCTTCCGCACCTGATGCCCCTCTTCTCGCTGAGCTAATTCTCCCTCCAAGTGAGCTCAGCACTTCCTTAGCCTGCAAGCTCGCGTTCACACTCCCCCTGTGTGGGTTCTGGGCTGTCCCACAAGCCAGTGAGCGTCCCAGTATTGTTCATTCACCATCCGCCCTAGGGCGTCATGTGCACCTCCTCCCAGAATATGGGAAGGTGCAGAGGAGGGGCTTGGGACCAGTTCCAGGACGCCAAGGGAGGTAAGTAGTCTGTGTGATGCCAAGTGTCAAATCTCAGTGCCAGTGTGATGAAGCTTCTCATCTCACATCCGAGATACTGAGCATCTGCTGCCACCCGGCAGGCTCGCGGTGGCAGGAACCAGCAACACCGCAGGTGAGGTTCGAGTGCGGGCGAGCACCCAGATGGGCTAGATCGCTGCTCCTCAAACTCGAATGTGCTTGAGGAGCGCCTGGGGATTTCGTTCCGATTACGTGTGTTCGGGGGGGCCGAGGGAGCCTGCGTTTCCAACACCCTCTGGCTGGGGGGGGAGAAGCTGATGCTGCTGTGGGGGGTCAGGGGCCAGGAGACCCGCGGGGATCCCATTCCCGTGACAGGTGTCTACGTGCCAGCCTAGAGCGTCGCCATTCGCTGCCGCTAACAATCAGATCTCGCATGACTCAGGACGAGTCCCGAGGCTGTGGTGGACGCGGGGCACACTTGGTTCCTGAGAGTCAGGTCCATCCTCACTCAGTGCGGATCTGCAGGGTGCAGATGGCAAAGGGGCAAGGCTCCTTTCCGCCCTCGACAGACACGTGATTGCCGGTTAACTTAGGTATTTACTGCGAATGTGCATGCTGAAGAATGTATAAAATGGAGCTTTAACAGGCAATCCAAGGGAAATATCCGTGTGATCAGCCCCCAGGGGTCAGTCGCCCCAGAAGCCCCCAGAGTGCACGCCCCCTCCCCACCCCACCCCTGGCTGGATGTTTGCAGGCAACATCTGGCTGGCTTGTGCCTCTTATCCATTCTGACAGCCTCTCTGTAACTGGTCTGTCTACACCGTTCACATTTCGTGCGACTTATTCCTGCTTGGGATTAAAATCTACCAGCTCATGACTATTTGTTCCAAACTTTTCTTTCTTTTTCTTCCTCTTTTCTCCCTTTTCTTGCATTCATGGAGAATGTTTTCATGATTCCATTTTATTTCCACTGTTGATTTATTATTTATACCTCTAAAAATTTTTTTTCAGTGTTGTACGGTTTACATTATTTGTCTTTTACATTATTATGTAAATAATGTCATCAAACGATTATGTCATCAAACGATGTTGTGTGAGGACCGTCCACGCATCTTCCCAATCCTTCCCCACCCCTGCTATGGTCCTACATCTCACTTCTGCAGGAGCTCTAAACGCTATAAGGCTCCTCCCACTTTTGCTTTAGACACTCAGTCCTATTTCAGAAAAAAAAAAAAACCCAAAAAACAAACAAACAAAAAGACCCCACGAAAAACAAAGTATTTTCCATTTCTGGTGCTCTTCATTGCCTCATGTAGACCCAAGCTTCGGTTTGGTATTCTTTTTGCCTAAAGATCTCAACATTTCTTATAATGTTTCCTCCCCATCAAGTCTGTCAGCTTGTGTTTCTTTTTTTTTTTTTTTTTTTAAGATTTTATTTATTTATTTGAGAGAGAGAATGAGATAGAGAGAGAGCATGAGAGGGGGGAGGGTCAGAGGGAGAAGCAGACTGAGCAGGGAGCCCGATGCGGGACTCGATCCTGGGACTCCAGGATCGTGACCTGAGCCGAAGGCAGTCGCTTAACCAACTGAGCCACCCAGGCGCCCCAGCTTGTGTTTCTTTGAGAGAGTCTATCTCTCGCTGAGTTTCCTCCAGCCTGTCGGGGTTTTCCCTGAGCCCGTAACCCGTAACCCGTAACCCGTGTCCCTTCATTGTCTCCCGGCTTGTTGGCTCTCATCGGCTCCTGTCTGCAAAGTGCCTATTCAAGTCTTCCCTCCCCCACGCTTTACCACAAATTCTAACGTTTAACTGATGTGTGTGACTTCTTCAAATATTCTGGACACAAGCCTTTCGTGGGCTCAGTGTGTCTCCCTCAGCAGCTTCCCTTCATTCTGTCTGTGGCCGTCTTAATGTCAAATGTATCTGTCTTTGTGGCCGGTTATTTTTGCGTCTTGCTTAATAAGAAATCTTTCCCACTTTGAGGACAGCCGTGCACTCTTCTGTATCATCTCCGAAAGCTTTAGAGAGTTTCGGTGTGCGCTGTGAATTGGAGTCTGATTCACCTTCCCCAGCAGGTTCTTCAGGTGCGCCAGCACCATTCACTGGCCCCATGGCTCTGCAGCATCACGTCGGGCCTTTGTGCCTGCTGTGGCCTTTCTTTTCTGTTCTATCGATCTTTTTGTCAATCTTAACGACTACTGTTTTATGGTAGATCGTCATATCCTGGAAAACAAGTCTTTCCATCTTGTTCTTCCTCAAGGGGTTTTTGCCGTTCTTGGTCCTCTGTACATGCCTTTAAATTTGAGAACCAGCTCATCAGTTTCCATCAAAAACAAAAACCTGCTGAGTTTGGATGGGGTAGGGGTTAGCTGTCACTTCCTCCCACAGCTTATCTAATTATGTTGGGGAGCACAGTGCTGCGGGAGGAGTCTAGCGGGCTGGCCCTGCCCCCCATCCGTTTCCTCGAGATTGTTCTGAGTCAGCTGTGCCCGTCCTGCTCCCCGACTTCTCAGCCTCCCTGCAGTGGAGGTGGGCATAGCACCGAAGTTCTCTCTCCTTTCCGCTGCTTTCGGACTCAGCCAATCTTTTGCTTATTCCTTTCTCTATTACGTTTGAAAGTTACACACTGCTTCTAGCCTTCCGGAGGGCTCAGTACTGAATTACCGGGTCTGCTTCACGTAGCAAAGTCTAAAGTTAATTACCTTTCCTCTCCTTCCGGAAAGTATTTACGCCCTTTGGGTTCTGACGTTACCCCACCCCCCAAAAAAACCCTCTTATGTATTTTAATTCCACCTGTTAAAAAAAAAAAACCTAAAGGTATCTCTCTTAGTATGAACCACTGTCTTCAGGCTCTTGTTGAAAAGCAGTTTGTCTTTCTGTGCCTCAGGCTTCTTGCAAGATTTTCCTCTTGCCATCTGCTGTGCTCACTCTTATGCTGATGTGTCCAGTGTAGATTTCTTCTTCTTACTCTTGTCTGGGATTTGCTGGGTTTCCTGAAATCCGGTTTGGGGACAGATCTGGGCTCCGTCTCTTCAGAAGATTTCTTCTGCCCTCTTCTCTCTTTTCCTGCGGGACCTCTGCTTAAATGGGGGTAAAGCCCTCCTCACTCTTCTCTGAATGCTTTCTCAACTTTCTTGCACATTTTAACATCTTTTTGATCCTCTTTGCTGCCTCCCCCATGGTTTCTTCTTCTAACCTACTTCCAGGCCATAACTCTCCCTTGGCGGTTTCAACGCCACCGTTAACCCAGACAATACATTCAAACAATGTCTTTATAGAAAAACATATACTGAGCATTATTGTCTTATAATCTGAGCTTTGGTAATTCCAAAAACGTGAGGACTTTGTGAATCTGTTTCTGTTGGCTCTCATCCATGGCGGTTTATTTCCTTATGTTTTTTTTAATTGCTTTTTACCATGTTGTGTTTTGCTCTTGAGAACCCGTCTGGGAGGATTCGCCATGACGGGGATGAAAGTGCTTCTGCCAGGCACCTGAGTGGGGGCTCTGTCGTCCCAGGACCACCCGAAATCACGTTCCCGCTCCAGGGTCCCTGGACGGCCCTCACAGGGTGACCCTGGGCTGTAGCTCCGCCAGAGAACCAGCCTCTGACAGGTTCTTGGGGGCAATTTTCCCCTTGGGTTTTCTTCCACGATGTGGTCGGCACCACGGCACCTTCCCCAAGGCCCTCTCATTTATGAGGGGTTGGGATATGGACGCAGGGATAGACTCCCTGCTGCCCTTCAAGAAAGCCGGCTCTCAGTTGCTGGCCAGGGCCATAGTCAAGGGCTTCCAGCCGTCAGTCAGCCTGGTCACGCCCTTTCTTGGGGGTCCACACCTAGTGATGGCAGGAGGCAGAGGCATGAAGGCCGGGGCCGTCAGCCCCCCGCTCAGGTGGGCCGCTTTAACCCATAACTCCCAAGTCAGGACTGCACTGTAGCCCTAGTCTTGTTTCATTCTCTCCCCAAGAGAATCTCAGCGGGGGAACGAAGCGAAGCTCCTCAGCTTTCAACAGATAGGCTCCATAAAGTTCCCCTATTCATTCCCTAACATATGAGGAATCAGAGATACCTTTTTAATTCTACTTTTCCCCCATGCTTATGTGTAAAGTGTGGTCTCATCAATGCTTTGTTAAGGAAAACCCCTCACCTGCAATAAATTCTGGTCAGCTTCACACCCTTTATTATATCTTAAGCACCCTTAACCCATTGAGACCATCCCAATTTAACAAAAGTTAATTGGTAGATAGATGCCTCTGACCTGCCTCTGACCAGATCATTGGAAATTATCCCAGTTGCAGTAAGAGGACGCACAAACTAGATCCAACTTAGAACCCCTGTTCCTGCCTTCTGCCGCTAAACCAAGCCGTAGCATCTAGAACCAGAGCTGCGAGGACGCCGCAGAGACGCTTGCTACAGTGTCCACAGCCGGCCATCTTAGTCCTAGTGCTGCTGAGATGGGGGACGGTTTCACCCAGGAAGCCTACGGAGCCCAGCAGGCCCTCGGTTTGGGTGTGTTAGCCGCCATCTTCGGTGATCATCGGCATTCAGAGCAATTCTTCCACCTCAGGAACGTAAGACAGACGAGCACGTGGGGGAGGACTTGTGAGGAAAGCAGACCAGCACCGCTGGACAGGCCCCGAGGCCGACCCCAAGTCCGTGCGCATGGAACACGGCGAATGTGAATCGCTCTCCGTTATCTGTAAAGGTCTAAGTGCGTTCATTGAATCCAACTGTGAATCTGTGTCTTTTCTATCTAAGCAACTACATCGGCGTATAATTTCCTAAGTCATTAATATGCTTTAGTTTTGCTCCCAAACCACACCGTGAGCTGTGTGGTGTGGACCCCGTCCTACAACCCACCGCAGTTGCCAGGGTATTGCAAACGCTCCCAAGGCTGAAGGAAGCCGCCAGCGAGGGCCGCCCAGAAACACAGGTCAGCCTGGGCCGTCCCCCACGGTGGCCGAGCTTCAAGGCCGCTTCCCTGGGGAGAGGGAGGGCTCACCTTTTATCTCAAATGCGGAGATTAATCGGACTCCCAGTGCCATGGCGACGTTCGAGAGCAGACAGAAGGCCACCTTTTGGAAGTGGGTCCTCTGGGGGTAGCTGAACGTGAGGTACAGGTATGGGAGGTAGGTGAAGAAGAAGAGGATGCCTCCGGCAGCAGTTGCTACGTGCGCTGTGGGAAGACACGACGGGGCCATCAGCCACGCACGAGGTGACACAAGCCCCTTCCCGCCACGGAAGCGGGGCTGGGGCTGTCTGCAGGTGCCTCGGCATCTCAGAAGGGAGGCAGCCTTTTACGGAATTTTGCACTTGGACTATGGAAAGACTGAGGGCATCTGTAAGGGCACAGACAGTGCCTCCTGCGGTCCGAACCCTCTCCTTCACAGACGTGGCACGTGCCACAGCCCCGAGGCCAGCACGTCACCCACAGCCGCTTATTGAGCCTTCATGCCCTTCCTGTTTCCAGAGGAGGAACCTGAGGCTCAGCCACAGTGAAGATGTTTGCCCCGTGTCATGGAGCGAGTAAATTACGGTCAGGGACTCGGGTTTTCCAGGCTGTGAGCCTGGTGGCTCCGGATTGGGAGATTAGCTCAGGTGGAATGCCGATGTTCGACTTCCAGGAAGTCGAGAGAGTAGGGGCTGGGGCCGTGAGGACTGCATCCATGATAGAAATAGCCCCGTTGAGGCGTCCGGCGGCCTCGCCCCGAACCTGGCTTGAACCTGGTATGACTTCTCTTGAGTGTCAGGTTCTTCCTCTGTAACAGGCGTTGAGAACTGCTAACATTTACTAAGCTCTTGCTATATACCAAGTACTGTTCTCAGCACTTTACCTGTAATACCCCATTTAATCCTCATAACGAAGTTATAAGTCCTGTGATGTTCCTGTTTCCCAGAAGGGGAAATGGATGCCCAGTCAGTCTGTGGACTTGTTCAAGGTCAGGGTGCGCACGGAGCAGCCCAGGGAGACCAGATCAGGAGTTGCCAGCCTCAGTGAGGAAGGGAGAAAGGCTGCTGTCCATTGCAGGGTTGGGAAGAGGTTTCAAAGTGCTGTCCCAGAAAGGTGTGGGACAAACTGACACGGGAACGTGGGTGGATGGCAAGGCGGTGGCCAGGGGACCTCACTGAGAATCGGAGACTGGTCCACCCAGGGGAGAGTTTTTCTCCAGCCAAGTTCTGCTCCTCAGGTGTAGGTGCAGGGTAGGCAGGGAGCTTGGTGGGACCAGGGCTGAGGATTTGCAATGCAAGTAAGTTAAAGGAGTCAAAGCAGTGAAGGGCCATGGGCTCTGAGCAGGTGGAGGAAGCCGGCGAGGCTCACGATGGGGTGATGGGTAGTGAAAGAGCCTTAGGGCCAATGGATCAGGTGTCTAGATGGGGGTCAAAGAATTACTGGGGGAGGTGGATGCAAGAGGGAAGGAGCTAAACAGAGAGGTGTGGGGGTCAAGAGTGAGGTGTTTGGGGCTGAGATTCTGGCCACCACAGTTGTTGGCAAGGCTGGTTTAGAGGATGAAGCGCTCCAGTGAACGCAGGAGGGAACAGGAAGCAGCAGAGGCTTCAGTAAGAAGTAGAGTGTGGTTTAGTCAGATGACACCCTCCTCTTCAAAGGGGCTGATGCTCTGAGCAGGGAGGGGAGAGGTGTGATCTGGAGGCAACAGCCAGGAGTGAGGATGCCACCTTCCCACCGCAGCTGCGTGCTGGGATGGGCGTCTTGGGTGGCAGCTCTCACACCCTTCAGGGATCACCAGTGAGGCATTTCCTGGGGCACCGTTATAAATCACAGATTTTTTTTTTTTTTAAGATTTTATTTATCTATTTGACACAGAGAGAGAGAAATAGAGGGAACATAAGCAGGGGGAGTGGGAGAGGGAGAAGCAGGCTTCCCATGGAGCAGGGAACCCGATGTGGGGCTCAATCCCAGGACCCTGGGATTATGACCTGAGCTGAAGGCAGACGCTTAACAACTGAGCCACCCAGGCGCCCCAAGATTGAAAAGGCTGAAAGCACAGGCAACAAAAGAAAAGAGAGATTGTACTTTAACCAAATTAAAAACCTCTGTGCATCAGGGGCACCTGGGTGGCTCAGTCGCTAAGCATCTGCCTTCGACTCAGGTCATGATCCCGGGGTTCTGGGATCGAGCCCTGCATCTGGCTCCCTGCTCAGCGGGGAGCCTGCTTCTCATTCTCCCACTCCCCCTGCTTGTGTTCCCTCTCTCGCTGTGTCTCTCTCTGTCAAATAAATAAATGGAATCTTTAAAAAAAAAAAACTTCTTTGCATCAAAAGACACCATCAAGAAAGTAAAAAGACAACCCACAGAAGGGGCGAGAATGTTTGCAAATCATATCTGATGAGGGATTAATATCCAAATACATAAATAACTCCTACAACTCAGCATCAACAAAACAAATGATGCAAGTGAAAAATGGGCAAAAGACTTGAACAGACATTTCTCAAAAAAAAAAAAAAAATTGGAACCCTCATGTACTACACTCTGGAAATGTAAAATGTTGTAGCTTCTCATAGAAAACAGTTTGCTAGTTCCTCAAAAAGTTAAATAGAATCACCATATTACCCAGCATTTATACTCCTAGATATATGCCCGAAGGAATTGAAAGCAGACTCAGACAGACACTTGTACACGAATGGTCACAGCCGCATGATTCACAGTAGCCAAAAGGTGGAAACAACCCAGTGTCCATCAGCAGATGAATGGATCACCAAATGTGGTCTATCCATATGATGGAATATTATTCAGCCGTCTAAGGAATGAAGTGAGGTAGGAGTCCCAAGTGGCTATCCAGCTGTCCCAGCACCATTCCTTAAACTATTCTTTCCTCATTAAATGGTCTTGGCACCCTTGTCAAAAATCAATTGGCTATTAGATGTATGGACTTATTTCTAGACTCTCAGTTCTATTCCATTAGTCTGTATATCCATCCTCATGACAGTACCACACTATTTTGATCCCTGTTGCTTTGTCTTTGTAGTAAGTTTGAAACCAGGAAGTGTGAGTCCTCCAACTTTGTTCTTCTTTTTCAAAATTGTTTTGGCTTTTTGCGGCCCCTTGCAAATCTATATGGATTTTAGTGTTAGCTTGTCCATTTCTGAGAAAAAGGCATCTGGGATTTTAATAGACTTTCAATTGAATCTCTACATCAATCTGGGGGAATATGACCATCTTAACAATACTAAGTCTTCCAATCCATGAACATGGGATGTCTTTCCATTGCATTAAGTTGTCTTTGATTTCTTTCAACAAGTCTGTTATCTCTTTGGGAGGATTTATTCTTGGGTATTTTATTTTGGGGGGTATTTTAAGTGGAATTGTTTTATTTCTTTTTTGGAATGTTCACTGCTAGTGTATAGAAACACAACTGACTTTTGCGTGTTGATCTCTAGCCTGAAAACTTGCTGAATTCATTTAATTGCTCTAAAAGTTCCCATTGTGGATTCTTTAGGATTTTCTCTATGTAAGATCGTGTCATGTTTGAATAGAGAGAGTTTTGCTTCTTCCTCTCCAGTTGCATGCGTTTTAGTTCTTTTTCATTCTTAATTGCTCTGCCTAGAACTTCCAGTACAATGTTGAGTAACAGGGGGGTAAGTGGTCATCCTTATCTTTTTCCTGATCTTAGGGGGAACGCTTTCAATTGTTCACCATTGAATATGAAATTAGCTGTGGGGTTTTTGTAAATGCTCACTATTGGTTGAGAGAATTCCTTTATATTCTAGTTTGTTAAATGTTTTTATCATGAAAAGTACTGGATTTTGTCACATGCTTTTTCAATATCAATTGAGACAAATAAAAGCGAATAAAATTGTGTTTATTTTTTCCTTCATTCAATTCAAGTGGTGTATTATATTTACTGTTTTTCAGATGTTGAATTATTCTTGTATTCTTGGTATAAATACCACTTGGCATGGTGTAGAATCCTTTAAATATGCTGTTGGACATAGTTTGCTAGTATTTTGTTCAAGATTTTTACACCTCTGTTCATAAGGAATACTGATCTGTAGTTTTATTGGTCTCATGTCTTTTCCAGCTTGGGTATCAGGGTAATGCTGGCCGATATAATGAGTTTGAAATATCTGTGTTTTTATTTTTTAGTTGTAAGTTTTCTTTTATTTATTCTGTAATAAATAAAGAGATACAAGTCTCTCATGATATACATTACTTGCAGATGTTTTCTCCAAGTCTGTGGGTCGTCTTTTCACTTTCTTGATGGTATCCTTTGAAGCACAAAAGTTTTTAATATTGATTTAGTCCAATTCATCAATCCTCTTTTTTATGACTTATGCTTTTGGTGTCATGTCTAAGAAAACACCATCTAACCCAAGATCACAAAGATTTATGCCTGGATTTTCTTTTAAAGGTTTTGTTGTTTTAGCGCTTACCTTTGGGTTTATAATCCACTTTGAGTTAATTTTTATGTATGATGTGATGTAGAGGTCCAGCTTCATTCTTGTGTACATAGATATCCAGCTATTCCAGCATTCTTTGTTGAAAAAACTATTCCTTACCTGTTGAATTCTCTTGGCCCCTTCATGAAAAATCAAGTGATCATAAACCCTGATGTTATGTGGTATATTTTTGCTTTCACTTGGGACTCTTGCCTACTATCTGCTTTCCACTCTGGTCTTGCTTTATTGTGCTTCTGATCTCGTTGGTTTTGGTTTTTCTTTCCAGCCCTCTGCTTATTTCTTATGCTTGACCGCAAATTCAATTTTTGGGGACTTCAACCTTCAGCCCAACATTAGCCTTAGCTTTCAAGCATCCTTTGATAGTCACGCTCCCAGGTCCCCCCATAATTCTCTTACTTGACAGCCCCCCCCCGCCATGCTTGCCCTTGAGCTATTGAGGATAGTGGAGAACTCGGTATAGAGTTCGAATCAGGAGACGGTGTCCAGGCCCAGTCAACCTCCCAAAGAACCCACTCCTACCCTGGTAGAGTCGGTATTTGCCAGGGCCCACATATTAGAACATTAGAACATGATACTTAATGTAAAATATTCACAAATGTATAGAGTAAACTGCCTGGCTTCATTTATGCACATTTGATTTTTCCCCAAGTTCTCGTAAGCCCTGTTTGTCACCAACTACTAGACCTGCCCTCCATGAATGTTTTTACCTCTGCCTCTCTATTTGAATCAGCAGTCCATTCTCCCGCGCTCTGACTTTGACCCTATTTCCTGTTATTTTTGTCCCTAGTAGTTCATTGACTCTACCAATAATTTTAGAGGGAACACCCCTCCTGACAGGACCAAAGTCCCAGGAATTCCGGTCTTACTATGGTGTCTCAGAAGCCATCCTATTATTGTGCCCAAGTTCACAATCAAGACCTGGAGAACTATCTGCACTGATGCCTTATCCCTCATTTCCTTCCAAGTTGGGACTTAACCATTTGCATCTGTTTGAAGTGACATTTAGCAGCCAAACGAAGCAGAAAAACAGACATACATGAGATGGTTCCCTAAGCCTTGGACGGGGAATGGAATCAGTCTATTGCTAAAGTAACCACAGAGATGAAAATTTGGCTTTGAAGGAATAATAATTCATGCTGTAGGTAACTTGAGTAGCAGTGCTGCCAGAAACAGAAGCAATAACACCTCCCTGACAGAAAATTGTATCAGGACTCACCTCTTTGGAAGAATGTGCTGATCATGAATGCAAAGAAAATTGTGGCAATGGCAAAACACAGTAGAAAAACGAATATCAAGCTAGGGTCGCTGTTCCTGAACACTGTCACACCGTTCACCTGTGTTGTAGTCATAGACACACGTCGTTTTTATGTGGACAGAATGAGGAGGAGGCATGAAATACCCGTTAACAGTGCAGAAATTTAAAAAAAACTTTACAAGATGATCCTAATTAAACAACAGAGACAGATTTTTTTAAGGCAGACTTTGATCCAGTGTCCACGACCATTTACAAATGATGCTCAGTCCGTGTACCTTTTTTAAAGAAAGTATAAGTCCAAATTCAGTTTTTGACCCAGTGTGAATCTTTTTTTGCTTTAATGAGAGAGTTTATGCCATTTGTCATCGTCACTATTACAGATGACTATGGTATTCCTTTGGGAAGCTGACATCTCCTCTTTTTAATGCTTTCTGGCCATTTTCTTTGTTTTACGTGTTTTGCTGTGTGGTCTGGATTTTCTTGCCTTCCCATATCCAAAGTGCCCCAACTTCGGTAATTTAGAAGGCAAATTTTCATACATCCACATGGTGGATTATAATTTAGTCATTAAATGAAAGCAAATTGGAACACCAAATTTCAACAGCAGCGTAGAAGGAAAATTTAACAAGGTAGCATGGGCCTGAGAGAATGTCCTCATCTCTTACAAAAACTGTTTTCAACTATCTGTAGAGTGTAAAATTTACAATGTTTTAAAGTTTATGAAATACATCTCTTGGAATTCCACTTCCCTAACGAAGTTAATCACGCCTGTGTCCAGTCCTCACAGAGCCGGGAACGGCGGGAGGGCAATCTCCCGGATGGTGCACGATCCGCGCCCAATCCCCGCAGAGTTTCAGTAAGCACCACCTCGCATCCACCTGAGGGTTCCCAGATGCTCATCACCAGCTGTGCTCTCCCCAGCTGCCGAATCTCAGCACCGCCACCCACCCCTCTGCATAGCCAAGCACATCCTGAGGGCCCGAGACACGTACCTGCGTGCAGAAGAGGACAGTCATGAAAGAGACGACCATGAGGGCGGAGATGAAGAACATGGTGAACCAGGCAGCCCAGTGTTGCCAGTTGTTCACTCCCATTATGCACATATACTCCTAGGGAAAACAGAAGAGCCGGCTGTCTCACCACGTTGGGTGGAGACGCCCACGGCAGCCTCACAGACTGCCTCCCGCAGAGCACATTGTGCGTGCAAGAACACAGAGCAAACCGGACACGGTGGATGAGACCAAGCAAGGTTGAGGGAGCCGCCGGCAGGCTATTTTCTAGACCCAGTCATAAGAATCAATCAAAGGGGAAGAAATTAGCAAAAGGTGGGGAGAGAAGTCATGGTAGAGGGCGGGCAGGGCCCCAGAGCGCAGAAGGCAGAGAAACTCGCAGGATCAGCCTTGTGTTCGGCTGGGGCTCCCTGGAGAGTGCTCCCGGCTGCAGCAGCAAGACAGCGAGCTACTCCTGGGGGTCATTCCCCTCCTGTGCGTTTCTCAGGGAGTCACTCCACAAGCATCTCCTAAACAGCCACCATGGGCGAGCCCCAAAGCAAGGACTCATGTCATCACAACAGATGGGGTTGCCTGAGTGGCAAGCAGGTCAAATGATGGAAGAACATCCACCTTCCAACTCACCTTGGACGTCCCTCTGACAGCTAGGCAACCTTTCCCCTGCCTTAGCCTCACTCCCACTCTGGTCATTTTTCATTAGTGCTCCCGGACATCCCGGGTCCCAGGAGAGGCATGCATCCCATGCCGGTGCGGCTACCTTCAGCTTTTTCTCTTTCTCCAGGACAACAGAATTGATGATGATGAGCTGGATGCAGATGAAGCTGGGCATGAGCAGAAGAGGGAACTCATTCTGAAGGATCAGCAAGAACGTGTCCTGGATGTGGGCTCCATGCGGGAACCTCTTCACGAGCACAGTGAGGTTCTTGAACAGTTGGGTCATCACATTGTGGGCGTGGTGCTGCATGATGGCCTTGTCCAGAGCATGCTGTAGGGTCAGGAAGCCTTCCTTGCTGTATCCTGCATGAGAACACAGTGAACACCAGGCATGAGAGACCCAGGAAGACTGACGCAGCAGAACACCTGATGAATCAGATGCTTGTGGCTAGCGATTCATGAAGACACACCAACAGGAATAGGACAGGCTCTCTGGAGTCCACCTGTTGCCATGTGGAATAAGGAGAAGAGTCACCACGGGCCCCCGTGGCTGTGATGGCATCTTTTATCAGAGAACAGGGCAAAGGTGATCTGAACGCACAAAACAAGGGATGTCGCATACAACACTCTTGCGTGGTGGGGCCACATCCCCTCCACTAGGCACTCAGGCTCCAGGGAAAGGGTGCCTGCTCTGCACTTCTAATCATCCAGGACATATAAGATGGTTAAATTCAAAGCACTTGGGAGACCACAGCCCCCCTCCCTGACTGTGACTGTCTCTGAACTGTCACCGCTGTGACCCAAGGGTTATGGGCATCGGATTTTGCTGCCAAGCCTCAAAAACCATCTTGATCGTAAGCAGCCCTTGTTTTGATACAGCGTAGTTGGTGGGCTGAGGTCAGCTTTTGGGAAAAATAGGTTGAAGGGCAAAGACGCCAGGCCTGGGGGTCTTTTAAGAGATAATGGCCCCACCTTCAAGCACGGGTTCCTGGCCCTCCTTGTGGGCAGAGCCAGGGTGGGGCATGCAGCAGTGAAGTGGAGGTGACCAAGGTCTCCCGATGGCCCAGCCCTACGCAGGCCCCCAGATCCGGGAGGATGAACATGGGAGGAACATGTTGTTGACACTAAAATCCCGGCAACTGTTACATGGTGTTGACTGCAGGTAGGAGAGTTTCCTCTGCAGAGCGGCTGGTACCCTTTCTAAAATCACACAAATCTGGGGCACCTGGGTGGCTCAGTCGTTAAGCGTCTGCCTTCGGCTCAGGTCATGATCCCAGAGTCCTGGGATCGAGTCCCGCATCGGGCTCCCTGCTCTGCGGAAGCCTACTTCTCCTTCTCCCACTCCCCCTGCTTGTGTTCCTGCTCTCGCTATGTCTCTCTCTGTCAAAAAAATAAATAAAATCTTTAAAAAAAAAATAAAATAAAATAAAATCACACAAATCTATGAGCCCTCGGTTTACATTGCCCCTCGCTGGCCTTGCAGACCCAAGGCTCCACGTCAGCTGTGCACTCATCCCACAGTGAGGTGCAGCTTGGCAGCTCAGTTTCCTACGAGCAGCTCGTTCCCTACAGGGAGGCCTCCCTGAACCCCCGACAAAGAAGGATCCCAAAACTCTACAGGGATGTGGGGAGCGTGCGTCCTTCAGGAGAGGATGAACGGGTGCCCCTGCTGTCCCGCGGCTGCTCCCCAGCCTGCGGGAAGCTAAAGCAAATGTTAGTACACACAGGAGCATGAGAAGGAACGTACCCTCCTGGTTCCTGTAAAATGCTTCCATCCTTCCTTCAAGCAGTTCAGTATCAGTACAAATCAAACACTTAACTGCTGCTTTAACTTCCTCTAGAATGAAAGCATTTTACCCAGTGACACATTTCTTAACGTAACTCCCTCAACCTCTTCTGCAACGTTCGGGACCAGCTGGGTGCACACAGGGCCACACGGGCTTCCTCACCAGGGAGTCCCCCGTCAAAATGTCCAAAGGCCCAGGGCACTTGGCTCGGGTTCGGAGGATAAAGGAGGGATGTGTCCCAGCCTTCCAGCTTATCGTGGTATGTTGTCACCTTCGAGATTAAGGAGTTCCTCTGAATGCAGCTCAAGCACAGGTGGTATTTGATCTGTGGAGGATAAAGGGAGGACAACCTCGGTCATAAGATCCTGATGCTCAGAGAGGACCCAGGACAGAGCAGACCTGCGCCCGAGGCCAGCTGGGACAGAGGGATGGCTGTCCCCTCTGGGGAGCACACGGTGGTCTGCCGCCACCATCCCAGGAGAGCCCCCTCAAGGAAGGCAGTGTTTGGGCAAGTCACTTGACCTTCTTGTCTCGGTTTCCTCATCAGTAAAGTGGGGAGGATGTTAGCAGCGCCCACCCCAGACGTACTGCAGGATCCTGTCGGATGATCCCTGGGTGTGCCTGGCATTCCTATGTGCTCGC
The DNA here is from genome assembly GCF_964656455.1 of Halichoerus grypus. Classification (NCBI taxonomy): domain Eukaryota; kingdom Metazoa; phylum Chordata; class Mammalia; order Carnivora; family Phocidae; genus Halichoerus; species Halichoerus grypus. The sequence continues at coordinate 38,775,697 of NC_135717.1, forward strand.
CAAGTATTGCTGGTTGTTTATAAACAAGTCTACCTCCGGCTTCCAACACCCCAAGCAAGTTCTGACAACCTTTACGTGACAGTATGGCACCACACCAAAGCCTTCCCACCCCCAGACAGGAACCACTGCCAGAAAGCCCTACCACGTTTGAGTCCATGCTAGTCATGGCGGCAACTAGGACCAGTCCTTCTGGAAAATGCTTCTCTTCCCGGCTCTCTCCTGGGCACAGACTCATTTAATGCTCCAAGTTAGGAACTACTATTAATCCCATTACACTGGTCAGGAAACTGAGGCCCAGAAAGGCTAGTGCCCCTCCCACGGCTAGACGGCCAGTGGCTGCGGAGCGGGCACCCAGTCCGTAATCAAGCAGCTTGCTTGTGTGGCCCTCCTCCCTCGGCAGGAGGTTCCCCTGCGCAAGGCTTCCCTTATAAGGAATCGGAGAACTGGAAGGGGCCCCGGGGGCCTGGTTGTAAGAGGTGAAGCCTGGAGCGTTTGCTTACCTCCTCCGGAAGTAAGACAGGACAGTAACACAGGACAACAGAGGGGCAGCTCAGGTGACAAGACTCCCTCACGGACTCGCCCGCAGGCCTGGGCAGCGCCGTCTCGCTGTTCCAGAAGGGCCGTCCTTACCTCCAGCGGCAGGGGCTGCTTGCTGTCATTGAAGTGGTGATCCAAGACAATTCCGGCCCACACGTAGAAGGCTTTGGGGTCCTGGATTATGTAACTTTCAAAGATGGGCACCGAAGAATAGCCTAGAACTGCAGAGAGAAAATCCAGTCAGCAAGGGGCTGGCGGGAAGGCCTCCGCTGCCCGCCCATCGCCATCCTCCCTGAGCAGGTGCAGGGGCGCCCGCTTCTCGGCCGAGGGGCCGCAAGCCTCACTCACTCCCTCGGCCGTTCTGCAAACACTCGAGCGCACAGCGGGTGGCCGCAAGCCACGCGAGGAAGGAAAGCACCGGAACCCACAGTAAGCGCCACACTCCTCTTAGCAGGAGTCAGCACAGGACCGAGGGCAGAACACACACTGCGACGAAACAAGACGTGAGTCAGAAGCAATAAGGCAGAAATAAACGTTCAAGGGGCGCCTGGGTGGCTCAGTCGTTAAGCGTCTGCCTTCAGCTCAGGCATGATCCCAGGGTCCTGGGATCGAGCCCCACATTGGGCTCCCTTCTCAGTGGGAAGCCTGCTTCTCCCTCTCCCACTCCCCCTGCTTGTGTTCCCTCTCTCGCTGTGTCTTTCTGTCAAATAAATAAATAAAATCTTAAAAAAAAAAAAAAAAAGAAACGTTCAAGACCTCGCTCCCAAAAAAAGATAAACTGCCTGAGGTGGGATCTTAAGGGAAGACAGAATAGAAATGTTTTCTTCTCTGCGGAGGCCACTGAGGGGTCCCTGGAAATGGGGTGGAAACTCAGCCCAGATGCAAAGCGAATGTTTCAGGAGCAGGAGGGCCACCTACCGAGAGAGGTCCAAAGCAGGCAGGAGGGCTTCTGACCCGCGACGTCCTGCTGCAGATTTTTTTTTAAAATATTTTATTTTAGAGAGAGAGAGAGCACAAGCAGAGGGAGCAGCAAGCAGAGGGAAAAGCAGACTCCCCAGCGAGCAGGGAGCCCGATGCGGGACTCAATTCCAGGACCCTGGGATCATGACCTGAGCTGAAGTCAGACGCTTAACTACTGAGCCACCCAAGCGCCCCTCCCACTGCAGACTGATCTCGAATTCATCCACGCAGCTCCGTCTGCCTGCATGTCTCCTCCCCGCCCATCCACTTCCTCCTGAATGTCTGCGAATACCACGGGCTCCAGTCTCTCTTCCAGAGAACAGCCAGAGATGGCTCTTCTAAAACAAATCATGTAACTTCTCTTCTTAAAACCCCTCCCACGGCGGGTGGCCTTGGGCAGGAGAAGGAAATCCAGGACTTGGACAAGGCCTTCGAGGCTCCCAAAGACACTCCGACCTCACTGGGACCACTCTCCCCACTTCCTTTCTCCTTGCCCACAGCTGCCAGCTCCCCGACCCTGCGGCGGACCCCTGCTGGCCGCCCCTGAGTCCTGAGGTCACCCTCCCACCCTGCATGGCTTGTCCCTCACCCTCACGGCTTCACTACCATATCACCTCCCCAGAGAAGATTTCTCCATTGTTGTTTGTTTCATAATCTCACATTTGTGAAAGATACAACTGAATTGGAATGGTATTTCAGGGCGCTAGGCAAGCATGAAGCACAAAACAGCGGTCCCCACACACGTGGCCATGGAGGGCCTTTGAAAGAATTGTCTGCACCGAGTAGCGCTCTGAGCTAGGAAAGGACAGCCCTTTCTTTCCACTTTGTACCTTCTGTGTTATTGGAATACTTTTACAAAAACACATAGTATAACTTTGGAAAATCACTCCACATTTTGTGGACTCCATGTCTTGAAAAGCTGTACCTACCTAAGTGCATTACTCCACCCAATAAATAATGTATTGAGCAGCGAGTGTGTGCCAAGCACGGAGTATGCCCAGGACAGACACGGGCCTCTGCCCTCTGTGCCCAGCAGGTGCAGCACAGAGAGCCGTTAGTGGGCCATGTGATGAAACATGAATCAAAATGCTGTGAGCGGAGCCAGCAGGACTCCAAGAGAGACAGAGGCACAGGTGAGAGACCTAAACCCCAGATGCCTGCTCTGCTCAGCACCATTGCAGGGCTAGGAAGGCACAGCCCTCGGGAGGTGTGTGGGGTGTAGGGGAGCCCAGAGAAGGGCCTGCCTGGCTCCCTGTGCAGTGGAAGCCCAGGAGGGGCTGAGGCACCGGCTGGCCAGACCCCACTGACCTTTGAGAGATCTTCCTGGATCCACACAGAGACTGGACTAGAAGGGGTCAAGAGGTGAAGAGAGACCAGTCGGAACGCTAATTCAGAATCTCTCAAGTCTCTGGGTGGTGTGGTTGCAGGATCAGAATGGGCTGCTCTCCCCCAGCGACCACCTCTGCAGACTTTTTAGGATTTGGAGACCCCACATTTGGAATCACGACCATAAGCACCCTCTGGCAAAGGCCTCCAACTCTGGAAAAATGCCCTCCCTCCGTACCCGTACCCCATCTCTGTGTCTCACCTTCAAACTCAATGTCAAAGGATTTCTCCACCATTTCCATGATAGCCTTCAACGTCCTGCTCTTGGAAGGGATGTACACTAGCTGGTATCTAGTCTGCATGGGGAAATAGAAGAAGTCTGGCAGCAAACTGATGTTGATCGCAAGGTAGTTCAAAGGAGGCCTTTTTTTGGGCAGACTGTTCAGGCGAAGATACATGACAATCGTGGAGAACAGCAGTGGCGCCAGGATCTCTAGCATGGTGACCAGGGTCTTCCGCTTCTGCAACGGAAAGGAAAGTGGGTGGTAATCCAAAGCAGAACACACGTGTTGAGTCGCCGGGTGGCAAGGCTTCCTTGTGAAAAGCCCTCTCCCTCCCTGCACAATAGGGAACGAGCTAGACGCCTCCCCATCTGACTTTTCCACGCATTGGCGGTGAGAAACCAGTAACAACGGTGCGGGCTTCAGTGATGACAGTCTGCAGAGTTCCAGTGGGAACTGGCCGTATTTGCAGAGAGGGGCCTCATTCCAAGTAAAGTTGATTTTTTTCTTTAATCCGTTATTAGAACCCAACCTAACTTCAACATCCAGTCCCTCCCTAGGAGACGCCAATGCCTCCCCCCCCCCCCCCCCCCCGCCCCGTGCACCTTACCCACCTTCAAGCTGAAATTCTTCCGCAGAAGAAGTTTCAGATTCCCGCCCATTGTCATGTTTCCCGCTGAGGAGGGGGTTACCAGCCCTGGCTGGGAAGGAAATGGGGCGAATGTCACATGTCGCACAAAACTGCTCCTGGGTCCTCCGGGAGCTTTCAGAGCGCTGTTCCTTCCTTGTGGCTGACTCCGCCTCACCTGCCCACCTCTATACACCCCTGCGCCATGGCGGGGCTGAACCTCCCCTGCGGGTGACCTCGCTGGGTTGAAATGCATGGACACGTGAATGACTCTGCATCTCTGTCTACAGCCTGCACCTGCCCAGTGCACCTACCAGGTCTGCAGCGGCGGCAGGGCTGGTCCTGGGAGCAGGGCCCAGCCTCAGGAGGGTGAGCACGTGCAAAGAAGCCCTCCTCGGCTCCTCCTGGCTCCCACCTCTGCTGGGACAGGCCTGGCTGTGACCCACAGGGGACAGAACTGGCTTCTGCTCGCAGCCGCGCTCGCCTCCCTGGAGCATCATCCCCACGGAAAACCCCCGTCGCAGTGAGGCCTTTCTTGCAATCTTTCTGTTCATTTTTCTTCTTAGCCCTTTCAAACCACTGAACGTGCTATTGATTACTTACTTATTGAATCTGATTTCCTCTAGAATGCATGCCCCATGAAGGCAGGTTTTTTTTGTTTTTTGGGGTTTCTTTTTTTGCCTGTTTTTTGTTTTTGTTTCACCACCAAGACCCTGGACTCAAGAGCAGGGCCTGCAGGTGCTGACCACTCCGTAAACGTGGGCCCCATAAATCAAGGCATTACGGGGCCCGCAGCAAATGTCGGGTTGTGCCTGTGAGGAAGTACACGCTTCCCGGTATCACAGGGTTCGGCTTTTAGCTCCCACCACCACAAGATTTGTACTTCCATGAAGATGTTTTCCCATCAGTGAAAGAATGGATGGATGCATTTTCCTCGGGCGAAAGCCTCTCTGACTGCCCATTAGGAACTAAAGGAACAGTGTTGTGAGCACACTAAACGTCACTGAAGGTACACGTCATTATTTTTTTTAAGATGTATTAACTTGAGAGAGCGCGGGAGAGAGCATGGGGGGCGGGCGGAGGGAGAAGCCGACTACCCGCGGGGCGCGATCTAAGGCCTCTGGGACCGTGACCTGAGCGAAAACCAAGAGTGGGACGCTTAACAGACGGATGGAGCCACCCAGGTGCCCCTGAAGGTACACTTTAAAGTGCCTCATTGTGTGATGTGAATTTCACCTCCATAAAAAAAAGAAGAGTGAATACAAGACACGTTTATATTAGTCAGCCTTTGCTGCAGGCTTCTTACCTGACAAACAACCCCAACCACGGACGTTTATTTCCTGCTCACGGCTCTGCTGCCTCCTGGGATTGGCTGGACTGGTCTTTAGGTCTAGTTATGGGCTGAATTGTGCCCCCCTCCCGAACTGCTGTGTTGAAGTCCTAATCCCCAGGACCTCAGCCCGTGACTGCTTTTACAGGCAGGGCCTTTCCAGAGGCAGCGAAGGCAAAACGAGCCCGTGAGGGTGGCCTGACTGTGCCCTTACGGTTAGAGGAGATGTGGGTGCCCAGAGGCACAGGGGTGCCGGGCACAGAGGAAAGACCAAGTGAGGACGAGCCGGGGGCAGCCACCTGCAAACCCAGGGGAGGAATTGAAATGACAGGAAAAACCAACCTTGCCGGTACCTGGATCTTGGACTTCCAGCCTCCAGAAATAAATGTCTGTTGTTTCCGGCGCCCAGTCCGTGGTATTTTGTTAGCGCAGCTGGCTTGGACGCATACAGGCCTGTTCCGCATGTCTCCTCCCAGCAGGAACGGGCTGTTCTCACGGCAAGAGGCCAAGCTAAACCACACAAACGCATTTCAAGCATCTTCCCACACACACTTGCTAACCATTCCAATAGGAATGCAACAGGGAAGGAAACTCTGTATGCTCTAATGGGGGGCACTGCCGACTCACATGGCAAGGGGCGTGGGCATAACATTTAATGCAGGGGGAGAAACAGTACCCATGTGCCAAAACACCCAACAGTGAGTTCTTCAGAAGCTGGTGTTAGAATCTTCCCGCCTTAACCCACGCCATGCAGATAAGGAGGTATTTTGGCTCCTTACTGGACCACCATAGACTAAAAGAAAAAGCGCCCAGACCATGAGAACACAATGGTTTTCTCCAGCCACACCTGTGGTTCAGTGGAATGGGACAGGAAAACAGAGGAGACGGAGGTTTTCATACTGAGCATCTTTTAGAATTTGTGATAACACAGGTAGGCTGTTTCTCTTAAAAGAAAGTTTATTTCAATGTTTGTGATGTACGACAACCAGCAACTATGCCTTGAAGGCACTGTGTCTAGACATGATGCCATCATCAAAAGATCTGTCTGTAATAGGGGCACCTGGCTGGGTCCATCGGTGGAGCGTGCAACTCTCCGTCTCGGGGTTGTGAGTTCAAGCCCCATGTTGGGTATGGAGATTACTTAATAAAAAATTTTTTTTTAAAAAGATCAATCAGTCATAGAGCTCGTCTTCTTGGAATTCAGTGGCTTCAAATAAGCCTAGTAAGGGAAATAAGATGTACGAAGGAAAACAGGATAGTACCAGGTAGAAAACGTGAATCAGAAGCAGTACACTTAAGAGTGGCCAAACTGACCGATAAAACAGAAGTCCAGGAAGAGACCACAGGTACACGATCACCTGATTTATAACAAAGCCGACAGGCAGGACAGGGAAGCAGGGTCTTCCCGAGGGTGGATGGCTCGGGGCCGGCTGGCTGTCACTATGCGAGACCACGTTTCCTGACTCCTGCCTCCCACCACACACAAAATTCCAACTTCAGATGATAGATCTGAATGTGAAGGGTAAAGGAAATAGAAAAATATGTTTTCCTATTTCTTTTACCCATGACCTTGAAGTAGGCAGAGATTTCCTTTTTTTTTTTTAAGATTTTATTTATTTATTTGACAGGCAGAGAGAGCCAGAGAGCAAGAGGGAGAGGCAGGCTCCCCACTGAGCAGGGAGCCCAATGCGGGGCTCGATCCTGGGATTCCAGGATCATGACCTGAGCCAAAGGCAGACACCCAACCGACCGAGCCACCCAGACGCCCTAGGCAGAGATTTCTTAAACACGACTCCAAACCGCTAAACATAAAGAAAACTTGGGTAAACTGAACTACGTCAAAATTAAGGAAATCTGTTCCGCAAAAGGCCCAGTAAGAGAGCAAATGCAACCCAGAATGAGCAAAGCTATCTACAAGTCACTAAGAAAAAGACAGACTTCCCAAAAGAAAAATAGAAGAGACTCTCAGTTTCCCAAATTGCTGATAACACATGACAAAGTGCTCGACCTAAATGGTTGTCTGGGAAATGCATTGTAAAAGCCTCACCGTCACACTGAGACAGAGATTTCTGCACAGGACGGTCACTGGAGGGCAGTCTCCAAACCTTCTGCAGAGTGGAGGAGGCCAGCAGGCTGAAGGGGTGGAAACCCTAGTCATTCCCACAGGCACAACGGGCACAGACTACAAACCGTCCACCTCAAGCTTAGGCATGAGGACAGCAAGCAGACAGGTCCCAGGTAAGCAGGACATCCATTTATGTTGTATTTGGGAAAACAAATGACCAGGATAGAAAAAGAGAGAAAAAAAGGGGGGGGCACTGAAAATAAGCAACCCAGCAACTATTCAGAATTTCTATGAGAGTGTCACTGCTGGCCCTTTGAGCCGACACCCCCACTTCTAGGAGTCTGATCCGCAGGTACACCTGTGCAAGCATGAGCTGACCACTGCAAGGTTATGCACCACATCACTGTTTATAATAGCAAAGGAGTGTAAGCAGCCTGGTACCCACCACAGTGGATTCGTTATATAAACCATTACATATCTAGACAATGAAGTAATATGCATCATAGAAAAAAAAGGAAGAGCTCTATGTCCTGGCTGCCTTCTGGGATCTGCAGGATAATGTGAGACAATAAATTCCTGTTGTTTGGGCCACCCAATCTGTGGTATTTGTTACGCAGCCTGAACTGAAATAGAGAATGGTGTGTCAGTCTGCATGAGGCTATGTGTGTAAGGGGGCAGGGGAGTGTGGGAAATCCTGTATCTTCCCAGTTTTGCTGTGAGCCAAAATGCTCTTAAAAAATAAAATCTATTTTTAGGGGTGCCTGCGTGGCTCAGTTGTTAAGCGTCTGCCTTCGGCTCAGGTCATGATCCCAGGGTCCTGGGATCGAGCCCCGCATCGGGCTCCCTGCTCAGCGGGAAGCCTGCTTCCCCCTCTCCCACTGCCCCTGCTTGTGTTCCCTCTCTCGCTGTGTCTCTCTCTGTCAAATAAATAAATAAATAAAATCTTTTTAAAAAAATAAAAAAAATCTATTTTTAAATAATTTTTTAAAAGATTTTATTTTAAAGTCATCTCTATACCCCACATGGGGCTCAAACCCACAACCCTGAGTTCAAGAGTCACATGCTCTACCGATTGAGCTGGCCAGGTGCCCCTAAAATCTATTTTTAAAAAACTGTTTTGACAAAACTGCATCAACAGGAAAATCCATAACCCTAAGCCCCCCTTCATTATTAAATCAGAAATTTTATTTTATTTATTTATTTTTTAAAAGATTTTATTTATTTGACAGAGAGAGACACAGTGAGAGAGGGAACAGAAGCAGCGGGAGTGGGAGAGGGAGAAGCAGGCTTCCCGCGGAGCAGGGAGCCCGATGCGGGGCTCGATCCCAGCACCCTGGGATCATGACCTGAGCCAAAGTCAGACGCCTAACGACTGAGCCACCCAGGCGCCCCTTAAATCAGAAATTTTAAAGCCCACAAAAATTAAAAATCCATTAGGAATATGTGTGATTTATAAAAAAGATTTATTTATTTGAGAGAGAGCGCATGAGCAGGGAGGAGGGGCAGAGGGGGAGAGAATCTCAAGCAGACACCCCACTGAGTGCAGAGCCTGAATCTGGGCTCCATCTCATGACCCTGAAATCATGACCCGAGCTGAAATCCAGAGCCAGACTCTTAGCCAACTGAGCCACCCAGGTGCCCCTGTGTAATTTTTTTTTTAATTACACAGACCATGACTGGTTACACTTGTTCACAGAACGAGGTGTGTGCAGTGATGCGGTTGGGCAAGCTTCTTATAGGACATTAGCATCTTTGTCACCCATGTTAGGGATGTCAAGGGCATGTGTGATGCTCTAGCTTAATGGCCCTGCTATTGACAAAGGGAGGAGAGGCAGGACCTCCTTTCCTGATTACCTAGGAAAATAGAAATCACCAAATCCATCCTATACAGGAAAGCCAGATGTTGTCATATGCTTGGTCTATGTGCTGATGCAATTACAGGTATTTTTTTAAATGCCACAGCTGAGGTTCTGGCCAGAGAAGGATGATTGGTAGAGAGCACAGGACCATCTCTAGTCTGTGACAACCTTTTCCACTGAAAGAACGGATTCTGTAATGTGTTTTCTGAACTCTGAATTTCTCAGAAACACAGATACTGTTTTATAGCAGAGAGTTTGGACTAGAAAAGAGCAAAGTGCTAATAGGTAAGGAAATAAAACACTGAAAACACATAACCTACTAGCACACTGAGCCAACACAAAAGGGGAGCCAACATACAGACGCATTAATCAAGAATTAAAAAGGAAAAATAACCAATGATGCACCAAAATTTAGCTGTTTTCTACAAATAACTCTCTGCTAATCAATTGTCCACCTGCCTGGAGTGGATTGATTACCTAGGAAAATAGAAATCACCAATCAATCCAATACAGGAAGAGATTTTTATTTTTACCTTTTAAGATTTTATTTTTTTATTTATTTGAGATAGAGTGAGACAGAGTGAGAGAGCACGAGTGGAGGGGGTGAGTGGCAGAGGCAGAGGGATAGGGAGAAGCAGACTCCCCGCTAAGCAGGGAGCCTGACACAGGGCTCGATCCCAGGACCCTGAGATCATGACCTGAGCCAAAGGCAGATGCTTAACTGACAGCCACCCAGGCACCCCCAGGAAGAGATTTTTAAAAACCTAAATGTTTCTGCAAATAAACTGTGAAGAAATCCAGAAAGTTGTCCAAGAGCCTACAAAGCAGGACAAGTGCAAATAATTCAAATGGGTGAATTGTTTTCAACTGTAAGGAACAGATCGTTCTGATGCTATTTGAACTGATCCATAAACATAAAGACAGAAAACGTCCCATATTTAAAAACCTATTAGTATAATGGTGATCCCAAACTCTGAGAAGGCTAGCATTTAAAACTAACCAACCCACCAACCAAACAAAAAAACGACAACTCATTCTCACTGAAAAGACAGATGAGCCCTTGACGAATCCAGAGGTACATGAAAGGAATAACACACCATGAACAAACAGGAAATCCATCCCAGAAATATAGGAATGATTCACTGTTTTCACTGTCATAAGATCTGTTGGTGTAATTCACCATATTGGTTGAAAGATTCAAAACATATTATTGTGTCAATAAATTCCAAAAAGGCATTTGATAAAATCCACCATGTATTCTTGGATCTCTTTTTTTTTAACCTTAGAAAAAGACTTGCCTATAACATACAAAACTATATATATATATATATATATATATATATATATATATATATATATATATATGTATATGTATGTGTGTGTGTGTATATATGTATATATATATAGCCATGTAGGGCTCTGTGCTCAGCACGGAGTCGGCTTGAGATTCTCTCTCTCATGCTCTCTGCCCCTCCCCCATTCACCAGCACAGACACACTCTCTCTCTCTCCCCCTTTCAAATAAATAAGTAAATCTTAAAAAACTTAGAGAGAGAAGCAGTGGAGGGGTGGAAGGGTGGAGGGGCAGAGGCAGAGGGAGAATCTTAAAGCCAGCTCCGCGCCCAGCCCAACATAGGGCTTGATCTCACAACCCTGAGATCATGACCTGAACCAAAATCAAGAGTCAGACACTTACCGACTGAGCCATCAAAGTGTCCCTGGGGAGACGTATCTTTGCATAGAAAGAGTCAATATGAAGATTTTAATTCTCCTAAATAAATCTACAAATTTTACATAGCACCAATAAAGATTTCAACAAGATTTTTAATTAAAAAACTGATTCAGAAGTCCACATGAAGCACAACGGTGTGAAATCAGGCAAGAAAATTCTGAAAGAGATAGATAACCACCAGAAACTATCCAAATTTTTAAATTTGTTGTTACATAACTTCATTAATTAAAAAAATATCATACTAGGACAGTCACAGCTCAATAAAAAAAAAGAATTTATATATATACCAAAGTATACATGGGAATTTAGTATGAGATAAAGAAAACATTTCAAATTAACTGAATATTATCAGTAACAGTACTGATGTCTGTATGTTCAAAAACCTGGGTGAAACCCAATTTCTTGAAAGATATAAGCTACCAAAACTCACTTAAGAAGAAATAACCTGAGGGCGCCTGGGTGGCTCAGTTGGTTAAGCGACTGCCTTCGGCTCAGGTCATGATCCTGGAGTCCTGGGATCGAGTCCCGCATCGGGCTCCCTGCTCAGCAAGGAGTCTGCTTCTCCCTCTGACCCTCCTCCCTCTCATGCTCTCTGTCTCTCATTCTCTCTCTCTCAAATAAATAAATAAAATCTTAAAAAAAAAAAAAAAAGAAAAGAAATAACCTGAATAGTCCTATACCTACTAAAGAAATTATATTTGTAGTTGAAAACATTCCAAGATGGAAAACCATGACTCAGATGGTTTTATTGGCAAATTCTAACAAATGTTTAAGGAAGAAATAATACTAATTCTACACAATCTCTTCCACAAAATAGAAGAGGTGGGCTACTTTCCCAACTCATATTATGAGGTCAGGGTTACCTTGATATCAAAGCTAGACTAAAACATTTCAAGGAAGACATATAATTAAAAAATAATAATAAGGCAAGAAGAAAAGTGTTTCTACTCTCAGATGTCATGATTTTCCCAAGAAATCTAAAAAAATAATTCTACAATTGATAAGTGAGTTTAGCAGGGTCCCAGAAGTTGAGGTCAATATACACAAATTGGTTGTATTTCTATATACTAGTAAGGAACACATGGAAACCCAAAGTTTTTTCAAGGTATCATTTGTGATAATCCCGATAAAATGAAATACTTAGAAATAAATCCAACAAAATATGTGCAAAATCTAGACAAAAGAACACTGATGAAAGTTTTCTTTTAAAAATGAAATAAGTGGAAAGATATACCATACTCATGGACTGGAGAAGTCTGTATTAAGACATCAGTTCTCCCAAACTGATTTTTAGATTCAGTGCAAATCCCGACGAAAATCTCTGCGGTATCACTGATAGGCATCAACAAGCTGACTTTAAAATTCCCATGAAATAGCAAAGGGACTAAAATAGCCAAAATCATTTTGAAAGAGGATCACTACTAGAGGACACATACTACCTCATTAGCGCTACACTAATCAAGACAATATAGTATTAGCTGAAGCCAAAAGCAGTCCACTACAGCCCAGCCTGCAAACTAAGACTGGTTTTGACTCCTTCTAATGGTTGGAAGAACTGTCCTCCACCACTGTGACCAAGCACTGAATAGCTCTGAAGTTAGCTGTTACAGTGCTTACTGTGTGAGACTTCTTCTGTGGTCCGGTCGCTTTGATGACAGCCCACATTGTTTGAAGCACCCCTAAGGCGAGCTGCTGTAAGCACTCCCCGTGCTATCCAAAAGATAAAACGAAAAGTGAAATCTCTCCATTCCCACACAAATTTGCAGCGCATATATCTTCCACGCTCAGACAACAGCTCCAGCAGCATTTTCCAGACCTCGGTGTACGTGCAAGGGAAATTTTCATTATTTCAAAATCCACGTAACTGTGTGATCGAGGAGCTTCCAGCTCACCTTCAACTGGTTGTGATTAATCTATCATGCAATGACAGGTTACAAGGCAAATTATCAAGAGAGGAATCTAACAGAATTCTATCAATGCCTTTCAAGCCATGAAGACACTCAACTGAAATCATATTCAAGGTGACATAGACAAAATCTCGTTACAGGTCAGCATTAACAGACAAACATTTACAATAAATCTTGATGGTATGGAACACTGTCTTTGAACACTGGCAAAGCAATATGTTATCCCATAGAAAAGAACTCCATTGTTCTCATGAGTAGATATATATTGCAAAAAAAGTTACACTCAATTATTATATTGAAAGTCACTAATAAAATTTTTTTTGGAAACGTGTCTCATATAACAAGTATGTGTATGATACCCTGAATTTTGCCTCTTGGCATGCAAAGCCTAAAACATTTGCTATCCAGCCCTTTATGGAAATAGCGTGCCAAAGCCCGGACTAAAAGATCAAAGATACACATACAGACCAATGGAACAGAAGAGTTCAAAAATAGACCTTCACAAATATGGTCAATTTTCGACAAAGGTGCAATTCAATGGAAAAAGAATTATCTTTTTAACAGAGGTTGGTGGGACAAATGGAATCATGTATGGGGGAAAAATCCACTTTTATCCATACCTCAATCCATTATACAAAATCAGTTCAAAATACAGCATAGACCTAAGTGCAAAACCTAAAACTCTAAAACTTCTAGGAATAAAAAAACCCTACAGGGGCGCCTGGGTGGCTCAGTCGTTAAGCATCTGCCTTCGGCTCAGGGGTCCTGGGATCGAGCCCCACATCGGGCTCCCTGCTCCGCGGGAAGCCTGCTTCTCCCTCTCCCACTCCCCCTGCTTGTGTTCCCTCTCTCACTGTGTCTCTCTCTGTCAAATAAGTAAATAAAATCTTAAAAAAAAAACAACCTACAGAATATCCCTGTGACCTTGGATTAAGCAAAGATTCCTGAGATATGACACGAAAAGCATAAAAGAAAAATTGATAAGTTGGGCTTCATTAAAATTAAAATCTTTTTCTCTGCAAAAGATTAACAGGGTGAGAAAACAAGGCACAGACTAAGAAAAAATATTTGCAAATTGCTTATCTGACAAAGGAGCTATATCCAGAATATATAAAACTCTCAAAACTCAACAGTAAGAAAATTAACACCCAATTTTTAAATTGCACCAAAGAGGATATATGTATGGCAAATAAGCCCATGAAAAGATGCTCAGCATTATGTCATTAGGAAAAGCAAATTCAAACCACAATAAAATACCACTACCAACTACTAGAATGGGTGGAAAGAAATTTTTTTAAGTGATGGCAAAGTTACAGAGTGACTGGAACTCTTATATACCAACAGGGCAATGCAAAATGGTACAGCCATGGGGGGAAATATTTTGGCATGTTCTTATGTTTTCTTATAAAGCTAAACATACACTTCCATACAATTCAATGATCCTATTCCTAAGTTTTTACCCAAGCAAAATGAGAATTTTTGTTTTCAAACACACACAAAAAATTTTTACACAAGAACCTATATACAAATTATTATAGAAGGCTTTACTCAAAATCTCCCCCAAACTAGGAACTGGGCCCTTGCTAAGTGCCAAGCATTTCTGAAGTGTTCCATATGTTTCGATGCTTCGAATCCTCACAGCAATCCTATGAAGTGAGTACTATGTGCTCCCTACATTACGCAAGGGAACCAAGGCACAAAGAGGTTACGTGGGGCATTAAGAGCTGGGATTCAATTTGAGGCTGCGTGGCCAGAGTCCATAACCGGTTTTAACCCCTACCATATTAATGCCTCTCAACCGCTGAACGAAGGAGTATATTGTGCAGCCCTTGGTCTGGAAGGAAGCCTCCAATTATAACATTGTTCCTATGGGAACAATCAGAGAAGCTGTACTCTAAAATTCTGCATTGAATACCACCAACGTGGGCACTGCTGTACAAGAAAGTACATATATAAACATAGATACAGATGGATAGGGAGATAGTATTTGTGTCCCTGCAAAAAGAAATAGGAGCTGACATATTGGTTCCATTTTTAAAATGCATAGAGTGTGGGTAAGTATATATCTATATATGTCAGCCAACTTTTGCAATAACAAGGTTTACTGCCTTCTATAATGCCATGAGTTTTGTTTATGAGTGTCACCATGCACCTTAGTTTTTGCCATCAATCTTGAGAAATGTCTGAGCCACGGGAACCCCAAGGAGTATCCCCTGTAATTAATGACCTGGCATGTTTTCACACTACATGAGTGTGAGTAATTTACCTACGAGAGATTGTCATGGAGTCCAGGAGCCTGAACACCGGAACACCTGGGCTCCAATATCACCTCTACTGTGTGACTTTGAACAAATTATGACCCTTATCTGGGCCTCCACTTGGAAGAATTCCAGGTGGAGCATCCAGGTTTAGTGAGACCTGAGCAGAAAAGCGATTGTTGAGGATCCATCAAAAGGGCCCACCCCCTGTGGGCAGTTGTTTGTGAACAGGTGTCCAGAGCCTAGAATCTTCCCACAGAACGTCTTCCTTCGCCAGTGGCCTTACATCCTCTCAGTTCATGACTGCAGTGACTAATCATAATTACCACGCAGGCACCCTAACAGGACCAAGAACAAAGGTATCAATCACTACTCTGCAGGTGTTTCTCTTGGCCTGCATGGTCCTTCCTCCTGTCCCCCCCCCCCACCTTCACCTTCCATCTGAGGGAAGTCCGACTCAGCCTGCTCCGTTCCTGGATTGGGTTATGCAGAACCCTTTCAAGTTTAGAAAGGGCTGGGGGGAAATTGCAAGGTGTAACCAATATAAGTTGGAAATGGCAAGGATTTGTTCTTGAAAGAAGAAAGATTGAGTGAGGAAAACGCCGGTCAGCCAGGTTTCTAGAGTCTTCGGGCAGACACCTGGGCTGGGAGGGAGGGGGTGCAGGCTGTGAGCAAGGATGGGAGAAACAGTTTTTAAGATGCTCACAACACATTAATAACCCACTCCTCCACCTGAATTGTAATTGTGTTCAGTTGGGTTTTCTGTTTTTCTTTTTTGGTGTTTTGTTTGCTTCATTGTTGTCTGCTCACTATAGAGACCGGGCTAGTAAGTCCCGCTATGCTCACATGGGACTACCACTTCTTTGGTGTTTATGCGTTTTCCCATTTGACCCGAAAACAAAATACTTCTGAGTTTGGTGTTATTACTAGTCCTATTATCATTCTAATTTTAGGGACAGGAGATTGCAGCTCAGAGGGGTCAAATGACATGCCTGCACTAGCCAAGGGGCCAGGTCCAGACGCAAAGCCGGGTCTTCTGACTCCTTCTTCAACCAATATTTACCGGGTGCCTCCCCTCTGCCAGGCACTCCAGGACCTTGAGATGTAGCCACGAACTGGACCAAGTCCCTTTCCCATGGAGCCCACCTTCTGGTGAGGGAGACAGAAGAGAAGCCAACAAAAGCATAAGTCAACAGCACCACTTCAGACAGTGAAAGACAGGGAGACCCTCTATCGCTAATTCAGAGGAGCCTTGGGATGGAGGGGACAGAAGCTTCCCAACTCGGGTCATTACTTTACGGTTTGATCGGCCGCTTCCTGGTCGCGGAGGTGCGCTGGGCGCGGCCGGGGCCGGGCCGGCAGCAGGCGGCGCCCCAGGTGCGGCCGCCCCAGGTGCGCCCCCGGGACCAATGCTGGGAAGCGTTTACGCAGCCGACCGGCAGGTGCGCCTGTGCCGCGGGGGATCCTGAGTCGTAGGCCCCGGGCGGAGCTCAGTCCGGGCGTGGGGACCCGAGTGGGCCGGCCCGCGGCGACTGTTGGCCCCGCGCCGCCGCCGCCCACGAGGCTCCGGCCCAGGCCCCTGGCCCAGTCCCGCCCCGCCCCTGCCACGCGACCTCACCACCTCCCAGGTGACCCCAACCCGGCCTCGGGACCCTCCGGTCCCAGGTGATGCCTGCCTGGCCTCGTGACCTCTCTGTACCAGGTGACTCTGCCCCTCCACGGTGACCCCAACCCAGCCTCAGGACCCTCTCAGCTCCAGGTGCCCCCAGCCTGACCTGTGTCCCTCCCGTCTCAGGTGGCCCCGACCCTGTCAAAGGCTCAACATAGCCAAAGTAAAACCAATGAGTCCCTGAAGTCGTAATCAGTAAACATTGATGGTGCACACACCAAACGACAGTTTGCCGAGCAGGAACATGGAAGGGGGCTGGGGGGGAGCGGGGTTGTTAAAGCTGCTCACACTGCAGGGCAGCAGACTGTTCCTGCCAGTGCCTGGTGACAATATTGCACTTTTCAGGGCTCGCCTCCCATCAACCTTGGCAAATGGTTCACGTTTTGCTTATCATTTCCAGAGGCACAAGCAAGAAATGACCCGGGTCGAGTTTGCCCTGCCAAAAAGGGGCGACACTAAGCTCTGCCCCCAGGACTAAACTGGCTCTCTCTGCTCAGGGCCCCCGCCAGGCTCGTCTCTGTTTGTTTCTGATTTTAACAACCCTAAGCCACGACCTTCCAGCTAAGGTGACCCCAACCTGGCCTCATGACCTCCAGGCCTCCCCGCCTTTATCAACTCTGCCTCATGACCCTGGACACATCGCAGGATGCTGGGCTTTCCAAACCGCCTAGCCGTTTTCTAGAAAGTTCCTCACCCTCCATCCAGCACCCCCTGGCTCCCCCGCCCCCCGGGAGTCTGCACCAGGCCCAAGGGGGCCAGTCGCCCTCCCTCCGCGACACAGGGACCCGCGCCCGAAGAAGGACAGTGCTGGGGGGAATGGCTGGACCACCAGCGAAGGTCGAGACTCGGAAGGCGACTGTTCCAGCCGCTCCCGAGTGCAGGTGGACGCCACCACACCCCGCCCCGACTCCGGCCGGCACTGCGCAAGCGCGGGCGGGGAGGGGCGTCGGGCTGGCCGGGCACCCGCAGGGCTGCCCCATTGCGCACGCGCGAGCCGGCCGGCGCGCCCCCTGCAGGAGCCCGAGCCGCCCGGTCAGCGCCTGCCGCTGGTTGCAGGCGCCCCCTCCCCGCCGGGCGTCCCAGCCGCTGTCAGCACCGGCCGTCGCTGTCGCCGCCGCCGCAAGGCCGAGCGCAGCCGGGCCCGAGGCAGGGGACCCCGCAAGAGGGCAGCGTGCCGGCCGCCGCCGCCCTGGCGCCGAGGGTCGGTGAGTGCCGCCGGGACCCGCCGCGCGCGCTCACTTGCTCCCGGGGCTCGCGGCTCCGGGCCGCCCTCCGCCCGGCCGGCCTGCCCCCTCGGCCGCACCACGCTTGGCCGGCACGCCCCGGACCCCCCACCTCCGCGCCCGCGCGCCGCCCCGCCCGGCAGGTGCACCTCGCGGGGCCGCAGCGCCAGGCAGCCCTGACTCAGGCTTCCCCTTCGGCCGAGCTTCTGGGCGTGTCCCCCTCCCCGCGGGCAGCTTCCTCCGCGAACCCCGGAGCTGGACGCGCCGCGGCACCCTTTGTACAGAGCCGGGAGGGTGGACCCTTTGGCGTTCGTCCGGCAGGCAGGCGCTCAGGGCAGCCGCTCGCCAGACCCTTGCAGCCCCCAGGCCGGGAGCGCGGAGCAGGGCCGCCGGGATGCTGCTGCCTCATCCTTCGTGCCGAGATTCCCCGGGTGGGTGGGAGTGCTTCCCCACCCCGGAGTTTGGCCTGCGCCCAGCCCTTCATTCCCGGGAGCCAGAATGGGGGGGAGGGGCAGGGGTCCAGTGCTCATGGTGGGAGCTGTGCGGCGGGCAGAAAGGCGTGCATGCCTGGTCTAGGTGGAGAGGCCTGCAACAGCCCTCAGTAACCTCTGGGGTCCGTGGTCAGTGGGTCCATGGTACGAATTTGCGTTTACGCCGGTATTGGCATTCACACACTACAATGTAGCTTCAGGAGGGCAGGTCCTGTCTTCTGCACGAGGGTTTAGGACGGACGTGTACTTGGTGCACATTTGGTGTGCAATCCAGAGCCCCCTCCTCACTTCCTTGCATGTGGCCTAATGAAAGCCCATTGCCTTATCCGGTATTTCTGTTTGTTGACCCCTTTGCCTCCTGCACTGTGAGCCCACTTACTGCCGGGCCTGGGCCTGATCAGGGCTTGGGTTCCCAGCACAGGGCCAGACCCTGACACAGAACAGGGGATGGAGAAACGCTTGTTGAATGGGTGGCTGACACCCCGTGACAGAGCGGGGACCTGGGCAGGGTGCAAGTGAGTCAGGCTGGCTTTTTTTCTCCTGAGCAACTGTGTCATTTGATTCTGAACAGTTGGGTGCTGCCTTGTGTAAACTTGAAAAGATCAAGGCTCTTTTCCTCTAGAAAGTTTGCATCAAGGGAACATAAGAAAAAGGGAAAATAGGAAAAAATTGGACGCCCTGGGAATCCCCTCACTCTTCTTTTTAAGTCCTTGCAGTTTTGTTTTGTTTTTTTTTTAATTGACCACATGGTCATCATATCTGACAAACAAGATGACATCCTTCCCTCTCTGGTGATCTCCCATCATGCTGACAACACAGCCGTTTAGAATAGGAGAGATCAGCTCAGGTGGCTTTTTCAAAGACACTAGTCTTACACGGTATGTGTGCCGGTCTCGTAGGAACCTGTTTTCACTTAGTCTCGACGGGGAAGGCCCGGGAAGACTCCCCACTTGACTGACTCTTCTCCAACCCTGCCTCCCAAGACGACAGTAGATTCGTCTGCTCTTGAGTTGGTGAAGGGAAAGAAAACATTCTAGAAGTCAGGGGAAAAGGATGGGCAAAGCTCTGTGCATGATGGAAAGATTAATTGGATGTTGTCCCTGCTCTTGGGGACCTTAGGATGGAGCTAAAGAGAATGATTTATTCACAAGTAACTGTGACATCAGACAGAATGAGACAAGTACCACTTGACACATCGGAAAAGCTGTTGCGGGTGTCCAGAGGTGGAGGGGTGGCTTTCAGCAAGAGCAGAAGGTCTCAACCCTGGCTGCATGGTAGAATCACCCTGGGATGGGTCCCCTGCCCAGGCCAGAGCCCAGAATCTTCAGGGGTGGACCTCTGATGTCAGTTTCTGAGTTAAAGCACCCCTAGAAGATGCCATTGTGCAGCCAGGATGAAGAACCCCTGGGCCAGGGTTGTCCGTGGCTGCTTCACAGCGGGGCTGGGACTGGACTGGGAGATGATATTCCAAGAAGACAAAACCCCAGGAGGCCCGGACCCTCTTGGGAAAGTGTAGAGCATGTCAGTCCCCATCTCCCTGAATGGCTCAGAGATTTGGAGTCACCAGGCAGACAGGTACCTTTGCAGGAGCTGAGTAATGAGCTTGCTGTGGAAGACCCATGGTTACCTGTCCCTGGGGATCCTCAATCGCCTCATTACCTCATTTCCTACACCCAGAGGGGCGGAACGGCTAGCAGGACAGCAGTGGGACCGAGGCTCCAGCAGGGGTGAGCAAAGCAGGAGGCAGACCGATTTTGTGGAACTCTCTCCTCATAGCTTCCCTTGGGCCACACCGCCTGTCTTAAAAATACACCCCACCAACCCCTGCCAGGAGCTTCTTTGTGAACTCAGAGCCATAGGATCCCAAGGAGACTGCTGCCCCAACCCTGGACTGGGTGGATGGTGGTGTTGAGTGCGAGGCCAGCAAACCAGGTCTCTGCCTGGGCCTCCAATGCAAGTGACCACAGCCTTGAACCCAGCCTCCTGGGGCTCCTGGACAATGACCGAGCCTCGTGGATTTGTTCCTGCCTCATCCACGCAAGGGCCACTTGTGTAAATACGTCGTCCGCAAGCTTTTTCTTGCGTGCTGCTACATGTAAAAGAATTTGAGTTTGCACCCCCGTGTATTTCATTTATTTATAAAATAATGCCACATACTACCATCCTGAATATCATGGACACAGAAATACACACCAATATAGACCTTTTAAAGGGATGAGAGGCAAAGTGAACATGGTCAAATTTGTGCAGTGTATTAGTGCTACTAGATCAATCATAAAAACGTGGGTGTTTTAATTTTTTTAAGTAGTCGGCATGCCCATCATGGGGCTCAAACTCACGACCCCAGGATCACGAGTCACACGGTCCACCGACTGCGCCAGCCAGGCGCCCCATCCCATATGCTGTTTTTCAAAGAAAGCCATGTGAGCAAGTCTGCATCCCATTTATAAAGCCTTGGTGAACCCTAAGTCCTCATCCGAAGGTTTGGTTCTGGGTTCTGTTTATTTTGGTTCCTGGTTCTGGTGGTGTCGCCGGTAAACGCCATGAACCTCGTGAAGCCACGTAGACTGTGCTGGGAGCCGAGGACTTGCCTTTCTCTCCCACTCACCAATCCCGCGAGGGCTCTTGCTGTGTTGTGGGGCGGGGGGGGCGGGGTAAGCATTCAGGGGCTGCTGGGGCAGGTGGAGCGTCTAGCTCCGGTTACTCTTAGCGTGTGCGTGTGCATGTAGATGGCGCTGCCCCTGGGCTCCACACATCCCTTTTCATAAATGCTCCATTCCTAGCCTGGGTTGTTTTGAAAAACCACAACTCTCACTCATTGTCACCTTTTCCTTGAAGGGACAGATTTGAGTATGTCGGCTTAAGAGAAATGAGGTAGCTGACACACGGCGATCTGTTGTCATGGAGAAAAAAGAAAAAGACCTCCAGATTTGGAACTTTTCTTGAGAGAAAATATGTATTTCCTCCTTAAGTTCTAAGTCCCGAGATGACCGGTGACCCTTCCTGTCACCAAGGGTATTCACGGTCACTTCCCAAATCCTTACAAAGTATTGTAATGCTTCGGCCATGATTTTGTGTGTTTTAATTGCACCTGAACGTCATACCTTGAATCACATGAAGTCCAGCACGTGTGCGAGGCTTAAACTAAACCAGCGGGCGAGGGCTGCCATCCCTTCCATGTCTCAGAAGCTGCCATCCCCGTCAGGGTACGTGGCTGCCAACACACAGGCCAGCAGGCGTGCCAGGGTCCTTCCTTACTGAATATCAGTAAAGCCAATTTTCCCCTCACTTTTATTTTATTTTTTTTTTAATTTTATTTATTTATTTGACAGAGAGAGAGACACAGCGAGAGAGGGAACACAAACAGGGGGAGTGGGAGAGGGAGAAGCAGGCTCCCCGCTGAGCAGGGAGCCCGATGTGGGGCTTGATCCCAGGACCCTGGGATCATGACCTGAGCCGAAGGCAGACGCTTAACGACTGAGCCACGCAGGCGCCCCAATTTCCCCCTCATTTTTAAAGAAAAATACCTGTGAGTGCAGTTTCTCACCATTCCTTTTGTCCAGCAGATGGTGTCTCGCACCCTGCCTGGAGGCTGGTGGTAGGCTTGGCTGGCGGGGACCACCCTTTAAATGCACCTGCCGCTTTCCTCCTATGCTTTACAGCGTTGACTGCTATTTAGACTTTGCATCTGCAGAATCCATTGAAATAGACATTTTCACATGTTTACTGTGCACCCCCCAAAAAAAACACACACACACCCCGAAAGATGAGATCATGTGCTGGGTAAACAATCAGACAAAACACCTGGAGATCAGCACTACTGCCCATGTGGATGCCCCCTGCCCAGCACACTGCCTTGGCACAGCATCCGAGGCCTTGGTCAGCTTCCCTTTCTGGCTCATTCCCACTGCTCCCCGCCCAGGTGCTCGGAACCATGGGCTGCTCCCCACACACGCTCTTCCCCTCCCCCCACCCTCCAGCTACCAGGACACTCAACACCGGTCTCCGGTGTCCCCCACTCCCAGGAGCCTTCCCAGAGCTTCCCTCGCATCAGGCACACACACACACACATGCACACACACACACACGATTTCAGTCCTCTCCAGAATCACACATACACACACACACACACATGATTTCAGTCCTCTCCAGAATCACACACATACACAGACACACACACACACACACACGATTTCAGTCCTCTCCAGAATCACACACATACACAGACACACACACGATTTCAGTCCTCTCCAGAATCACACACATACACACACACAGACACACACACACATGATTTCAGTCCTCTCCAGAATCACACACATACACAGACACACACACACACACACACACATGATTTCAGTCCTCTCCAGAATCACACACATACACAGACACACACACACACACATGATTTCAGTCCTCTCCAGAATCACACACATACACAGACACACACACACACACACACACACGATTTCAGTCCTCTCCAGAATCACACACACACACACACACACACACATGATTTCAGTCCTCTCCAGAATCACACACATACACAGACACACACACACACACACGATTTCAGTCCTCTCCAGAATCACACACATACACAGACACACACACACACACATGATTTCAGTCCTCTCCAGAATCACACACATACACAGACACACACACACACACATGATTTCAGTCCTCTCCAGAATCACACACACACACACACACACACACACATGATTTCAGTCCTCTCCAGAATCACACACACACACACACACACACACACACACATGATTTCAGTCCTCTCCAGAATCACACACATACACAGACACACACACACACACATACACACATGATTTCAGTCCTCTCCAGAATCACACACATACACAGACACACACACACACACACATTTCAGTCCTCTCCAGAATCACACACACACACACACACACACATGATTTCAGTCCTCTCCAGAATCACACACATACACAGACACACACACACACGATTTCAGTCCTCTCCAGAATCACACACACACACACACACACACATGATTTCAGTCCTCTCCAGAATCTCATGATGCCTCCTTTGGCCGCACTCCAGCAGTTACAGTACACAGACGCGTTCGTGGACTGTGAGCATCTTGGGATGGGAATGTTATGATTTCCATTTCCACACCCTCAGCACTCCTTGCACAGCAAGCACTGGGCAGATGTTTGTGGGAGGAATCAATGCTTTTTTGTCTTATGTATCATAGAAGACCGCAGATTCTACCCACAAGCATTAAGTACCTATTTGGAATGGACACACATAGACCTTTACTACCACTCACTGTAGTGGACTCCCCGTGTCGATAAGGAAATGCTCTCCTAGCTGAGCTGGGTCCTCACCAGCCTTGGTCCTCAGGAAAAGTGCCGAGTCCTGGCCAGCGCCACCAGTAAGGCTCTGTCTCTATTCCACACCCGTGGAAAGAGGGTAAAGCTGTGCTTGTCTGCCCTCTGTGTGATGTGCGGAGGCCCAGCTTCGTGGAGAGCCCTCCTTCTCACCATGCCGTCCTCCAGGCCTGGGCAGACTCAGGCTTCCCTGGAAGGAGATGCACTGAGCTCGGGATGTGACGGGAACTTGTGACACAACAGGGTGAGTGCCTGGCCCCAGGGCCCTGTCCACTTCTGCTTGCTGGCCTTCAGGCTTCCTCGGGAGTGACCTCTCTAGAAACATTAACGCTGCTGTGTTCCATGTATGCTGAAATAACCTATTTTGCATGGGCACATGGACAGTGGATGACAGATTCAACCCCGTAATGAAGAAAACCACAGATGAGGAAGCTGAGGTGTCTGGGCTCTGAACATGCACCCGAGCGGCCACAGGGGCTTGTAACTGGCACAACCCGTAATTCTTGTACTCACGAAAGTTACTGGAAAAGCCCTCGGTGGAGGAATCCTGTGTGTCATCACAAGAGCTCCCCGAAACCAGCAGGCCACAGGCCACAGGACACACTCACTCTGGACCAGTTCAATCGCTCAGCTAAAAAGCAAACACCGAAACACTCAACACTTTGTATAACGTTTAATATTTTAACAGTGAGCAAACAAGCCTTTTAGTAGGGGGGAAAAAAAAAAGCTCTCCCTTCCCTTCCTGGCTCTGTCCCTGGAGGAGTGAAGTGAGCCCTGGAGGGGAAGTTCTCAGCCACTCACGTGGGGCGGAGGCGGCTTCGCAAGTGGCCCCCACCTGAGTGTTTACCTTAGAGTAGAAGGCGTGGGGCTGGCTCTGCACAACCTCTTCTGGGGACTCTGTGCCTCAGTGTCGAGTGTTTTGAGGAACGTTTAACTTCCTTTCCTCGTGTACATTTGCTTTCATAACCAGAAAGTTGTCCAGATTTTGTAATTCTGGGAATCTCCTTTAAATTCCTTTCTGCTCAAACAGAATAGATACAAGTAAGGCGTTCAGTAGAACTTGGGATGCGGCCTGGCACGCACAAGGCAGCCGGCCGGGTGCTGGAGGGAGACCAGTAAATACCCATGAAGGTGGCGGGGCTCAGGGGATAGTTTCTCTGTTTGATTTCCAAGGGTGCGTCGTGGGAGCAATGCATACAATTTTATAAAGATTTTACTACTTTTCGTAGTCCTGGCTCGCGGCTTTCTTGCTGTGTGATCAGGGCTGGGTCCTTCCTCCTCCTTTCTTCGTCTGTAAGAGGTGGTGATGGCAGAAGCAAGGCCTGGTGAGCGTGTCTAATGTGAAAGCTCCTTCTATTTCCATGTATCAGGAGGGAACAAAGACCCACCCCTGCAGTCTCTGTTTCCCTGCGTCCATATTTCTTTGTTATCGGATCTGTTCTGTTTTAAGTAACACGCTTGCAATCTGTTTTGGTCTCTTCACTTTCTAACTTGGTGAGAGGTGCTTTTTGGTTATTTTCCAAATTATGCTCTAGCGCCCTCCTTTTGCCCAGAGGTCCCGGTAGAGTCATGCCAGCAAGTCCTGGGCCCCTCCTGATGTCCCGTGAGGCGTCTGTCACCCCGCTGCACTCGAGAGGCCCGCAGGCCCCACCCCAGAGCCCTGGTCACAGAGCCGCCTCCTCCCGGCCAGTCCTGCCGTAGCCCCGGAGGGAGACCGTGGCCAGGAGCCTCTCCCAGGACCCAGGTCAGTACGCGGGTGCTGCTCTCGGCCTTGTAGGGACTTTGGGAACGTGGTCGGTCTGTCTTTCTGTCCCCCCCTCTCCTCGGGCCGGAGAGACAAGAGTAAGCACGGGGATGTGTCCTTTCCTAGCCAGACTTCTCCAGAAGTCTGACCAGAAGACTTCTTTGAACCGTGACCTTTTTATATTCCCGTCTGGGGAGAGGAAGAAGGTTCACCCCGGTCAGGCCAGGTCATGTCGTGGGGCTGGCGGGCCCTGCTAGAGGCTCTGCCATCCCCCGTCTGACCTAAAGCACTTCTAGAAACCTTTGAGAAACCACAGGCCCTCGTGGGTCTCATTATTTTTTATTCTTTTATTATTTATATTCTTTTATTAACTACCTGCAGCTGATTTTATGACACTTTTTCCACCTTGTTAATTTTGAAAGAATTTGGATCATTTATTAAGGTGACACTTAATAGCACTTCATGCTACTTTAGCTTTAATCTCTTCACATTTTAACCACACGGTTAATTAAAAGCATATTTTAGGTTGATTTGTAAATAACTTCTTGCAGTTGTGTTCTCTATGAGTATTCAATGAGGACCCTTAAACGCGTGAATTTTGAGTAACTATCATCCGACAGATAGGGACAGCCACATCGTTTCCAAAAAAAGCAAGAGTTTAATTTTAAAAAGAGCTTCAGTGGAAATGACTTTCAACTGATTGGGGCCAAATGTACAGTTGGCCTTTGTGAGAAAACACCAAGGAGCTCTCAAGGCGGGTCCTCTGGGCATTCACTAAGGGACGTTTGTCCTAGGGCTCGCGCTCTCTCAACCCGCCTGGCGGGTGGTGTGCGGCTGCATCCGCCCACCTGCATGTGGAGCCAGTTCACTGAGCTCAGAACTTCTTGCGTACGTCACACAGGCTTCTCCCCACTTGCAGGACCGTGAGCACCAGGGGCCTACCTCCACTCCCCCTGCGCCCTCACCACCGTGTGGACGGGAACCAGGTGCTCTGGGGGGCAGGGGGGCCCTCCACCTCTGCCGCCCACGTGCCTACCCTGGGTGGGTGCAGCCCCGTCCGCCCCCAGCCTTCATGCCCGCAGCTTCCGGAACGCGGTGGTGCTGTGTCCTGGGCGTCGTGGGGTCTTCCTGAGCTCCTTCAGACCACCTCCTTCTGCAGCAGGTGAGTGTCTCATGCGCGTTGGGCTCCGTGTCTCTGCCACTCACACTAGAAGTCTGGGGAAATGCATTTCCCCGGGTGGAGGGAGACCTTTAGAAATCCCCGCTCTCGTTTCTGCTGGGTCTCCCATAGGACAGCCTCTCTAC